>NC_133393.1:151923740-152231889 GCF_047511655.1 Castor canadensis
GAATGACCGACTGACTTAAACTTGGGTTGAGACGTTCATTCCTCCCAATTCTGGTATCGGCACCTATGTGTCCCAGTGAGTGAGCTCCCTGATCCCTGACGATCTGTCGTAATGGAGAAATATCACATATCACTGACCTCCTTTCAGAGAGGGAGCCCCCAGGCTCATGGGCTGATGATGTAGGCTCTATTTCAAACTTTCTGGGAATTGGGTAGTCAGCCAAATTGATCTGTTTCATTTCAGAAGCTATGCTGCTTGATTTCCTTTCCCAGGGGCCCCAATGGGGGTTTTCTAACAAGGATCCAATGCTCTTGTTCAGAAGGCCCCTGCTGGCTAATTCATTGGTTTGACTAACTAAGACATTGGGCCTCGTGGTTCCTTCCAGGCCACCAGTCATCCCCTGATGCTCCTGAGCACTCCTAGAATACCTCCTGTCAGGGTGGTGGTGGTAACCCTGAAGCACTTCCTGCAGGAGGCTGGGGAACTTCTCATTTCTACCTTTTCGTTCCCCATGGCCAGTGAAATCCCCCTTTTCTTGCCCTGTAGAATACTGAGGAAAGCCACCAACATTTCGTGGTACAGCTGACCCAAAACTCTCTTTGTAACTGTAGCGCAGGCTTCCAGGAGACTTGCTAGGCTCAGACCTGCCTGTGAAACCAGGACCTGCTGCCGAGTGGCCACTCTGGCTATTTCCCTCTCCGTTGTGGTTGGAGCTGTTATCGCCATTCTTGTTTCCTTTGTTCCCTCCTCCTGGAGGCTCTGGCTGTGAAAGTGATGTGTGACTGGTTTCCTTTGTCCCACTGTTGCTGGGTGGCCTTTGAGTGGCTGCAGGGTCATCCTCCTGGGAACCTTTATCTTGTCCACCAGGTTTTTCTACACGACCTGTCATGGCTTCCCGGGAGACAATCACCCCAACCGTCTTCTCATTGGCTTTTGGGTTCCCCTCAGATGACAGTGGTGTGTCCTTACTGCCTGGTGAGGTGGTCTCTTCTCTAGCTGCAGGACTGGTGCTGAGTCTGGGGGGCTCATTCTGAGCACCTTGTGCTGGTGAGGAGCCTGCTTTCTCTGAGGCTCCACCTTTGTAGGTAGTAGTGTCAGAGCTGGTACTCTGGCCACTTAGTTGCCTCACTCTCTCGCCTGGATCCTCTGAACTGCTGGAGCAGCCTCCATCCAATGACTCTGCCATAGGGGACTTCAGTTGATCTTCAGGATGTGAGGAGCCTTCTGAGTTCGTGCAGCTATCTGCTTTTTTAGATGATGAGGAAGGCCTCTTAGAGGTCTTCTTTTGAGGTGTCAGGGCATCAGAAAGTAACATGTGTTGGACAGTATTAGGAAGATTGGCCACTTGAGTACTCAGAGCACTCAAACTACTCAACCCAGGATCCGTCAGCCGCTTTTCTGGCATTCCTTCTAGCCCAAACCCTTTGAAGCTTGCAGCATGAGAATTAGGACTGGGCATCATTGATGGGGTAGGACTGAGTTGAGGCATTAACTGTAAAATTCGGTTTCTGGACCCCATGGGCACATTGCCTTGCCCACACTGAAGATTATCCCCACTCTGCATGAGAGGAGAAGGGGTGGAGCTACAGCTTGGAGACTGAACCACAGAAGCAGCTGGAGAAGGGTTAGATATGGGGCTGAAGTTCTGGTGAAACTGCATGGGGGACCTCACAGGAACTTCAGGCTGGCTGTACTGCCCCACCTGGCTTTGTAAGGGCAACTTGGTGGCAGCATTGGTGTACTGCATTACATGCTGCTGCTGCTGCTGCTGCTGCTGCTGCTGCTGCTGCTGCTGTTGCTGCTGTTGCTGCGGCTGCTGCTGCTGCGGCTGCTGTTGCTGCCCCTGTTGGGTCCCTTGTGGAATCTTTGCCTGTTCAAAATTTTTCATAGACTGAGGCTGATAGCTATAATTTGACTGTGTTCCATAAGCCTGTGCATTAGAACCCACATTATGCCCTTCATACTGGGATCCAGCATTTACACTGTAACTGCCATCATAGCTCTGTCCAGACTGGCTGAAACGCTGTGGTGAAGGAAAGGAAGAAGAGGAGGAGGAGGAAGCAGATGACTGGTAGTGCTGGCCAAACTGACCCACTCTTAACTGGTAACCAGTAGCAGAGGACGGCAGAGTTGAGGGCCTCTGCATTGGCTGTAGATGGGAAGAGCCAGAAGCTGGTTGGCTGGTAGCTTGTGGCAGAGGCTGATGGGATTGGTAAAGCTGTTGTCTCAACTGCTGTACTTGCTGCTGTTGCTGTTGGCTGGAGGCCTGCTGTTGGTACTGAGCACTCCCAGGAGAGAAAGGCCCTGTGTAATCCTGCTGATAATGAGACACACCACTAAGGGCAGAATGCTGTGCTTGAAATTGGCCCACATGACCCTCACTCCCATACTGATTGCCGAAGCTGCTTCCCTGGGGGGGTCCATAGCTCTGCACAGGCCCAGAAGGTCTTCGCTGAGGAGGCTGTGGGTTTCCTGCTGCCACTGGGTCTTTGTTGCCTGCCATGTAGTAAAAATCTCCAGTCTCTTTCCTAAAACCCTGGTAACCTTGATGGCCAGAGGTTTCACTAGCCATGGCTGCAGCAGCAGCCGTTGTTCCTCGTCGTCCACCACCACCACCACCACCGCTGCCACTACCACCACCTGCACCCCCAAAATTCTGGAACATCTGAGCCTGACGAGGACTAAACTCTTCTATCCGAGATGAGCCATGTACCTCCTGTGGGTAACTCTGCTGGTTTCCGTGGTAACTGCTTTGCTCCCGAAAGGACTGCATACTGTTCAGCAGCACAGCAGCAGGCCAACAGCCCTCCTGAAAAAGGAAAAAATGAAAGACAAGTGTGAGACATGCATCTCCTCAGTACAAACAAAATCAAGCCTTAGACAACTGAGATGCCCAAAACAAGCTAATTTGAATTTCATCTCCTTTTCTCTTACTCTGCCATTCCTGATAATGCAAACAACCAGAGAAAATGGCCTAAACAATCAAGGAGGAGATCTGTGGTGGAAGGAAACAAGCACTCTAGATATATACAAATTCAATATAGTTTTTAAAGAATTTCATTATTAGATAAATGAGCCAACTAAATTCAGTTGGATTAAGTATAGGGCTGTGTTATTGCTATCAATAAAAAAATAACAACAAAAACTTTTTAAGACAGGGTCTCACTTTGTAGTCCAGGCTGTGTTCAAATTCATGCTCCTCCTGCCTCAGCTGAGTGCTGGGATTACAGCATTGCGCTACCACACCCAGCTGAGAACAATTTTTAAGAGTCTTCCAGTTATGGTGGGGAAAGGGTGAGAAAAGCCAGTTTCATTTCTTTGCTCTCATGTACTAAACTGACCACTGAACAGAGAGCCACAAATAATGAAGCAGTCACCCTACTGGCTGCCCATGTCCACTTGACCCACTACTGCCTGAGAAACAGAAGTGGCCTGCGATTGAAGTCAGTGCTTCATGTCCAAATGCACATTACTGCAGATGTACTTAATTACCAACTACATTCACTCCTGATCATTATATGGATTCTTTATGCTGCAATCACCCACACAAACTTTGGGGGTCCACCTCTTCTTGAAATATGACTGTGTGCAAGGCATCCCTCTCAACCACACACCCTTAATTCCTAGGTACAAAGGGCTAGAGTTAAGTCAGAGAGTAGCAGTAATTATTATTCCAAACTTTTTTGGAGGTTTGTAAGACGTCCCAGCACCTCTAACCATGTGGTTTGCCAATCTAATCTTATTACTGCTATTCCTATGAATGCAGTAACTGAAACACCTTAGGTGACAGCAAAACAGAGTTGATGAGAATATCAAGCCCAGGACCCAGACTCTTTGTAGTTATCTGATTGGGCCACCATTTTGCATTATGTTTGCTAAGGCATTATCTTCTTAAATTAATCTAAATTAACAGAGAGGTGATTTTATTTTGCCTTTTGCCTTGGCTTGTCCCCTTCTCAGAAATGAATAGGGCAAGGCGAAACCACTTCAAATGACTTTAAACTTCAAATGACTTTAAAATAATCAACTGTTTGAGTCAAGAGTTGTAGCCTAAATGGTAGAACACCTACCTAGCAAGCACAAAGCCCTGATTTCAAACCTCAGTACTGCCACACACACACACACACACACACACACACACACACACACACACACACAAAATCGTTTTAAAAAGAAAGTTATGAAACACACATGAGCTAGGGTGAGGTCCGAATATAATAGACAGTTTTCTTAGAATGATTTATGAAGCCAGTTTCTTAAGTCTCTCTCAAAAGGAGTTAAGATGGAGCTGCCTACAGGAAAGTCAGTGATCCCTTCTAGTGAAGTCAGTTCATCATATCCTTGCTCCAGGCCCAGGCCACAACACGGTCACACAAGAACTCTGCTTTGCCTGTCATGTCACCCCCGCCCCAGCCATATGGTTTGTCCTCCTTGCCTCTTTTCAGTCTCTGGGCAAGCCATAACCTGATAGTAAGGCCTTCCCATTAAAAAGTAGCTAACTCCATACCCTCACCCTGGCTCCATCTCTCTCCCCTGCTTTATCCCCCAGTACTTATTACTTACAGACATGTATATGCTATTTGTTTACCGTCTGTTTCTTCCCAGAAACTAGAATGTGAACTCTTAAAGGGCAGAAATTGCCTGATCCCTGCTATGATCCTCATGTCATCCAAACAGTAAGGAACATGCTAAATAATTAAATGATATAAGAACTAGACCTCAGAGAACTAGGCCAGAACTGACATATTCAGAGATGGTACTGTGGGGGTAAGAGAAGTTTGGAAAGAGAAAATAGAGTATGACTGATCTAGCAGGAGAGCTAGTGGATGTTGATAAGCTACCTGTAAATCCTATTGGCCCAGTTCTAAGGGAAAACCCAACTGGGACTTGTGGAGTAGCTCAAGTGGTAGAGCAGCTGCCTATCAAGTGTGAGAAGCTAAGTCCAAACCCCAGTACTGCAAAAGAAGAAAAAAAGAAAATCCAACTTAACTTGGATACACATGAGAACTGTGAGGAAATTTCAGAAATAAACACACATCACAGTGGAAGATGGTCAGTAAAAGCCTGACCCAATTCTTCTGAGACATCTTATGTCTAAAGTAGCTAGACAACGGCCTCGTTCTCTGATATAGTGACATGACCATCTTTAAACATTCACATATAAAAAAATATCAACAGTCCAAAGGAAACTGCTTCGCATATTCTTCAAAGTCTCTGAGAGACTGCTGTTTCTCTGTTCCAGTGGATCTGCTGGGCACAGGTAATGGCTATTTAAGTGTCTGCTACAATGCATGACATCATTCTAGAACTTACATGTACTAACTCATTTAATTCTCACAACACCAGTGCCCTCATTTTTACAGATGGAGAAACTAAGTCATGGAATTCAAAAAGCTCCTGAGAGGCATGAGTGAGGCCCCTGTGTGGCAGTCCTCACAGGCCATGGTCTTCATGCTATACTACCTAGAGGATTTTCCACAGGGTTAGTAACTTATGTCTCTTGTCCTGTCAAAGGCTGGTCTTCAAAGTAGGTGGCTGCCAACAGTACTTCCATCCTTCCAGTGCTCCCTCACAGGATCTCCAGTGCTGTTCCAGCTGGTTCTGCACCTGCACCTCCTTCCTCTCTAGCATTGTCAAGAACAATTCTGTCCTTGCACATATTTCTCCTGTTTGCAGCATGCTTCTTTTCTAGTTCTTAGTGCCAACAGCCTTTTCTAGATGATAAAAGAAAGCTGATGGAGGCTAACTGGAACAAAAACTAGCAGTTAAGGGAATGAAAAACTGCCCTGAGAGACAATCTCTCTATAAATAAATACTTTACATGTAGCTTAATTAACTTTTTTTTTTTTTGCGGTACCAGGGCTTGAATTCAGAGCGTACACCTTGAGCCACTCCACCAGCCCTTTTTTGTGTTAGGTATTTTCGAAATAGGGTCTCGCAAACTATTTGCCCGGGCTGGCTCCGAACTGCAATCCTCCTGATCTCTGCCTCCTGAGTAGCTAGGATTACAGGCATGAACCACTGGCTCCCAGCTTAATTAACTCTTTTGTAAATAAAATAAGTTTTCAAAGAATGGATGTATGAATGGTGGTACTTTACTCCTTTTTCCTAAATAGGAGCCACTCCACGCTAAAGACCACTTTAGACATCAGCAACCGGGTAGGGGCTGCCTGTTGACTGAGAAACCAATCTACACATAGGAAAAACAGACAGGGGGATGATTCTTCCTTAGGTCAGCTCTAAGCCCTTCCCTAGAGACTCCGTCGTAGGTGATGCTGTTCTCCCTATCGTTACACTTTGTGGAGTCAAAGAAAAAAAAAAATCCATAGCCAATACCTCCTGCAGGGTACCAGTCAAGCAAATTTTCTTAGCATACATGAAGTATGAGTACCAGAAGGTGGTTGCATTCTTTTTAAGGAGTTCCAAGTAAAACAATTAGGAAAACCAAATACACCAGCAATAGAAAATGTAGGCCTGAAGTATTTGTAATTTTATCATTAGCATATAAAATAAGCTAATAATAGAGATCATTCCAATAGTATCCTGTCATTTATTTACTTATTTTATTGTTGGTACACAGACTTGAACTCAGGGCCTCCCATTTTAGGCAGGTGTTTGCCCCCAGTCCTTTTTCACTTTAGTTACTTTTAATATAGGGTCTCAGGCTTTTTCCCCAGGACCACCCTTTGACTGTGATCCTCCTATGTATGCCTCCCAAATAGCTGAGACTATACATATGTCCCACCACATACAGCTTGTTTGTTGGGATGGGGCTCTTGCTTTTTTTTTTGGAGGTGGGGGAGCTTGGGCTGACCTTGAACCATGATCCTCCTGATCTTCACTGCCCCAGTACCCATCATTTCAAAAAACAAAAATACATCAGCTTAATCAGTTTTAAAGCATTGTGATTAATTAAAAATGCTTGATTTCCCTTGCTTGATTAAATACACACATGTAGTAAAGAAAGTTGGGCATGGTAGATTCAATCCCCAGTACAGAATTAGCACAAAAACAAAACCTTTAGTAAAGGACATCAGTCATCCATAAGGAATTTTCGCACATACTTGAAAAAAGTTTACCACCACACTTCCCTCCACTTTCCCTTTTCTGAGTTTCTCGCATGTTCCTAGCTTTCTGCATGTTTGACAGGCCAGGAGGTACACTAGTGAGGTCCAGAAATTTGTGCTTCCACATTCCAGAGTTCACAAGCTAACTATCCTGGCTGCCATTCACTCTCTCCATCCCACTGGACGGCCAATGACCTTGCCATCTTGTAGAAAACCAACATCGACTTTCTTTGTCCTTCTCCAATCACGTTTAACACCATCCCACTCCCCAATCCCATCTGCTCCTCTCCAAAGTTCTCCAAACTGTCTTCAAGAAAGTTTTTCTCCTCTTTCTAAGTACTTGGACCCTCTTGCATTTCTGCTGACAAAACAGCAGACCTTCTTTGCTTTAAAAGAAATGCTTCAAGTCCTGTGCGTGTGTGTGTCAGGCGGTGGGAGAAGGGGAGTTGGTACCAGTGGGGGAAGTAGGAGGTGGGGAAAGGGTTTGGGAGGTTAAATATAATGCAAATACTGTGTACACATGTATGTAAATGGAAAAATGATACCTGTTAAAACTACTCCAGGAATGGGGAAAGGAGGTGAATTCAAGTACGATACATTTGATATACTATGAAAATTTTGTCAAATGTCACAATGTATCCCCACCCAGCACAATAATAAAAATAAATTTTAGAAAAAAAGAAAAAATTTTAAATGTTTCAGGCAGGGCATAGTGGTGCACATCTGTATTCCCAGTCACTAGGGAGGTATAGGTAGGAGAATCTCTATCCAGGCCAGTCAGGGCAAAAAAATGTGATCCTATCCTAAAAATAACTAAAGCAAAAAAGGGCTGGGGATGTGGCTTAAGTGGTAGAGTACCTGCCTAGCAAGTGTACAAGACCTTGAGTTCAAACTTCAGTACTGCCAAAAAAGAAAAAAAAAGTAACAAAAGAAAAAGCTTCAATCCTTAAGACATTAAGTCTGTGTGTTTCTGGCCCTGGTCCCTCCGTGAAGGATATTCTCTCTTTGCCTCCTAGGCTCACTACTCATATACCTCCAAATCTTCTATGGCCTGGGAGGCACACCACAGGGACTACTGACAGGCTCCACCACCTTCTGGCTTCTGGCCAGAGTTTGGAAACTGTGAAAAGGAGAGATTTACTCTCCTGGCTCCTATCCTGCAGTTATTGAGACTGGCAGAGACTTTCTACCAATGGCCGCAGCTCTGTCAGATGTCTGGCAACCTGAACATTTAGTCATTTTCTGAGTTCCAGGAACCATTCCTCTTCTTGCCCTTTAGGCCTTGGAGGTAAAAGAAAAGACTCTCCTTTCCCCTTTGGTTCCCCAAATTTGCTCACCCTTTGCAAACAGCCCCTTTGTTAATATTCTGCATTGCTGCCAATCAACATCAGGGTGCCCCTTCTATGTTCTCCTCTATTGAGCAGAAGCTGGGGGCAACTTTATAGAAACTTGTAGAAGAAACACTCGAGAAATTTGGGAGACAGAAGAAAAGGAGGAGGAAGCTTCTCCATGGAGGCAGCTTCAGCAGATAGGACTCAAAATGGCTTCTCCACAGCTCATGAGAACACTGTGGTACTTCAGTCTGAGATCAGCAGGAGCGGCTTGCTCTACCCTCCTCAATCCCTGTTCTTCCAAGGTTGGCTCAACTCTTAATTCCTACATCAAAACCCTTCCCACCTGGAATAGAAGTTTCTCTTTTCCTGAATGAACTCTAAATGATTCAAGTTACCAGTCTGAAGGTGCCATCTGTTTTCTACCTGGACCCTGACTGATAAAGTTCTTCTATTTTCCACTATTACCGCTTGAGGAGTAGAGAGGCTTCTATTTCATGCAGTATGGCATACAACTGGACCTATAAATCCTCAACAAAACACATAGGAATGTCAGGCAAAATGCCAAGATTAAAAATTAGAAAAGGTATTAAAAACAGAGTAGCATGCAGGAGGTGAGTTCTGAACCAGGGATGGGATGGTGAGGATTCTGTAGGACTCATTAACCATACAGCAAGGGTTTTAATGACTATGAAGAGACAGAAGGTAAGGCCTCTGGACCTCTTTAGTTGGAAGTGGAGAGGCAGATCAGTCACTTCTGTACTTAATGACTCTGGGCAGTGCCACTGTGGCAGGAATAATTTCTATAAAGATGACAAAAGTGTATTCTTAGGAAGCATCCAATCCATTCAGACAAAGATAATGCTGTACTTTCCTCATCTGTCCCAGCTTCCTACCATCAAGGAACACCATGATCATCATGAGGCAGAAGCTTTAGAATAAGCCTAAACTTATCTCTTTCTTAACTCCTTGCATTTAAGACACTACCTAATAGAGCCACTGTTCTCTCCTGTACTTGCGTTCCTCTCTAATACCATAAAGGCCGTTTCCATCTCTCTGGCCTAGAAGAACACCCTCTAAATTTGTCTCGCACCAGTCAACAACAACAAAAACCTTTTCTTCACCTGCTGCTTTCACAGTGTTGCCTCCCTGCAGACCTGAAAGTCCTCTGGCATCTTCCCAGTAGTTCTGTTCCTCCCCATCCTCTCGACAAGCCTGCTCAGAGGCTCTTTTGCCATTGCCCCTGTCACTTTGGAGCTTTCTCTGAACTATCCATAATTTATAAATTCCTTCCCAATATATCAGGTCTCATGACCTCCAGAATACCAAAAGTGCTAAAATGAGAATCTGTTGGTTTTAGCTTGCTTAGCAAAAACAAACTTACTAAGTACATTTACCTTTAACCAGTATCTACGGAATATACTACTCATAGAAGAATAATTACCATCTGTTAAGCAGTGTCTACATGTCAGGCTGTCTGGTTTTACACACATCTCAATTAATGAACTCAGGGAGGGCAACTCAATAATATGTCATTTTCTAAGTCACTCTTCTAGGATAAGTTACAGCTGGTATTCTTTAACTCAAATTCCTTTGATTCTAAAGCCCATGAATCCATTTTTTTCCCCTACACCACAAAATGAGCAAGGAGTACCTAATTCCATGGTATTTTTTTTTCTTTTGAAGATTCAGACATCCCTTGGGTCAGATCTGAAATAATGGTGGCTACATTTATTTATTTATTTATTCATTCATTCATTCATTCACTCATTCATGGCAGTACTAAGGCTTGAATTCAGGGCCTCATGCTTGTGCTCTATCACTTGCACCATTCCACCAGCCTTTTTTTGTGTTGGGTATTTCTGGAGATGGCATCACACTATTTTCGGGCTGGCTTCTAACCTCAATCCTCCAGATCTCTGCCTCCTAAGTAGCTAGGATTATAGGCATGAGCCACCAGCTCCCAAGTTGGCTGCTGCTTATTTACTGCATGCCTAACACAAGCTAAACCCTCTACCAGGTGCTTTACATAAATGTTAATGTATTCAATCCCCACTGTGAACTAAGATGTATTAGTAGTCCTTTTTGTAAACTGAGGCTCAGAAGAGGATATGAAATGCCCATCTCAGGATCCAGTCTGTATTTCTGGCCTTCTTTAAACCAGCAGTATTATAGAATGGAATCTTAAAATTTGCTAGAATTGGGTTGACCTGCTTATACCTGGGTACACTGGTACCATGTGTTTGATGTACATGTAAGCTGACTATGTATCAGGCACACACATCTGCCTAGTGACTTGATTTGCTATCTGATATTCTATGCCCAGTATGCACATGGGCAGGCCTAGCTTTTCCTCAGTGACTGACAGGTGTTTCATTACAATTAGGCCTTTAGAATAAGATGATGTGCTAATGGTACTGGCAGCTCCCAGGCTTAAGAGTCCCGAAAGGAGCCTGAAAGCAGTTTAAGGAACTAACTCAGTCAGAATTCACAGGTTTCTTTGCTGTCTAAGGCAAAAGAAACAACCAGAATGCCACGGATAGTAGAAGTCCACTCCCTGTAGGTCAAAAACTGTATTATATCAGCCACATGAGCTACAAAAATATCCACCTTCAACCATAACTAAATACATACAGGCAAAAGTGAAAGCACTAATTTATAGCTATTAAATTTTTTTAAAGTATTTAAGAAATGACGTCCATCTGGAGGTAAGGCTGACTGTGGTACAAAAATAACAAAAGCAGGATAAATTATTACAACTGCTTGGAAAAGCAAATTGGTAATAAATTCTCAAAACAGCCAAAGAGAAAACCAAATACCAATGAACTGTTCCAGTGTCATCTGTAAAAAGAAAAGGCTGGCAACAATCCCTAAGTCTCTGTCATTTGAAAATGGCCATTGTATCTACTCAGAGAGATAGTACATGATCATTAAAAATAACTACGAAGATTCTAGCCTCATGGGAATGCTTACTGTGTAACATCAGATGAAGAAGAACAGCATACCTGTACTGTGATTACAACTATTAAAAATCATTTGGAAATTAGGCATTCTTTCAGAGCAGGGCCACAGGAAATGATATGGAAAAATGAAAACCTCTGACTCTCCACAGTGGTGGGATTTGTGGGTGCATTTTCTTCCTTTTCATTTCTACTTACATTAGTGTTTGTGTAGAAAATAGTCACTTAAAAATTTTTATTATCCTTATTTTAAAATTATATCCTTCACACTATCAACCCTTACATGATCCATTCCTAAGGAGAGGAAAAACACTTCTCTGCTCAAGGGGGAAAAAGGAGGCACAGGAGACCTTTGCTTGTGGAGCCTGGTAGGGGAGGGAAAGGACAATGACACACAGGACAGACAGACTTGCCAGACAGACCTCTGTTCCAGGAACCTGAAGCCAACACTCTACTTGCACCTTACACACCACGGTGTGCACACAGAATCATCAGCTCAGAGCTATTTGTCAGAATTAGGCCTAAAAACAGCTGAATTCTACCCCACAGGAGGAAGGACTATTTTTATACACAATCCCCAACGGCCCAAAGGCTGGAGTATCCCATCAGCTTCCTACTTCTCTAACTCTGCACAAAAGGGCCATAAATCCGGCTCTTGGACAGACAACAGCTTCTACCCTCACCCACACCCACCTGTTGCTACCAGTCTTATATGCAGGGGCATCCCAAGGTCACTTCAGATGACCACCTCTGTGAGCAAGATGGCCCAGCAGTTCTCAGAAAGGTGGCAGGGAAAAAGGTGAGGATAGTGGCATCTCAGGAACTATCTGAGGCGCCCTATGGGATTTTCTTACCTGTTGAGCCTCAGGGCTTGTTCAACCAATTTACTTATTGTGTTCAAAATACCAGTTTCCCAGTCTCTTCAGACTCATCCCTCATGACCTGACCTCATCACCTCTCCCAGCCTTTGGACTGTCCGTTGCCTGAATGTGGCACACAACATTAGGGCTTGATAAACTAATTTCAAAGTCCACCTAAGAAAAATCTAAAAGAAATATAAAACTAGACAAAAAACCTGGAAAACTATTAAAAGTCAAGAGATATTTTCTCTACCACATCAAAACTTTTTCCTAAATTATAATTAAAAAAAATTAAAGATTATTAAGATAATACTCTTGGAGAGAAAAATAAGACTCTACTTCATGATACCCGTATCACCCCTTCCACAATTAAAAAAAAAAAAAGAAAGAAAGAAAAAAGGACGCCTAATCTTAGGGACCATTTTAGTGTTTCTAACTGAAACTTCTTACTAGACAGACCTGGCCTTCTTGGGGAAAATGGGTGATTTTCTAAGGGACAGGCAGAGTACAAGGTACAAGCCTGTAATACATTATTCTGCCAGAAAGCCAGGATATGCTTTCAATCTAACAGAGATGGGGCTGACCAGTCTCAGGAGGTCACTGTTTTGTAGGACCAGGTCTGTGTTACATTTACTATGACAGACTGAATTGAATTAATGATGAACAAACCAGCTCTCTACCTGTGTGTCTGAACAAGGATAAAATGTAAGTGAAGAAGGCATATTTGGGAGTATGTATGAGTTGGCGGAGGGAGGTACTCTGGAGGCTCCAACTGTGACAGCTAACTTTGGGTTAGGGGTTCATAAGTGCCATTTGCTTATGCTTTTCGGTATGTTTGACATATTTTGTTAAAAAAATTTTTTTTTTTTTTTTGGTTTCCCACTTAATCAGTTTGAGAAAATACCAGAGTTCAGAGCATGGAATTCAATACCCTTTTTTAGCTTCTGACACCAGGGGTAGGGTGTGGCTCAACTGGTAGAGTGCCTGCCTAACAAGCGCAAGGCCGAGTTCAATACCAGTACCATGGGGGGCAAAAAAACGAATTACTAATAAAAAGAATATTGAGTGCTTCTGACACCAACAGAATTTCCACCTTCATCTCTTATGGCTTATTTCACACCTGGTGCTCCAATGAAAAACTTCTCTCACGTCCTCAAGTGTGCTTCAGACCTCCAGACCCTTGCCCACATTATTCTGTATCTGAATGCTAGTGGGTTTTTTTTGTTGTTGGTTTTTTTTTTTTTTTAATGTTTTTGGCAGTACTGGGGTTGAACTCAGGGCCTTGCACTTCTAGGCAGGCACTATTATCACTTTGACCATTTGATTAACCAGACTCTTCTGTGAAGACTTACTCCAAAGCCCCTTCTTTCAGGAACCCTGTTTCGTGAACTAATCACTCCTACCGCAGTCCTGTTAGCATGGACTCTGAACCCAGACACATTTGGCGTCTAAAGAAAAAAGAAAAAGAACAAAACAAAACATTCAGAGTCTAAACTGGGACTTGCAGCTTACTGCAGCTCTTTAGCACATTAAGCCCCTCTTTAAGACTCAGTTTCCTCAACCGCAGAAAAGAAATGCTCATGCTTTATGCATGATAATGCAAATGATACACTGCACAATATTCAGTGGATCATTACTGTGCGGGTCACAGACAAGAAGCATTGCTGTTGTCTCAGGATCTTAGGCCCTAAAGACCTTCAGAATCATATTCTGCAAGTCACACACATACAGTACTGTTTAGTAAGTACTGGTGAGGCCCTAAGTAGATCAAACCCCAGTTACACCTAAATAAGTAAGTACTGGTGAATCTAAGGACCACAGTTTGGACTTTCCGAAATCTGCAGGGTTTTGAGCTAGAGAGAGACTTGCTTTCTAGCATGTTTTCAGTTGAATACTCTGGTAGTTTTGTGGAAAACAAGCTATGGGAGGAGCAAGAACAGAAGCAGAGAGTGAGTGGAAAAGCTGTTCTGATAGTTTGGTTAAGGAATGATGGCTGCATGGATGAATGTGGTACTAATGGAGGTGGTGATGTGTGGTCAAAGAAAGGTCACGTTTTGCAATCAGAGCCAACAGAAACTGCTTGTATCAGAAGCGAGGGGCACAACCAAAATGACAAACAACAATGGCAACACTTCCTGAGCACCAGTGTTTTATAATCTTCATAGGTAAAAAGTCATTCAGTCTTCACAATATTCCCACAAGGTGGGTATTAAATTCCGCTGCATTAAAATAAGACAATGAGGCATAGAGAAGTTTAGTAACTGACCAATACCTCACCACCAGTCACCAAATCTGAGCCCTGGCAATGGGCTTGGCCACTTGTACTCCAGCCCCATTCCCTACAGTGCAATTGCAAAAAATGGCACCATTTTTGGAGAGGGATGAGACTAGGAGTGGAATAGGAATCATGGGTGTTTTGCCAGACATGTTAGTTCTGATTCCTTCCAGACATACAAGTGGAGATGTCAGATACACAGCTGATATGCCTGGATCTCAGGAGAAGAATGGGGTAGGGATAAAAATGGAAAGTTCAGGGCTGGTGGAGTGGCTCACGTGGTAGAGCACCTGCCTAGCAAGCTTGAGGCCCTGAGTTCAAACCTCAGTACTGCCAAAAAATAAAAGAAAAAAATGGGATGGTCATCAGCATAAGACAGCATTCAAAGTCAAAGAAGATAAGATCACCTGGAACAGGTTTTCAAACTATAGGTTGTGAAATCAATTTAATGGGTTATAAATGGCCCTTTTAAATGAGAGAGCCAGAGAGAGAGAGAGAGAGAGAGAGCGAGCGCCAGCGTGCGCGCACACTTGCGTATGCAAGAGCAAGCAAAATGGAAAGTAAAAGTTCACAGTAAGATGAAATAAAAGATCTTGTGAAACTTGTGTTTCAGTTTTGTATGTCTGTGTACATGAGCTGGTGTAGTGTTGTCTGTATCAAGCTGGCATTCTGTAGGACAAAAAAAGGGGGGTTTTTTGGCCAAAAAAACCCCAACTTTTTTCATCAAAAAAGCTGTCTAAGGATTAAGCAACAGGATTAATCCTCCAACACTTAAGAGGTTAAGAGGAAAAGGAGTCAAAAAAGGAGTGAAGCTCCAAGCACTGGTGGCTCATGCTTGTAATCCTAGGTACTTGGAAGAACACTGTTTGAGGCCACCTCAGGGAAACAGTTAACAAGACCTTATGTCCAAAATAACCAGAGCAAAATGGACTAGAGGTGTGGCTCAAGCAGTACAGTGTCTGCTTTGCTAGAGTGAAGCCCTGAGTTCAAATCTCAGTTCCTCCCCCCAAAAAAAAAAAGGAACAAAGGAAATTAATGAGGAAGGAGAAAAAAGAGTGGACCCAGAATATACAGAGGAGGGTGACCTGCTTAAGTGGGGCGCAGAATGAAAAGGTGAGTGAGAAGTAAGATTAGGATTTTATTTTAGACCTAGAGTTTGAGGGGACAGCAAGATGTCTAATTAATAACAGCCATAAACAGAAAATATCCAGTTATTTGATTTTTTTTTAAGTATCTACTATGTGCTGGGGCCTTATTAGGGGCCTGGGAAAATAATAGACACTACTGTCTTGAAAAGGCTCACTCTGCAAGAGAAGAAACAACGGTAGTACAGTGAAATCAGGGTCACAAGACATTATGTAACAGTTTTGGCCATGACACTGGCAATTTTCTTTTCCAACCATACTGTCCACTACAGGTCAATCTAAATTCACTACTTTATCCAGACTATGTACTCAATAGTTGTATTCCTACCTTCTGGCTTGTACTGTGCCTTCCCCAAAACGCTTCTGAGCCATTCTTCAAAACCATCTGGCCTCTGCCCTAAAGTCTCCAGGAAATGGCTCAGCTCAGTCATCTTGCTTTACCAGAATGCAACAGCCTTTCTAGTTCACATGCCATTATCTGGTTCCTGGTCCCCTGCCTTGACCTTATTTCCCTATTTCATCTGAGTGCCTTATCTCCCCAAGTAGGTCATGCATTAGCCAGGTAACAAATGTGTCTGACATCTATAGGGTCCTCTAACAATAGCTAACAAATACTTGTTGCCCTGCTATAAGACTTCCCTTCAAATCAATATTTCAGCATTCTCCTGAAACAGGCTTGATGCAACCTAAAACCTTTCACTGGCTCCTAATTATTAGTATAGCATGCAGACTGGTCAGTCTTGTCTTCCAGGATGTCACACAACCCTCACTTTCCCTGCCTCCCAAAGACATCCTTAAGGCTAGGGCAATAGCAGCCAAAACTAATACAGAAAAATCCAAAGATGTATAGAGATGAAATAAATAAAAAGGAGGCCAATATGCATCAAACTGTTAACAATGGTTGTCTTTGGGATGGATTACAGGAGAAATCACCTTAATTAATTTAATGGAGAAATTAATTTTAACAGAAACAAAAATTTAAAGAAACAAATATATCTGCAACTTATTTTTGAGCATTTAAGCTGTGTGTGAGCAGTATCTTGTAGTATCACTTAATCTTAACTCTGAGATGTAACCAGCCACTCTGCAGATAAGGAACCTAAGGTTCAGAAAGCTTAAGTACTTTCACAAGTTCACCCAGCTAGTCAATAAAGAGGCCCAAGTGTAACACAGAATGCACTTAGTAAAGTTCTGTGTCTTCTCCAGTGCACCAACATGTCCTTTTGCTGTCCTTCTGCCACAGTAGTATTTGCTTTGCTGACATACCACTTATCTTCAAAGTCCAGCACATATTCCACTCCTCTCCACCTCCCTAGAGCACAGCATAGTCAACATTATTAGCCTTATTTCTCCTCTAGGTCCCCCCAGTGTGGGACTCTGGTTTTCCAAAGGTCACACATACAGCTGCATATGTTAAGTTGACAATATAAGTCCTCTTTATGATAAAAACAAAGTTAAATGATGAAGACCAAAAGTTTCGGAATGGAGCTGTAGTTCAGTGGTGTTTAGCAACAATCCTCAGCACACACAGTTTTGATCTGTGAGGGAAATTAATAGCAAGAAAGGGTTTCTATAATCCCTACCTCATTCTTTGTTTTGAGCCTCACTGAAACATAAGGAGGGGCAGATTGATTTTTACCTTTTCCACAAAGTGGCTGAACATAACACATCACCATTTCTGATGAATAAAAACTAACTTACTATTAAAAATGTAAATAATACAAATCAAAATGCTTTTAAAAACAAAGGTTTTGAAAATTACTTTCCAGAGACTCTGATCTTTCAAACAAAGCCCCTTGGTTTAGTACAACAGAATATAAAAATATTAAAAGCAACTTTATATACAGCTAAATATGGAAACAAATAGAATCTGTGAATCAGACATGTTTAAAATTCAAAAGGCTCTTTTAACACCAACTAACCACACCTGAATTTATGAAGAGAAGTTGACTCTAAACAAGTAACACACTATAAAACAAAAGTACTGCCTAACAACCTCAAAAAAGAAATATAAGGTAGGGTAAACAGATTTTAATTTTGTCCTTGGCCTTCTTGGGCAAACAATAAGAAAAGCTTGATTTTATTGAAGGCTCAACACCATAGGTCAACCTGTCAAGTGAAGCAAAAGGCAGGACTGAGTTCTATGGGTCTAGTCCACCCTAGATAAAAGCCAACGGACCTTTTAACAGTTTATGGGGTCCTCTCTGTATGGCTGGGGATGCAGGCATGGTAGGAATATGGTCTGGACTATTAATTCCTGTAAACTTAACACAAAAGCTAGGAAGAGCGGAAGTGAGTGGGTTTGTTCTAAACGTTCTGTTGCTGCAAATTCACAACTCTGAAATGTGTTAGTTCTCATTCTTTTAAGAACATCTAAAGCTAAATGTACTTTATTTTTCAGTACTGGGGTTTGAACTCAGGGCCTACATTTTGAGCCACTCCACTAGCCTTTTTTTAAGTGATGGATTTTTTTCAAGATAGGGTCTCGCAAAGTATTTGCCCAGGCTAGCTTCAAACTGTGATCTTCCTGAGCTCTGCCTCCTGAGTAATAAGGATTACAAGTGTGAGCCACCGGCACCCCGCCTAAATGTAATTGAGCTTCTCATTTTAAAAATAAAACTTGAAAACACTAAAGTCCACATCTATAACTAGTTCAAGGAATTGTTTCAAACATGTCACAAACACGAAAACTTCACCTCCAAACTAAAAAGAAATAGTCACCTCTGAATGTCCAAGAAGAGCACCAAGAAATTAACAAATTTTATGCTAGGTGTTCTGTACATATACCTTGCAGACAATGGCACCATGGATCTGAGTTGTAATTCCAGTCTACCAGCTGAATGGATTGTAGCAGTTACCATCACTGCTGGGACAGCTGTACTTGGTTATCCAGCTCACAAAAGGTCTTTGCTTCAATCCTCAGTAACTTAACACACACACGGTGGGGGGGGGGGGGAATCTTCTCAATACAGCTATGGTAAACCTTCACATCAAGAAACATAACCCCAAGCTAGATAGAACACGTTTTTGTTGTTTTTATGGGACTGGGGTTTGAACTCAGGGCTTCAGGCTTGCAAAGCAGGTGCTCTACTGTTTGAGCTACACCTCCAGTCCATTTTGCTCTGGCTAATTTGGAGACAGGGTCTCACACACTTTTTACCCATGTTGGCCTCAAACTGCAATCCTCCCAATGTCAGTCTCCCAGGCAGCTAGGATTACAGATGTGAGCCACCAGTGCCTGGCTAAGAACATGCTTTTGATATATGGAGGATTTGGGAGACAGAGACATAAGGCCATTCTGTGATTGGTATCACAAAAATACAAGGAAGAAACTAGAGATAACAATGAGACCTACAATCAACAAGAAAAAAGAAACTTAATGGATAGTTTTGATGCTACAAACCAATGTGTCATGATGTTACTTGGCTGTTTAACTAGAATGACAACCACTTCTGTCTAACTCATCTCTGCTAGGTTCTACATATGGTATATTGCAAACTTCAGTTTTCACATTCATGGCACTTGCCTTACTTGTTGAAACATTGTGGTGCAATTTGTTTAAACAAACCAACAAAAAAGCTAAGCCAACCTCACGGTTTGTGGGTTATTTTGGTCTTGTAAGTATAGTTTGGAGTGATGGAGTAGCACAAGCGTACCTATCAAGTGTGAAGCCCTGAGTTCAAACCCAGTACCACCACCAATAAAAAAAAAAAAAGACAGTTTCTTCAAATTTAAAATAATGGTTTTAGGACATAGTTGTATCTTGAGGTTAACATATTATTCTCAGAATCATGTAAAAAAAATTAACAAATTAATTTGGGGTTAGAAGATCCTAAAGAAAAAGGCAGATCATTGCAGAAGCATGAGATCTTTGTGAATAGTGTTACTTCTAGACCATATTTTAGATTCTCATTTCATTTCCAAGACGGGGTGCAGCCATAAGTGTAGCAATGAAGTGCCAAACGTAAATATAATAGATAACAAGACAAAGGAAAACTCCTGACAACTGTGCTGCTGTCTGTCCCCACAGATCTGAGGAACAGTAACCATAAAACTCTCCATCTCCTTCTCAACTGGTGCTTCTTCCTGGGGAGAAGGCTGGGAGGTCTGAGTACTGCCAACCAGTGCACAACACTGCTCTCATGTGATTGGGGAGTGCCAAGCACTGCTTTTTTATTTGAAGTCAAGCTAAAGGACTTGAAGAAAGAGACCAAGAGAAACATCTAGAAATAGAATTTTATTTTAGTCATCAAAACAAGCAAAGGTATACTTTTATTTTAACAAGGTACAATTGCTTTCCCCATTAAACTTGCTTTTACCTATTCTTGTGGATGACACATTGGAAGAAGTACTATATTTAGAACAGGAAACCTAAGTTTAAATACTTCCTAGTTTTGCCACTTGTTTTGTGGCTTGGACAAATCCTACTTTTCTCATTTGCAAAAACGGAGTTTCTCTACCTTGCCACCTCACAGGAATGAGCTACAATATATGTGGATATTGTACATTTGTATATTATATGATACTGCTAAGTACCGTATAAATTATCACTAGTATCACCACTTTTTTTTGGTGGTGCTAGGGCTTGAACTCAGGGCCTCATGCTTGCTAGGCAGTCACTGTACCACTTGAGTCTACCACTCTTTTTTGTCCTGGGTATTTTCAAAATAGGGTCTCTACAACTATCTGCTTGGGCCAGCTTTGAACCAAGATCATCCTCATCTCTGCCTCCTGAGTAGCTAGGTATCACCACATTTTCCTCTCTTAAATACACACTTGAATCAATGACAAAATAGGCAAGAGAAAAGCAACAAGGAAAAAAAGTTAGAAAACTGGTTAAAAAACACAAAAAATAGCAAAACTACTCATTTCCATGTCATTCTCTAATGAGGAAAGCTTGCTATTCTGGGATCTACAGTCCTTCACAAAAACAGAGCCAGGTCCATCCCTCATCAGTCCTCTAATTCATAGCCAAGAATGCCAGGAGCCACAGTGTCACTCTACATGACGAGGGCCACAAGCCGCATGCCTATCCTTTTCATCCAGGGACAGTGGCTCTTCAAAGCCCCACTTAGTGGCCGTTAAAAGTGCAAGAGTTTCTTTCTTCCTTCCCTGACCACTGGCATTAGAGTCGGCAATACCTGAACCTGAGTCACTCTGAAATATACCCACGGAGAACAAATGACCAATTAGAAAGCATCAGCACTTCCAATCCTCAATTTTGAAAATAAGAAAGCAAAACAAAATATTGTTTGAAAAATTAAGTATTTCCAAATTTTCTACCTGATAATAATAGCTAAAATGTATCTAGTGATTACTCAGGCAATGTTCTAAAAGCTTTAGTTATTAACTTAATCAGCACAATTAAATACAATTATTATTTCCAATTTCTAGACAAGAAAAAGAATAGTTAGTTTACTTGCTAGGGTTATACTGCTAATAAGTGACAGAGCTAGGATTTAAAAAAAAAAAAAAAAAGTCAGGCAATGGCTGGGGGGCATGGTTTGAGTGATAGAACTAGCATGTGACAGGCAGTCAGTCCCTAAGTACAAATGAATGAATGATTAAAAATAAATCAGGTCCCTAACCCCACCACTACCACAACACCATTTACCTGAACAGTTCAGCCCGCTTACACACTGAGATGCAAATGAGAATATAGTGTAACATCTCTTACTTCATGGTCACTTGTTATGAGGTTAGAATAACACGAGTCAGAGAAAATAAGAGCTCAATTTCTGCTTCCAATAATAGACAAAAAAAAAAAAAACCTACAAAAAATAGGTCTTCTTAATAATAAAACAGTAAGTACCATAGAAAGAATAGAAATTCAAAGCAAGAGGCAAGACCAGGAGGCCCAGTGCCATGTCTGGCCCTCCACAGTCCTACACAGGAGACACTTAGTGAACAGGGCCACAAAGGGCTGAGCTCTAGGAGTACAGATGAGCTGGAATGCCCATGGATTCAGCTTCACATCATTTGGATAGTTCAGAAAACCACAAATCCTCAACTTGGATTTAAGTGATCCTGGTTTGCTAGAGCCCACAGGAAACTGAAAACAGGTATCAACATCCACAACCTCTGATTATTTCTACAAGTAGTGTTTCAGATACCATGTCTTGTATACAAACATATGAATAGGCAAAACACCACTATAAGAATCATTCTGAAGTCAAAGGCTGGTGGCTCACACCTGTAATCTTACTACTTGGGAGGCTGAGATCGGAAGGACCATGGTTCAAGGTCGGTCTGGGCAAATAGTTCTTAAGACCCTGTCTCCGAAATAACCAGGGCAAAATGGACTGATGTGGCTCAAGCAGTAGGGCGCCTGCTTTGCAAGTGCAAAGCCCTGAGTTGAAACCCCAGTCCCACCAAAACAAAATAAAGCAAAACAAAAAAAATGAACCATTATGACCAGTAAGAGATCCAAAACTCAGATCTCAGATACTTAAATTATCAGGATATCAGGACTAAAAAGCAACCATATTTACTACAGGTTTTTTTTGTTTGCCTGTTTTGGAGACGGGCAGGATCTCACTATGTAGTCCAGACTGGCCTCAAGCTTGTGATCTTCCTGCCTCAGCCTCCTTATAGGTGCAATTATAGGCACACACCTCCACATCGGGCTTCTAGATACTATGTTCTAGGAAATAAAATCCAAGCTGAAAAATTGAGGAAGGCACAGGAAACTATGAAAAGCAACATAGCAGATTTGAAAAGACCAAGAGCTGAAAAGCACAATAAACCTATCCATTGAGTTCTTAATTTCAATTAAAAGCAAATTAAGTCAGATAATTAGTTAACTGAAAGATAGGTCAAAATAAACTACCGAGAATGAAAAAAAGAAAAGGATTAAAGAAAAAAGAGAAAAAGAAGAAAATGTGACAGAAAAGCTACAGTGCAAAGGTCCAACACATCCCTATATAGTCTCTGAACAAGAAAAGATTGGATCCAAGGCAGTATATGAAAAGACTGCTGGAAAACTTCCAGCACAAGACATTTCAAGCCACAAGTTCAAGAAGGTGAATACAAAACAAATGATCTCCACTATGCTAGAACATTTTCTAAAACTGTCATGAACTTGATTCTGTAAGTATATTGCCACAATTAAACAAATAGCTACTGAGATCTCTCTATGGACTAGATGCAAGGGCATGGGGAAAAATTTATAACACTCCCACTATCTGAAGATCCCAGAGTCAAGCACTTACAAGAGATATATTAAATTGTATTATCTTCCTACCTATGCCTACCAAAGCAAAAGGCAGGAACAAAATGCTAGAGAAAGGGCTAGAGGTATGGCTCAAATGGCAGAGCTCCTGCCTAGCAAGCCAGACTTCAAACCCTATAAGAGAAAAAAATAAGGAAGAGAAGAAGGGAGGGAAGGAGAGAAGAAAGAAGGGAGAAAGGGAGGGCAGGAAAAGACCCAGGAAAATGCTAGGGACAGGCTAAGAAAAGGGAGCTAAAGGTTGCAGCAGTAAACTGAAAGGCACCTGCAGGATATCAGCAGGGACCCTAGGAAGGGAGCGGATGCCCCAGGCTACAAGCGATTTGTATTCCTTTCACTGTGTTAAGCACGCCCCACAATCTCAACTTGAGAAATGCAAAGAATCCCCATCTGATAAAGGATTTTTTTAAAGGACAAATCTAGATCTAAACAAGCAATTCTTACTTAGCTCTATTCATGCTGACACAAATAATTTTGAGTACCTTTTCCTCTATTACTTGAGCCAGTATGAAAAAACTGGTTTTTGAAAAATTAGTCAAGAAGAAGGAAAGACGACCAGGAGCTAGCTAGGGAGAGAGTGAGGAAACAAGTGCCTATTAACATGGAATCCTCAATCTGTGTAAAACTCAATCTGCAAAAAGCCCAAAAATCGTTGCCTTCTGTTAGGCTCAAACTGCCACAGAAACCCTCTCACCTAAGAAGTAAAAAAGCCTCAGTACCATGTACAGCCCCAGACAGGCAACCACATGGGAGAGGACATAAAACCTGCTTCCCAGTGGGACAGTCCACATGGAAGGAAGCAGGTGATGCATTATACCAACATATTTTGGGAAGCACAGTTCCTCCGAAGTTTTAGGAGAAGCTGTCCATCACTGGGTGCACTCCTGTGATTCTGGGCTTTGAATATGACCTTCAGACCAAAACATAAGCAGCAAGATAATGTGTAACTCTAAACACCTTTCTCTTAGGAATATGGAAACCAATTTTTATACATCCTAGGACTGACTCTCAAAATTGGCTTTTCCAGATCTCATTGCCTATGAGCTGGATGGGTTTCAAGGAGATCTTAAAAAAAAAAAAAAAAAAAAAAAGTTAAAAAAAAATACAATGACTAAAAATATATACACCAAATTTCAAAATCATTCAAAACTTCTAGCTCTGGGATTCCACTACTATCCAAATGTGTATGTAAGACTTATTCATATTTAAACTAGTTCAAATGACACTACCAGAAAAGAATTTTGAATTCCTAGACATTGCAAACCATTTAGTACCCTGATAAGGGTATCCAGAATATAAAGAGAACTCATACAACTCAACAACAAAAAAAGACAACCTAATTTTAAATATAGGCAGAAGACTTGGACTAGACAGTGAAGAAGATATACAAATGGCCAGCAAGTATGTGAAAAGACACTCAACATCATCAGTTATTATGGAAATGCAAATCAAAGCCACAAGATTATCACTTCATACCCACTAAGAACACCTATAATCAAAATATGGAAAACTACTGGCCAGGGTATGGAAAAATTGGAATTCTCATACATTGTTGTAGGAATGTAAAATAGTGCATCTGAGACAGGCTACAGTAAAGGAAAGTTGGGGACTCATAGAAAATATATGACTTAATATTGCATTTCACATTGACCATGCCCTGGTTCAGGGATGCTTGGACCACCCTCACCTGACCTGGGGACCACCCATGCCCTGCCCCACCCATTGATTATTGGCTGAGAATCACCAGCTTCCTCCCTTCCCATAGGTTAGCATAGGTTTTAAAAGCACCTGGAGAGCAGAAGCACACTTTCTCTGCTTCCAGATTCCAATTGGTCCCACCATGCTCCTTTTTCCCTTCCCTAACTTTTAATAAATTCCATTTATACCCACATGTCCTGCTACGGATGATTCCACAAAGGACACAAAGAATTTGGAAGTTTTCTAATCACAGCCTGCACTGTTGTCATTAACATGTGGTGAGTCAGCCAGTACAAAGGGTGAGCCCCCAGACCCTGTATTTTAAAGGGTCATTTCTATTCTTTTCTTCTCTTCCTTCGGCCTCTCTCTCTTCTAAATCACATCCAATGGAATGGGCTGAGCTCTGCCCTTGGGAAATGAAGCTAGGAGGCTCAAGGACCACAGGTCCCAGAGGGACCCAGAAGTACCCATCCACCTGACACACAGAGTCTCTCACTGCACTGGGGTCCAGGCTCACCCTGAGGCTACATGTAGGGAGGGTCACACATGGGAGATGCATGGGGGGTAGGAGGGTGTTACCCTGGCCTGATCCTCCACCTGTCGGTGCAGGCCAATGAGCCTGCTGCTGCCTGAAACAAGGCCTGACTGAGCCACAGGAAGGGCTCAGTGACTGGTAGGTTCTCAGTAGGAGGCCAAGGAGGAGGGAGCTGCACAAAGAGCAGGAACTGGGCAAGCGCAGCAGGGCCTCAGGCCAGACCCTTCTTCCTCTTCCTCCTGTCCTGGACCATTGCTCACTTGCCTGCCTTGTCTCTGCGCTGGGCACCCCATCCCGACTACCACTTGTGCTCCACTTGTCCCCAAAGCCTACAGGGGTCGAAGAAGCACTCACCCCCAGGTCACATTCCCCTATCCCAAGGACACATGCCCTGGGTCCACCAGTAAGTGGCTGGCGCCCTTCACTGATGGTACTTGTGGGGTTAGTTAGCAGATTCTAACAATAGTTTCTAAGTGTCCTTTCCTTAGGGAAGCTAACAAGGACTGTCACAATGGCTCAAATGGTAGGACACTTGCCTAGCAAGCGTGAGGCCATGAGTTCAAATTCCACCTTAGTTTGCTTTGATTATTTGGTCTCTTCATTAGGATAATAGTTGGGTTAGCATTCAGAATCAACATTCCACTCAGGAATCCTCATGCAGGGGTGGAGAGGTGGCCCTTAGGAGCCAGGGGACCCTGCAATTGCTCAAGCGTGGAGACATCCAGTGAAACCAGGGTGAAAGGGCCTGCAGTGGAGACTTTCTAGATTTAAAGAAGGGATGTCTCACAGACCCTAAAAGCTCTCGCACCCTCTCAAAGAGTAATTTCCTCCTTCCCCTTTTCCCCCTTTCCACCAGCCAGCATAGGGGAAGCCAATATATTTACCACTTGTCTGCATTCTTAAAATACTGGCAGTGCTTTGATCCTGCTAACCTAAAAAAATAAAACAAAACAACCTACATATCTTTTTGTTCCATTTGAGAGCCCTTTTGGAAAAACCATGTGGTCACAGGAAATGCTGCCACCATGATGAAGCCACCACATATACAGCACCATCTTGTCACTCCCTAGGGACAGGACATGCATCTTGTCATCCTCCAGTTAAATTGTAACTAACCTGTCATTAAAATTCTCTAAATTAATATAGTTTTTATACATGCTGTTGTTAATGCATTAATCTGTTAAGGACTAGACCAAGAATAGAGTATTTGTGTTAAAGATCTGTTGTAAACCACTTAAGAATCTAGCTAACCTACTAAAAATAATGACAAAGGAATGATTTGTTTAAGAGTACACTCTGAATTAATGGGATTGTTTTGTGTGCCATTGTGTGTTTCCTGTGTATGTCTTTGTCTCCTACCAGTGTATTTGTGGCCACTGAATTTTTACTTTTTTTGTGCTCATATATTCATGCTTAAATTGATATTTTTTGGCGAGCCTAAGTCAAAACATATGCGAGTGTGGATGTCTTTAGGCTGATTCTTAAACTACTTTTATAAAGTTAATGTGTAAAACTATCTCAAAAGTTATCTGAAGGTCTGATCTCAACAAGGCCTAACTATTTTGTCTTAGGACTAAAGAGAATTTATGGACAATAATCTGTTTCATTCTATCATGAGTGTAATTTACATTTAACTCTTTTATAATTAGATTTATTAGCCCATGTGTTCTTATAGATTGCTTCTGTAAAAAAGAGGTAAGTTTAATTTATTTTTCTTCCTGAGTCTTTTGAAGTATAAGTCTTTTATAAGTATAAGGTTGCTAAGACTTTTATTAAAAACAGTGTTATCTAAATCTGGGTTTTTACAAAGGTTGTTTCAAGATACAAATTAAGGTCTCAAAGCTTATAAGTTTATATGTGTGTGACTGAGTTGGCTATAGTTTAAAGTTTACCTAGAAAATTTTCTGAGGTCAAAATTTAAAGCAGTACTGTATGTCTAAAAATGGGTTCTTGTTAGCTCTTTTATCTAAGGTACATTCTATCTAATTAGGTCTTTGACATTTCTGTTGTATATGACAAACGCTAAAAGTTCTGCCATTTAAGCCTGACATGTCAGATAAATATTGGTTTATCTGAAACTGTCTAGATAAACATTGTAATATATGCAACTGAACATTAAAACAGGGTCATTTGGAATTATTGACACTGTCTTCCCCTAACTAATAAAAAATTTAGGATTTTTAATTGTCAGCACTATATTGTCAGTGTTGACAATTACTAACCTGTTACTTTGCTTAACCAAATTTAAGGTTTAAACTGATGCTGTTACTGGCTCCTTTGTATGATAGGTGTGTTTTGTGTTCAAGTGTATAAGCCTTCTAAAACCAAGTTATGAAAAGACACTACCAAGCTAGTGTCTTAGTGTCATTTCCCAATCATAATAATTGGTTTAATAATACTGTATATAGTAAAGGTAATTAGACTATTATGTTAATCACTAACCTGTTGACCATGGTTATTTTAAGTTTTGTCATTACAGTTCTGATCCTTCTGGAACATTTACAGACAAGCCCATAGAAAATGACTCTGACAAGTGCTTATCTGTCAACCAGGACAGACATTCTTAAGTATTGGGGTCATTTTGTATTTTCCTTATAAAACAATTTTAAGTTGTCAGTACCTCCTCTATGGGACAATTAGGCTTAATTAAGCACAGCCTAAGAGCCATTTTTAAATAAATCTCTTTACTGCTTAATTTGGCCAAAAAGGTCACATTGACATTGACTTCTGATCTGTTTGATGTGTTACTCCCCCCTCTACTGTGGGACAAATCTGACTTTCCAGGAGAAGCTACTCCTGGCTCCAAGGGATAAAACTGCCAAATTGGCAAAATGTTCAGAGAAACACTTTAAGAAGACTACAATTCAAAAGGACTACCCCTATGAGGGGACTTCTCCATATCCAGATGGAGTCAATTATGTCAGACCTCTAAAAGTAACCAAAGCCAAGAGCTTTTAGAAAGGGGCTCTTACCCACATGTTCTAATATCTAAGGCTTCTGGCAAAAGACAAACTCATGTCTTTTAAGACATGAGTTGCCTTCTGTTTAAGCAAAGGCACTGTGACCATTTCTACTAGTTCCAGTTCTGTCCTTTAACAGTACTCAGAGTTGTTCACACTTTCTCTTGTATTCTACTTTCAGTGGTGTCTAACTCTGCTTAGGGACATTGTGAGTCTTCTTACTGTAGAGAACTGACTGCTTTTGATGTTTACGAGCTAGTTGGACTCACACCTGCCTGCCCCCAGCACACCTGGCCCCTAATGTAGCTATTGCCCCAAATAATCAGTCCTTAACTGCCCACTACAGTGGCAGTTCAAACAAAGAGCCATCCAAGGGTCATGAATAGCTACAGTTACAGACACTTCACTTTTCAAAATGAAAAGTTAGATTCTTTATCCTTCCTGCCACACCTGACAGGGCCCCTTCTAATGCCCCTATCATTGTTCATGTTCAGGTCATACCTTCTAAACCAGATTTATCCCTCCCAGGATAAAAGCCTTTAAGACCCAAATCATAAGGCAACAGGGCTATCGATCTTTACAGATGAACCAGATCTCTATGCACAACCCAGACCTCCATGAAGAACCTTGATTGTGCTGGACAATAACTGAAACACCAAGTATCTAAATGAGCTCCAAGAGATAGAAGTAGGAGAGACAATTTTACCTTGTAGGTAGGGTCTGCTGCCCCTTGTTAGCTCAAAGAAAATTCAGAAGAAAAAGAGAACTCCAGCCCCTCAGCAATTTCAAAAAGACTTTTTCAGGTCCTTGTCTCTCAGGAGGAAGTTGAGGCAGGCTAGAGTTAGGGAAAGTCAGGACTTATAGAAAATATATGACTTAATACTGCATTTTAGATTGGGCATGCCCAGGCTCAGAGATGCTTGGACTGACCTTATCTGTCCAGGGATTGCCCATGCCCCTCCCCACTCATTGATTATTGGTTGGGAACCACCAAGTTCCTCCCTTCCCATAGATTAGCAAAGGTTTTAAAAGCACCTGGAGAAGAGAAGCATGCTTTCTCTGCTTCCAGATCCCAACTGGGCCCACCATGTTCCCTTTTGTAATTCCCTTCCCTAACTTTTAATAAACTCCATTTACACCCACATGTCCTGCTAAGATTCTTCCATGCAGGACACAAAGAATTTGCAAGTCTTCTGATCACAGACTGCACCATTACAGTTAAGACATCCACTTTGGAATACAGTTTAGCAGTTCCTCAAAAAAATGAAACAGAATTGCAATATGAACAGCAATTGCACCACAGAAGCTCAAACATACTTATATGCCAAAGTCCACTGTAGCACTATTCACAACAGTCACAAAATAAAATCACAAGTATAAAATAACAGAAAATAGAAAAACAAATTTGATTTATAGTATACATACAATGGACTATTACTCAGCCATAAAAAGGAATGAGATTTGGCATATCCTACAACATGGATGAACTTTGAAAACATTATGCTGGGGGAGGTGTGGCTCAAGTGGGGTAGAGTGCCAGTTATGCAAACACAAAGCCCTGAGTTCAAACCCTAGTCCCACCAAAAAAAAATTATGCTAAATGAAATAAGGAGAGACAAAAGGACAAATATTATATGATTCTACTTGTTAGACATACCCCGAACAGGCAAACTCATAAAGCCAGAAAATAGATTAGAGGTTATAAGGGCCTAACAGAGGAGACAATAAGGAGTTATTCTTAATGAGTGTCTGTTCAGGTGATACAAATGTTTTAGGAACAATGATGATGGTTGCATAACACTGTGAATGTAATTAATGTCACATAAATGGACACTTAAAATGGCTAAAATGGCAAATATATAGACATAAAAAGATATAATTTATTAATAAAAGGCGGGAGGAAAGTTAATATATAGCCACTTCAGAATGCAGTTTGGCATGTTCTTACCAAGCTAAATATGCGCACCTGATCTGGCAGGCATACCTCTAGTTACCCAGCCAAATGAATTAAACACATGTAAACACAAAACTTTCGTTTTTGTGCAAGTTTTTACATATTTATTGTTGCTTTATACTTGCCAAAAATTGTAAGCAACCAAGATCTCCTTCAATAGGTAAATGGATAACCTATGGTACATTCATACAATGAAGTATTATCCAGTGATAAAAAGATAAAGACATCAACTCCAAAAAGACAAGGAGAAACCTTAGACATATATTACTACAAGAAAGTAGCCAATCTGAAAAAAAAAAAAATACAATTACAACTGTACATGCTGGGAAAGGCAAAACTGTAGAGACAGTAAAAAAAAAAAAAAAAAGATCAGTGGAGAGCAGAGAGGATTAGATGGAAAGCACAGGGGACTTCTAGATAGTCGGTTACTCTGTGAAATACCGTCCAGGTAGAGTCTTGAAATTATGTATTTGTCAAACCCCACAGAATGTACAACAGTGAACTCAAATATAAACTATGAATTTCCACTAATAATAAGGTATCAATACTGGTTTATCAACTGTAACAATGCACTATACTAGTGTGAGATGTTAGTTACAGGGAAAGCTGGTTGGGGTTGATTGAGGAGAGGGTATTAGGCACTCTGTATTTACCATTCATTTTTTCTGTAAGCCCAAAACTGCCCTAAAAAACTAAAACTTATACATTTTTTATTAAGAACCTAATATATGAGAAAACAGGAACCACAATAATATCGCTTCATACCCACTATAATGGTTATGATAAAGAAAACAAATTCCATGTGTTGATAAGGATGTGGAAGAATTGGAGCCCTCATACATTGCTGGGGGAACGTCAAAGTTTGCTGGCACCTTAAAAAGATGAGTGAAGAATTATCATGATCCAGCAATTCCACTCTTACTCATGCCCAAAATAAGTGAAAATAGGCACTCAAATGTGTGCATGCACACACTTTTTAGAAGAACTATTCAAAATAGCAAAAAGGTGGAAGCAACTAAAATGTGTGTTGACAGATGAACAGATAGACTAACTGTGGCATATACATACAATGGCATATTATTCAGTCAAATAAAAAATGGAGTACTTGTACATGCCATTATGTGGATGAAACTCAAGGGAACTGAGTGAATGAAACCAGACACAACAGGTCATACATGCATTCTATGAATTCATTATGTGAAGTAAGTTCAGCCCATTGAGAAAGCAGACTGGCAGTTGCCAAGAGCTAGAAGGAGAGTAACTGCTAATGGAGATCAGATTTACTTTTGGATGATGGAAATGTTTTGGAACTAGATAGAAGTCACGATATAGGGGTTGGAGGTGTGACCCAAGTGGTAAAGCACCTGTCTAGTGAGCACAAGGCTCTGGGTTTAAACTCTAGTACCATAAACACACAAAGTCATAGGTGTATAACACTGTGAATATACTAAATGCCATAAAAATATTTGCCAGTTTTGGTGACTCGCACCTATAATCCCAGCTTCTCAGGAGGTAGAGCATAGGAAGATCATATTTGAAGCCATCCCAGACAAAAAGTTAGCAAGACTCTATCTCAATCAGTAAGTCAGGCTTGGTGGTGCAAGCCTGTGATCCCCATAGAATTCCAATAGGAGGATCATGGTCTAAGGCCATGCTGGGCAAAAACGTAAGACCCAATCAGAAAAATAACTAAAGAAGAAAAGGGCTGATGGCATGGCTCAAATGGAAAAGTGTGAGGTCCTGAATTCAAACCCTAGTACTGCTCCCTCCCCACCCAAAAAAAGTCTGATTTTTAATTCCAGCTACTTGGAAGGCAGTCAGGAGGACTGTGGTTTGAGGTCAGCTCAGGCAAAAGTTAGCAGGACGCTGTTTCAAAAGCAAGGCCGTTGTGGTTTCTCATATCTGTGGTCCTGCTGACCCAAGAGGTGGAGGTAGAAGGATCGACAGAGAAAATTCAAAACCAGCCTGGGATATAAGTGAGACTCACCTCAAAAACACAAAACAAAACAAAAAAACAAGCAAAGAAAAAGAGATTATGTTATGTGAATTTCAGATCAATAAAAATGAAAAAACAAACAAACAAACAAACAAACTCAAAAGAGGTATCTAAGACCCAAGAGTAATTTCCTTACTTGGTCTCCCCTTTTACTTATTTGCCTTACTTCTGGCTCCTTTCCATGACTGTGAGTCTTAGTCAGCCTTGATCCTAAGACAGTTTCTTCCTGCATGATGAATGCCAACCTTTCTGCCACTTGTTTAGGACCTACAGTTTTCTAGCATCTTCCCTTCTCTATGGTCAACTTCTTACAACACATTATTGCTGATCTAGATGTGCTCCCTCAATATACTGTTGGATATCTTCAGGACAAATACTGGGACTCATCCCTGAGCTCTGAAAAATGACTCTCCTTATCTGCTCAGTTCCCCACCTCTTTCTTGTTTTCTTTAAAATGAAAGTCCCACTATACTTCATTCTTCACCTGTGTTTCTCCACTTGGCTTCTCTTCAGAAAGGCTCTTGTTCACTAAAAACAATTCTTGGCCAAGCTTTCTCTGTGCCAAAACTAAATACCATTCGTTACCTTTTTCTACATCTGTTCCTCTTTACCTCAAAAACTTGGGCTGGTGGAGTGGTTTAAGTGATAAGAGTGCCTGCCTAGCAAGAGCAAAGCTCTGAAGTCAAGCCCCAGTGCTGAAAAAACAAAACAAAACAAACAAACAAAAAAACACCTATCACCAAAACTACTGAGTTTGCTCATCTCTGCAATGCACTGCAGATGACTAAGGTTGTGATAACGTCAGAACCTTATCCTCAAAGAGGACTGAAGAAGGAACACAAGAACAAATTTTAAAAAGGCATAAAAGGGGGCTAGAGGCATGGTTCAAGTGGTAGGGTGCCTGACTAGCAAGCACAAGGACATGAAACCCCAATATCACCAAAATATAAAAGGATTAAGAGGCACTGGTGATTCACGCCTGTAATCCAAGCTACTGGGAAGGCTGAGATCAGGAGGATCACAGTTTGAGGCCAGCCTGGGCAGGGAGTTTGTGAGAACTCATCTCAATCAACAGCTGGGTGTGGTGACATGCACCTGTCATCCCAAGCTACCTGAGAAGCTCCAGATCAGCCCAGACAAAAGTTTACAAGACCCCATCTCAATTGAAAAAAGGTGAGCATAGTGATACACACCCATTCATCACAGGGACAGCAGAAGCGTAAAATAAAAGGATTGAAGTCCATGCCAACCTAGGTAAAAAAGTGAGACCCTACCTCCAAAATAATCAGAGCAAAAAAGGGCTGGAGGTATGGTTCAGGCTCAAGTGATAGAGCACCTGCCTAGCAAGTGAGATGCTCTGAGTTCAAACCTTGCAATCCCACAAAAAAAGGGGTGGGGGGTTTCATAAAAAAGCACCCCCACCAGATAAGGTTCTGGTGTTATCACTCCCTTAGTCCTCTGCAGTGCATTGCAGAGATGCGCAAACTGAGAAGTTTTGGGGATAAGTTTTTTTTTGTTTTGTTTTGCGGTACTGGGGCTTGACCTTACAGGTGATGGTGCACATCTGTAACTCAAGCACTTGAGAAACAAGAGAATTACAAGTTCAAGAGCAGTCAAGGCTTAAAAGACAAACAACAAAAGATATTTCAGAAGTGAAAATTGAGGGCTGGTGGAGGGACTCAAGTGGTACAGAGTGTCTGCCTAGGAAGCATGAGGCCCTGAGTTCAAATTCCAGTAGTGGAAAAAAAAGTGAAAATTAGAAGTACACAAGAATCAAACCCTAGTACCACCACACACACACACACACACACAAGCAAATTAGAAAATGAAATACTCAGTTATGGAAATGTTAGGTTTCAAGGAAGAACATTTGAGAAAGACCTTGAAAAGTAAGTCTCAGGAGATAGCAAATGGGAAACAACGACAAGGATCCATACTTAGGGGCTGGGACACCTCTGAGGACAAAGCTGTGGTGGAAGACACATGTGAGGAAGCTAGAAGACAGAATGGAGAGGCAGGAAGGCATCTACATTTAACCTATATGGCAAGAGCTGCATCTGGAAGACTTCCTAGCAGCAGTTCAGAGACAGGACCAGAGAGTGGGAAAGAAGAGTTACTACTCAGGATGCAGCAATAGCAACTCAGGCAAGTCTACCTCCATGTCCCCCCAGAACACTTCGAACTGCTTCCACAATAGCTATGACTTGTCTTCTGCCTACAGCGTTCCTCAGTATCTCTGCAAGGTACCACTCTTCAACTCCCTCATGTGAACTATGTCTGGAAAGAAAAAAATGTATAAAATCAATTACAAACCAATATTTCTGGAATGATATAATCTTACGGTACACATTCTTTAGGACAAATATACGTGAGCTCCTACTATGGTGCCAGGTACTGCTTTAGGCAACAAGGATGAAGGCAAAAGTTTCTATCTCATGCAGCACACATTTTAGTGGAGGAAATAGATAAAAGACAAAAATGTCAAATGAATGCCATGAGGAAGAGAACGGAACAGAGGGAAAGAGTGTGTGGGCATACACAGTCTGTGTAAGCCTGGGTAAGCAGGGAAGCCCTTTCTGCATAGGGAGAAGGAAGCAGCCACATGGTATATAGTTTTACAATGTATACATTTTATATTAAAAGAAACAGGTTTTGGAGCCATACAAAGCTGGGTTTCAGCCACATAGTGGCTGAGTAACCTCTCCTAAATACTGAATCTCTCTTGACTCTATTTCTTTTATTCCATTTTGCAGATAAAGTACTGACTTTGTTTTAGGGCTATTTTATAAGAATTAATAAAATAATGAATATAAACACTAACACTGTGCCTGGCACTTGATAGAGGTTCTATAAGTGCTAAATATTGATTTATCACATCAATGGTTGGAAATTATTTAGCTACTATATATAAAAACCAGATATAATTTAGCCTAAGCTGTTTGAAACAAATATATTCTCCTTCCGTATTCGTGGAAGATTTGGTTCTAGGACCCCCAAGGACACCAAAATCTGTGAATGCATAAAATACTATAGTATTTGTACAATCTACGCATATTCTCCTGTATAATTTAAATCATCTCTAGATGACTTACAATACCTAATGCAATGTGAATGCTACGTAAATAGCAGTCCCGCTATACTGTTTAGGGATTGATAAATTGTGCATGTTCAGTGCAGACGCAATTTTTTAGTATGTATTTTAATCTGTGTCAGTTGACTTGGTGGATGTGCAAATTGTGTACAGAGGAACCTAAGAAATCTTTGGGAATGGCACTGCCTACAAACAGCAACCTGGAGGATATCTTGTAAGACAGCATTAGAATCATCTTCACCCACGCTTAAGATAGTTCTAAAAGCTATTGATTATTTCCATTTATTCCAACAAAAACTATTTTCATATGATCATTTTAACTCTAGAATAAAAATACTATATGGGATTCTTTTTCAAATTTTTAATTTAGTACAGTCAAATCTTTAACAGAAAAAAATATTATGTGGTATATTTTAATAGAAACCTAAATCAGGTCAACAGATATGAAACTGAGCGTTTATTCATTTATAAATGGAAGGAGAGAAAATTTTCCATTTTGGGGCTGGGGACATAGCTCTAGTAGAAAACCCACCTAGAAAAGTTCCCATTTTCCCATTCTCAAATGACTTAACTTAGGACCAACTACATAGAAAGAAAATGTTAGTCCACTCTTCCTCAAGAACCCACACCATTTATTAATTTGCTAATGAAATCAGATATATGCTGTGACACTTCTTGAGCAATATTATCACTGGGCTCTTGAAAAAGAATGTCCTCATGAACCATTCCCTAAAGAAGCTTCTTTTGCAAGATATAGATGGGCCAGTATTAAATACTAAGATTACTGGTGCATAAAGGGCGGGTGGGGGGAAGGAATTAGAGATAATGTTTGAGCTGTTGAGAAATGTTTATGAAACTTCTCTAAAAAGGATTACATAAATATATTATTTTAGCTACTAAAATTAGAATTCAGACTAGAGGTGTGGCTCAAGCGGGAGAGTGCCTGCTTTGCAAATAGGAAGTCCTAGGTTCAAACACAACACATGAAATTAGAATTCAATTCCAATTCTTTAATAATATTCAAGATTTACTTTTTAAATATAGGCATCTAAAAACACAAAAGCATCATTAAAAGAAATCTGATTTGCAAAAAGATTTCTGCTGACACCTTAGAGGCTAATATTTTGATTTTGAAAATAGGTCGATTTTGTTACACCCAGTAAAAATAGAGACTGAGCAGGCCTGCTGAAACTGAGCAAGATAAACTCAGTAAAAACAAGCAAATAAAAAAACTCGTGAAACGCATTCATTCAGGACTGTGAAATGGAAAAAAGAGAAGAGAAAAAACCATTTGAAGCTTTCACGGTCAAAAAAAAAACCAAAAAGACAACAAACACACAAGAAGGAAAAGAAAAGCAAAGCTTCCAGGGCATATTCCCTCCTAGAGCTGACAGCAAAATTCAACTTCATTTATTAGTTCACTCAAAAAATATTTGCTGAAAAAACTGAAACTAGATCCATGTATATCGCCCTATACCAATATTAACTCAAAATGGATCAAGGATCTTAATATCAGACCACAAACTCTAAAGTTGATATAGGAAAGAGTAGGAAATACTCTGGAGTTAGCAGGTAAGAACTTTCTCAATGGAACCCCAGCAGCACAGCAACTAAGGGATAGCATAGATAAATGGGACTTCATAAAACTAAAAAGCTTCTGCTCAGCAAAAGAAATGGTCTCTAAACTGAAGAGAACACCACAGAGTGGGAGAAAATATTTGCCAGCTACACATCAGACAAAGGACCGATAACCAGAATATATAGGGAACTTAAAAAACTAAATTCTCCCAAAACTAATGAACCAATAAAGAAATGGACAAGTGAACTAAACAGAACTTTCTCAAAAGAAGAAATTCAAATGGCCAAAAAACAGATGAAAAAATGCTCACCATCTCTAGACATAAAGGAAATGCAAATTAAAACCACACTAAGATTCCCACCCCTGTTAGAATAGCCATCATTAGCAACACCACCAACAACAGATGTTGGAGAGGATGCGGGGGAAAAAGGAACCCTCTTACACTGCTGGTGGGACTGTAAACTAGTACAACCACTCTGGAAAAAAATTTGGAGGCTACTTAAAAAGCTAAACATTGATCTACCATTTGATCCAGCAATACCACTCTTGGGGATATACCCAAAAGACTGTGACACAGGTTACTCCAGAGGCACCTGCACACCCATGTTTATTGCGGCACTATTCACAATAGCCAAGTTATGGAAACAGCCAAGATGCCCCACTACTGACAAATGAATCAAGAAAATGTGGTATCTATACTCAATGGAATTTTATGCAGCCATGAAGAAGAAAGAAACGTTATCATTCGCTGGTAAATGGATGGAATTGGAGAACATCATTCTGAGTGAGGTTAGCCTGGCCCAAAAGACCAAAAATCGTATGTTCTCCCTCATATGTGGACATTAGATCAAGGGCAAACACAACAAGGGGACTGGACTTTGAGCACATGATAAAAGCAAAAGCACACAAGGGAGTTGTGAGGATAGGTAAGACACCTAAAAAATTAGCTAGCACTTGTTGCCCTCAATGCCGAGAAACTAAAGCAGGTACCTTAAAAGCAACTGAGGCCAATAGGAGAAGGGGACCAGGAACTAGAGAAAAGGTGAGATAAAAAAGAATTAACCTAGAAGGTAACACACACGCACAGGAAATTAATGTGAGTCAACTCCCTGTATAGCTATCCTTATGTCAACTAGCAAAAACCCTTGGTTCCTTCCTATTATTGCTTATACTCTCTCTTCAACAAAATTAGAGATAAGGGCAAAATAGTTTCTGCCGGGTATCAAGGGGGTAGGGGGGAGAGGGAGGGGATGGAGTGGGTGGTAAGGGAGGGGGCAGGGGCAGGGGGGAGAAATGACCCTAGCATTGTATGCACATATGAATAATAAAACAAGAAAAATTTTTTAAAAATTTGCTGAGCACTAAGTATATACCAAGCACAGCTCTAGAGGTTGGGAATGCAATGGGGAACAGATAGATCCTTGTCTTCACACAGCTGACATTCTCACAGGTAGGTCCTAAGGATGTCAATTCTCCATTCCACTTTTTCTAACCACTCTTTCCTTTTAAAGAGGCCATAAATTACTCTGCAAGTTATCTTCTAGTTTGTTCAAATTAAACAGAATCTCATCGAGTACAGTTAAGGGCAGAGTTCAGAGCCAGGGCTCCAAATTACAAATGCTGGCTCTGCTAGTTACTAGTTGGGTAGCTTTGGTCAAGTCACTCAACCTCTCCAAGATTCAGTTTGCTCATCTGAAAAGGAAATAACAATACCTCCTAATTTCTGTATGAATTACGTGAGCTAACCTGTCTCCATAGTCAGTTATAGTATTTGTCAAGTGTTTAGGATAATTCTAACACTTAGAACTTACTATGTAAAAATTACTAAGTTTTTGGTAAATGAAATATCCTTGTCTATCTGTCTTGATAGCAAAATAGGTTTTTGCCAAAATTTTCTGCAAATTCATTTTATTTAAACCAGTTGTTGCATTTTATAGATCCTTATGCAGACTAGGACTTGGGGCATGGTTTTCTTCCAGAACAGGAACAGGGAAAGGCAGTCAATTCATCACTGGCTGAGTGACCATTCCAACCCTCTTACCTCCTCTTTACCACCAGCCTTGCTCACAATCACACACCACCAAACTATTCCCACCTCCCTGTGGTGTTGCTTGGGCCACACTCCCTTCTGAACTCCCCCTCCCTGACTCCCCAGGCCCCACCCCAACAGTCCACACTTTGCTATATGCCACATACTTTTCAAGCCTTGCAACCTGAAGGACCTATCCTTGGAATGACTCTCCCCTCTCCTCCCACCTGACTCTCTCCTAACTATCCTTTCATGGCTTACCCAAAATGGCCCCTCCTCTACAGCCTTCTCCAATGTTCTTCTCATACTTAATCAGAAGCAGTGGCCTCTTCCCTCTTCACCTCAGCTTCCTGGCTACTGTTAATTTTCCACGCCTGGTTTTCCCACAGACACTAGACTCTAGGGAAAGGGAAGATGTTTTATTTTTGTATTTCTTGTGCCTAGCATGTTATCCATTGAACAATTTTGGTTGAACTGAAATATTACATGCCTGTAATCACAGAGATCAGGAGGACTGAGGTTCAAAACCAGCCTGGGCAAATAGTTTTATCTCAAAAAAAAACTCATCACCAAAAAAAAGGACTAGTAGAGTGGCTCAAGGTGTAAGCCCTGAGTTCAAACCCCAGTACTGCAAAAAAAAAAAAAGAAAAAAAAAAGAATCTATATTATCACTCTAAACTCTCCAGGAGAAATTACCAACTTTCCTCATTGGGCAGGGAATTAGTTTTGTCTCTTCACACGAATGCTCCATCAGACCTCTTTTGCTGTTTTTCCACAGCTGAGGAACAGTTAGTCACTGCTCTTTAATGTGCCTGAAAACAAAGATTTTCTTTAATTCACTGTTTACTGTACTTTATCAAGCTAAATTGTCTCAGATCTTACATGTCATCTGAATTTTTCCTATTCATTCATTTATTTTGGTGGTATGGGGATTGTACTCAGAGCCTCAAGTTTGCTAGGAAGGCACTCTATCACTTGAGACAGACAGACAGACACACACACACAGCCTTTTCTGCGATGGTTTCTTTTAAGACAGGGTCTCATTTTATGTCTGGGCCAGCAATCCTATTTGTGCTTTCCTGTGAGGCTAAAATGAAAGAAGCATGAAATCACACCCAGCCACTAGTTGAGATGGGGTCTTGAGAACTTTTTTCTGGCCTGGCCTAGATCTATGATCCTCCCAGTCTCTACCTCCTAAATAGCTAGGATTACAGGATTGAGCCACTGTACCTGGCCCCCATTTTTAATTTTAGTTCTTCTTAGGAACACTGTGCAAATTTTCTACAACGAATCCAAGTTTAACATTACCTCACTACCTAATATGTGAAGAGACAGAAAGATAAAAAGTTTGGCCAGTCATGACAGTTCAAATCTATAATCCCAGCTATTTGGGAGGCAAAGATTGGGTGGATGGTGGTTCACAGCCAGCCCAGGCTAAACCCTAAGACTCCCATCTCAACAAATAAGCTGGGCATGGTGATACATGTCTGTAATCCCCACTAGTGGGGAGGCATAGGCAGGAGGATCAAGGTCCAAGGGCAGCCCCAGCCAAAACCACAAGACCTTATCTGAAAAACAGCTAAAGCAAAAAGGGTTGGGGGTGTGGCTTAACTTGAGTTCAAATCCCAGTACCATGGAGGGGAGCAGGTAGAGAGAGAAAGAGAGAGAGCTTAACAAGGCATGGTGGCCATCTAAAAATACACAGACTTGTGGTAAAGCTGACACATCCTATATTAACTATAACATATGGCCTGCATTAACCTTAATATATGGATAAAGACAGAGGTGGAGGGCAGGGCATTCCAGAGCAGAGGCCCACAGGCAAGTCTGTAAACTCATTCTCAATGCACTGACAGGCAGCAAACCAGATGCTGTGGCAATAATAAAAAAGCAAAACAAACAAACAACTGCTCTGACCAGAAGGACCTTGGAGCCTAATGGTGTTTGAAAATATTTTGCAAGTCTTTTCTTCAGCAAAAATTTTAGATATCCAAGAGATAATAGAGGAGACAACAGTTGCTCTAGCTGGAGCTGGAAGGAGGATGTCTCTCACTTTCAGCCTAACCACAGTGCCTGGGCCCCAAGATGCCTCTGTACATTGAGGGCATTGAGTAAGAGTGCATCCCACTTCAGTCTGCTGTTTTTTTTTGGTGGGGCTGGGAAAGAGCCTAGGGCCTATGCATACTGGGCAAACTCTGTACTACTGAGCTACATCCCCAGTTCCTTGGTCTGCTGTTCTGATACACCTACCAATGCACAGTGAGTTCTATACAAGTATTTGTTAAAAAACAAAATGAGGGCTCTGGAATAATTTACAAGTCACTGGACTAACAAATGGGAACAGCAGGTATTTAGGGAAAAGTGGAACTGGCAGACACATACAAGAAAAGTTGATTGAGTTCAAACCACAAAATTCAAAACTAGACCAAAAATTGTAGAAGTGAGCAGTTTCTCTAAAATCCCAGAGGTAGACAGCTCATCTTAACCAATTTTTGCTTTCCTCCTGCCATTCTTGTTTCCTTACTCAGTTCCATCTACAGCTACTGCAGTTTCTTCAAATCTTGTTTTCTTTAATCTTCCAACTCTCTCCCTCCCGCAGAAGACCTTCACTGTATACATGAAACAACTGCCCAGGGCACCCTGTTTCCTTGCCCACATCTGGGGCTTGCCTCTGGAGGGGAGAATATGTGAAATCCAAAGCCAGTCTTGGCTCACCCTGGGTGCAGAGTTCTCCAGGAAGGTCCTGGATGCAACACCCTCCTCAACAGTGCCCTCTGTGCTGCTTCCTTCCCATCAGGATTTACACAGTCCAGTTGGCTCATATATTTTTTAAAAAGTAGTCTTGTTTTGACCCCAGATTCTTCTTGCAGCTATTTTTTACTCTTCTTTAAGGGCCAAACTCTGGGAAGGTTTACTCCAACCTTACTGTCTCATCTCACCTCACCTTTTCATCAGGGCACAGCAATCTGGTTTTGGTTACCACTACTCTCCAGAAGATGCCCCCTCCTCACCCAAATGACATTTCTCAATCACCTTATCTCCACTTCTAATGTGAAACATAGTCTCTTTCCTAATATCATCCTCTCTGGGTTTTCCTCCTATTCCCTTAAAATGTTCACATCCCTCAGAGTTTTGTTCTGGGCCTGTGAGCACTGTTATTGTTAGTAACAACGTAACTCCCGGGGGTGGGGTAGGGTATCTACAATTACAAAACCTTCTAGGGACTGAGCTCTGATATTAAGTCCCCATTACTGGCTGGAAATGCCCATCATTCAGGCAGGAAATGACAGGAACCCACTTCTCTGCATACTCACAAGATTCCTTACTGACCCCTGAGGGCAATCTCACCTACTCCCAGATAGAATTACTTACTACATGTAATACAAACCTGAATCCTCACCTACAGCCAGCTCCTTCTCAATGCCAAACACAGAAGCAAACGTGATGTCTTACAAGCCTCCTAAACTTAAGTATTCTAAACTAAATTCATCACATAATATCCCACCCCAATCTTCTCTGATTCACTGTTTTCTATTTTAGTGAGTAGCACCCCCACCACCTAGCCTCCCATGCCAGAAGTCTTGACTCTCCTTGGCTCTTCCTCCCTCACCAAATCCATCAACAACTCTCATCCCATTGCCACCATCTGCAGTAACTTCACTTAGGCCAAATACAACTGACTCAGTGTGTGTCAAATACTGCTGCAGACATTAAGTATACAGCAGTGAACAAGAAAGCTTAATCCTAAGGGAAGGAGACAGGCAAACAAAAATATATAGACAGATGATAGAAAGATAGATAGATAAATGAGAGAAAGACAAAAAAGGTAATTTCAAGTGATGATAAAAACTATGAACAAGTCAGGCATCAGTAGCGCACACCTGTAACCCTAGCTACTTGGGAGGCTGAGATTGGGAGGATCTTAGTTTGAGACCAGCCAAGGCAAATAGTTCACGAGACCCCATCTCCAAAACAACTGAAGCAAAATGGCCTGGAGGTCAAAGCCCTAAGTTCAAACCCCAGTCCACCAAGGAAAAAAAAAAAAAAAGCAGAGTGATGGGATGGGTGACAACTTTAAACAGGAAAAGCCAGAAATGAAACCTCTTACGATTACATTTAAACTGAATCTGAATGACAGAAACAAGTCTTACAAAGATGGGAGAGGCACTGTCTTCCAGGCAGAGAGAAAAAAAAATCCTGAGGTAGAAATAAGTTTGAGGAATTCAAGAAACAGAGAAAAGGCCAACAAGGCTAGAACTTGGGGAACAAGGAGGGGACCAGGCCAGGCGGGCACAGAGAAAGGCAAAGGTCAGATAGGCTTTGCTGACCACCATGAAAGTGAAGGAAAAGCAACTGACAGAATCCAATTTGAATTTCTTAGAGATCACTGAAGTTGGTAAGTGGGAAAAAATGGCTTGGGAAGAGGACAAAAAATAAGGGAGTAGGAAAATGAGTGGGAAATTCAATAGTCCACATAAGGGGAACAAATTCAGGATATATTTTGGAATCAAGGTATAGGTTAACTCCTAGGTTATTTTTAAGTATAATTTGCATAAAGCACAATTACACACAGTTCATGATTTCATCAATTTTGATGAATGCCTATCAAGACCCTGAATACTGTTATCAGTTAAGAAACACATGTCCCCTTCTACCCCAGAAGCAACATCAATTCCTAGTACTATAATTGAGTTTTGCCTATTCTAGAACATCCTAAATCCTATTTTTGTGGCTTTTCACTCAGCATTTGTGAGATTAATCCTTATGACATATATTACTAGTTTGTTCCTTTTTGTTCCTGAATGGCCTTCCATTGTATCTACCACTTATCCTGCTGATAGGTATCTGGACTGTCTCCAGTGTTTGGTTATTATGACTACAACTGCTATGAATATTCTTGTATAAAGTTTATGTGTGGACATTTTTGTTTTTCCTGAATAAATACCTAAAAATGAAACTACTAGGTCATAGGACAAATACATGCTCAACTTTTTAAGAAATTGCTTAGCTGGGTGCTAGTGACTCACACCTGTAATCCTCGCTACTTGGGAAGCTGAGATGGAGAGGGTCATGGTTTGAGGCCAGCCCAGGCAAATAGTTCATTAGATCCTTTCTCCAAAATAACCAGAGCAAAATGGACTGGAGGTGTGGTTCAAGGGGTAAAGTGCCTGCTTTTAAATACCAAGCGCTGGGTTCAAACTCCACCCCCCCCAAAAAAAGCAGTTTTTCAAAGTGGTTGTCATTTTATACTACCATCTGCAATGTATTTGAGTTCCACCTGCCTGACTCCTGGGTGCTTTGCTTGAATAACTCCACCTATGCCATAATGAAACACACATTCTTTCAGGTCTCCAAATACATCCCCCCCCCCCTTTTTTTTTTTGGTAAAGAACTTTGTAGATATTTATTCATTCAACAAACACCCCAAGGAACATTTGGGCTAGCTACAATATTCTGGATAAAGGAAGTAGATATAAAAAGTTCCTGAGATGGGAAAGAGCTTGGCACCTTCATGGGACAGAAGGAAAGTAAATGTGGTTAGAAGACAGCAAAAGCAGAAGAGGAAGTTAGAGAGGTAGCAGGGGCCAGGTTGATCAGGGCCTTGTGAGCTATAAGCAGTATGAATTCTCTTCAAAGAGAATTATAGGCCCATGCCTATAATCCTGGGAGGTAAGAAGATCACAGTCTAAGGCTGGCCCCAGGCAAAACCACAAGATACTACTCAAAAAAATAACTAAAGCAAGAAAGGGTTCGGGGCATGGATCAAGTAGTAGAACACAAGATCCTAAATTCAAACCTCAGTACCACCCAAAAAAAAAGAAAGGTCACTATTGTGTTCCAGTAGGAGATAAAAGTGGTACAGAAGGTAGTGGCAATAGGAACAAAAGAAATGTCATTATAGAAGTCATATTATGGAAAGGGTACTGAGAGGAACTTGGTGATGGCTTAGAGGGTAATGAGAGAAAAGAAGGACTCTGATTTAAGAAACTGGGTACATGGGGAAGGGGACAAATGGAGGAGAAAGTTTGTAAAGAGTATTATTCAGTACTGGACTTAATGAACTTCAAGGTAGGGAAGAGAATTCCAAGCAGCTGTATTAAGCAGGAATTGAAGGAGCAGAGAGAGGTCTAACTAAAGATAACAATGTGGCTGGGCGCTGGTGGCTCCCACCTATAATCCTAGCTACTCAGGAGGCACAGATCAGGAGGATCATGGTTCAAAGCCAGCCTGGGCAAATAGCTTGTGAGACCCTATCTCGAAAAACCCATCACAAAAATAGGGCTGGTGGAGTGGCTCAAGGTGAAAGCTCTGAGTTCAAGCTCAAGTACTGCAAAAAAAAGATTTCAATGTGAACATCATCAGCTTGGATAACCATGAAAGCTTGGGGCTGAGATCAGCCAGGAGAGAATGTACTGAACAAGGAGAGTCTAGAGGGCACCAGTGGCCAAACAGAAGGGGAAGAATGCACTACAGAAGGTGGGGAGAGAAGCAGGTTGATGAGGAAGTACATGGTCCACCTTTGAAAAGTCTCTAGTGACCTTTCAAGTCAAGGTTACATACTTGATATAGCACCTTGTATGCACTCTCCCTCTGAGGGTGCTTTTGATACCCCTGCTTAATAGCCCTTCTCTAATAAAACATTTGAGGATAATAAAGCTAGTATTACTTTAGGATAATCAAATGTTGGGTGCCAACACCTACACATCTTTGTGAAAAGCAGCAGTGACATATTGTCTATACTCTGCTTTATACTAATGTGTCCTCTCACCCTTAATTTCTTAAGACTGGAACGACTATTTTTTATCCCAAGTGTATTAAAACCCAGAAGCTTCCTTCCTTTTTCTACTCAGGAGCTACTGTCAACTTTCAATGTCCCAGTGACAGCCTGGGGTACAGTGGAAAGAATACCAGGTTAGCTAGCAAAGAATTGGGTCCTACCCTTGATTCTGTCAGCATTACACTGTGTGACTTTAGGAAAGTCACCATCCTTTTGGTGTTTCCTGAGCTAAAGCCAAAGGGTTAGACTAGATGGTTCTTAGGTTTTTCCAACTCTAGAAGTCTGTAATCAGAGAATATGCAAAGAAAGACGGGTAGAAAGCATGCTGGATCCCAGCTGGCCAGCGAAGATGGGAGCACGAGCCTTTCCAACTAACAGAGCCTATCCGACCCGCACTGGTTCATCCTCTGCCAGAACCTGTTTAGAGCTACCCTTGCTCCCCTCAACATCGCCCCTTCCTGCCCCCGCCTCCATCAAGTTCCACTCAGTTGCTAGGGATCCTCTATTTGAAGCAATACCTACCAAATATCCTTCATGCAGGAATTACTAGTGTTTGCTGGCTTCATTTAAAGCCTTAAAAAAATACAATATTGCAATATCCCAATCCAATTCCTACAAAAAGACACAAATACAACCAAAGTTTCCTACACTGCCTAAAGTTGGCCAATATTATAATACATCTCTGCATTTTATGTCAAGACAATTAAAAACAAGCATACAAAAAAATAAGCATACAATGCTCCTCATTCTAAGCCTTTACAAAATACCACTAATGATCTCCCTTAAGCGCTTTCACTAGGTCTCCACCCATGAAGCATAAAGACATAAACAGAGAGAAGACTTCAACCAGCCCACTTCCATCCTTCGGATTAACTTCTCCAGAGGCTGAGGTCTAATGAAAATTACTTAGCTTCATGCTGTTTTCATTCATCCTACAGATCAAATTTGACTGCCCTGCTGGCAGAAAAGGCTTTAGAACAGGGAATATCTTGGTTTTTGTTTGGTTTTGAGACAGATTCTTACCATGTACCCCAGGCTGGCTTCAAACTTACAATCCTCCTACCCCTGCCTCCTGAGTGCTAGGATGACAAGTGTGCACCACCACACGAGCTATGTTGGGTTTTTTTTCTCTTCATAGCTACAATTACCATCTGACATTCTTAATTATTTACTGCTTATAGTCTGTTTCCAGAGTAGGCTTCTTCTCTACCATACCTCTTACACTTGAAGCCGTGCCTATGAACACTGTTTAATGCAAATTAGAACACATACCCAGGAGGACCTTAATCCACATTCAGAGAATGTGACATTCAACAAGAAAACCATTTTCCCATCATGCTGATATTCAAATATAGCAAGAAATACTTTCCTACAGAACTTACACATGCACACTGCAATAAGGATTCTCCAGTACCTAATGTTTTCTCTTTCTTAATTCTACACAAAGCATCAGATAATAAGCCACAGATAAACCAACAACTCATGCTATGTAGTTCATCTTCCTGCTGGGCCACTCACATTACCTGCAAAACAAGCACAGCCCTAAAGTAGCAAGTTCTGATTTGTGTTTGTTGTCATGAGAACCTTCTCACCCATACTGCAGGTACCATCAGTATGAAAGGACTTTCAAGAGGGTTGGAGACATAGCTCAGTGGTAGCCTACCACCCAGCAAGCGCAAAGCCCTGGATTAAATTCGTAGCACAAAAACCCCAAAACAAAACAAAACATTTAAAGACAGGATTTTCACGAGCCTATGCCAGGCACCAGTAGCTCAGCCTGCAATCCTAGCTACTCAGGAGGCAGAGATCAGGAGGATCGTGGTTCAAAAGCCAGCCCAGGCAAATAGTTCCATGAGACCCTATCTCAAAAAAACCTTCGCAAAAAAGTACTGGCGGAGTGGCTTAAGGTGTATGCTAAGTTCGAGCGCCAGTACCGCGCAAAAAAAAAAAAAAAAAAAGATTTAAGAGTCTAATAATTAAAAAAACTATCCAGCCTAAGTACAATGTGACCAAATTATACACTATTATTAAAGCCTTGACTTTAGTGTTTCAAATGTGTAACTCTGATATACTGTTTCACTCTAACATAAATAGGATTTTATTGTTTGTTTTGTTACTTTTTTTTTAACCTCCACAAGAAGGAAGGAAGCAGAGTTGGAAGCCCCAGAAGGCTACATTGCTCAAGTTTAATAAACACAAACCCCCAAGATGGCTGGTGGATTGGCTCAAGTGGTAAGAGTGCCTACCTAACAAGCATGTAGGCCTGAGTTCAAACCCCACTGCTGCAAAAAAACCAAAAAATGACAAAGCCCCCAAGAAGGGTGTATGAGTGTGGGGAAAGGGCTGTTTTTTGTAAATAAATGTCAGTAGAGACCCACCTGGTCAAAATGAGAGCAGTCCCCATGATTCCTGTGCATTATAAGCCAGAAATACAAGCAGGAAGAAAGACAGCCCTTAATCTATTTCTTTGAGCTGATAAAAGTTTTTAGCTCAAGACAGAGTGGCAGAATTGGGTAGAAAGAAATACCTCATAGATTAAATCTTAAGACACGCTGGCAAAACTTGCCAGATATGGGGAAACTCAAAAGTTTAGAAAACTCCAAGGGGTCAGAAAAGTACAAGCACAATCACAAAAACCATGATCTTTAGTGATTTACCCAAATCCAGATTTCAAGTTCTTCATAGCTTTAGAGGGGAAAGGAGAGGCATAGCAGGAAGAAGATATGGATTCCAGGGCCTCACCTACCACTTGCTAATTGATGTCTTGAGCCTGTAGTGAGCTGTAACAGACCTGGTACAGGCTATGCAGCCAAAAAGGAAGGTTACATCTACGCCCTGATTCTCACTACCTGTACAAACTTTGAGGATTTGTTATACAAATGTTAACAACCTTTCCTATCTGTATGAAGAGATGGCTAAGCTTACCTGTAATCATTTCAACTACATCTTTTTGTTGTTGTTGTTGTTGTTGTACTGGGGTTTGAGTTCAGGGCCTCACACATGCTAGGCAGGTGCTCTACCACTTGAGCCATAGCCCCAGCCCTCCATTTCATTTTACAGGGTTATAAAAAAAGTGTATTTCTAAATGGTTATGACAACTAAAAGCCAACTCTGCTAACATCTTACCAACTTAGCAACCTTCTCACAGACACACACACAAATTAGCTCATAGACTGAGTGTTAGTATCATTTTTCCTTCCAAGGTATAAAAACAAACCTAATATATACGTGAGCATACCTGCTTCCAATGTTGAGTTTTCTAAATCCCACATTGAACACAGGTTATAATTCAAATCCTAACAGAATAATTGCTTATGCTGAACTTCCTGATCACTCATCTGTGTAGCATACAAAAGTGTCTACCTATGTGATAGGCCTGATGTTAATATACAAGAAAACCTTTACCAAGCCACCTCTAAAGTCAATGTTATGAGCACAGCTCCATCACCCTTTGAAACTACAGACTGAATACAAGTAATCTAATACATAATACACCACAGTAGGTGCATGTCCTTGAAGAATCACAGTACTAAAAACTTAAGACAAACAAGACCAAGTTCTGAGGTTGGTCTTAGAAGTACTTACCAGTCAAAAGCATGGCCTAAGGCCCTCACACACCATAAAATCAGAGAAACTAATTGGGGTTCTTCAACATCTGCTAGGAGGCGTCCTGCTATCATTAAGGAATAAATCGGGGATGCAAATAATTAGTGCACCCTGAAGTAGCAGTTAATTCCACTAGCCTCCAACTTCACAGGAGATATTATGGAATTCCACTTCATCCCTGCTTTGAGAATACTAAAGCTGGAAATCTCAGACGTTAGCCAAATGCCCCTGAAAGAACGTGAAATAATCCACTATCCCCAGCACAGAAAGAGCTTTCAACCTCCAGAGACCCAGTTACACATTATTCCCATTTCCCAAGTAGCTACTCTCTGAAATCTTTTTCTAGTAACTCTTTCACAAAGGCCATATATGACACAGTGCAACATAGGCTAGAATAATGCAGCATCGCACATTTTCCCTTCTGAAGGAAAAAACAGCATTTGGGATTACAGGAAAGACTACCCTGACCAAGTTTTCTTCTCTGGGAGAGAGACAAGAGGCTGGAAACTAACAGTGATACAGGCTGCCTTTCAAAGCCAGGTACACCTTGCAGTTCTCAGAAGTTGCCTATGTTCAAAATGAGAGCACAAAACAGAAGAGACCAAAAACCCAAACAACCCCAAGCCCATGTAATGTTCAACTTGGAAGTTTCTGACAGATGAGATTAGGGTGCTGAGAGGGAGGTAACTTGCCAGAGGATACACTGTGTTTGGCAGCAAAGCTGGAAGTAGATTCCTGGTCTCCCAGGTCAGAATTTAGGGCAGTTTCCCCAACAGCCAATGCCACCCTATGTAAAATGTTTTTATAGAACTCTTCACTCTTCACTGAAGCTGTTAACATAAGGGTCCAATTATCATTCAAAGATCAGTCTGTTAGATAATAGTTCGAAAATTCCATCCATTTTACAGCATTTACCAGTCATCTAATCTCCGGGGGAGGGGGGAGCAGGAAAGAGGGGAAATCCTAATTTTGATGTGTCCCCTAAGGGCAAACCAAAGCACTGAATACAGCCAGACAGGCAGTGCTAGTATTCCCACCTACGAACCAAGGAGGGGGCCGCTCCTCGGTACCGTACCCCCCCCACACACACTACATTCCACTCCCATCCCGGCACGGAACACATTCCACCTCCGGCCGCAGCCAGAGGGGGCTCGGCAACTCTCCTTCAACCACCACTTTCCCAAAAGCAGGGAAGAAGAGCTCACAGCCCCGGGTCCCCCCAACGAGCTCGTTCGCAGAGTCCGCGGGAGCGCACACCCCACCCGGCTCACCGCGGCGGGGGAGGGGAGCGAGCCCCACACAGGAAGTGTGTCCTGTGCCCCGAGCTCGCGCCCGCGGGCGGGTACCTGCCCTCCGCCACCAGCAGGCGACAAGCAGCCGCATCCACATGGTTCAGGGGTTAGCAGCGCAATAAACGGGTCCCGTCCCTCGCGAGGCCGGGCGCGCTCGGCTCCTCGGCGCCGCTCCCTCCCGCGCAGCCCCTCCCCGCCCGCCCCAAGACCGGCCCTCCGCCCCGCCGGCCTCGCCTCCAGCCCGCAGCGGACAGGCCAGAGATGCGGGTCCCCGCGGTGCTGCCCCGCACCGGGGTAGTCGGCACAGCAGTCGGCGCCGGCCGCTCACTCACTCCGCCTTTGCACCCAAGGCCGCGACAAGCAGGTACCTCCTCCCGCACCCCAGGCTGAGACCGGCGCCCAAGCCCTCTCGGACCCCTCAGTCCTGGACTCCAGGCCGGGCTCCTTCCCCTCAGCATCCCAGCTCAGACCCAGTCTCCCGCACTCCCCGGCTGGGCCGGCCCCCTCAGCACCCCCAGCCTTGGCTCCGACTCCGGGACTCAGCACTCCCAGGTCGGGCCGGGACCTCTGCCCCCGGCCCCGCGGGCCGACAGCCCTGCCTGGCCTCAGTCCCTCAGGCTGCCGCCTCCTCAGGCCCCACGGCGGTTACCTGCGGGAGCCCCCCGCCCCGTCCCTCGGCCTCCGCCAGGGGCGGGAGGGGAGGGGGCGGCGGCGACGGGCGGCGCTGCGCGGGGTGGGGGTGGGGGTGCCTCCTCCGCCTCCAGCTCGGACGCCCGGGCCAGCGGCGGGGCGGGCCAGGGCCGCGGCCCCTCGAGGCTCGCTCCGGCCCGCACGCTCGCTCGCTCACTCCCCGGTTAGACGCGCCTCAGGGCGGGCTCCCCCGGCGGAGGCCGCGGCCACCTAGCAGGGGCCGAAAGCGGCTCGGCTCGGGGTTTTTTCTCTCCATTCTCCCAACACACAGGAAATAACAGAGCGTCAGGTGACGATCCGCAGCCAATAGGGAGGCTCCAGGCCGCGGCGCGCGGGCGGGCGGGAGGGCGCGCGGCGGGGCGGGGCGCGCGGCGGGGGCGGGGCGCTGGGGCGGGGCGGGGCGGCGCGCGCGTGCCCACCCGCGTGCGGCGGCGGCGTCGAGGCCCGCGCGCGCCGGGACCCGGCCTCAGAAACCCCAGCCCGGGCCGTGGGGGTAGCGCGGGTGGCTTCAGCAGCTCGCGACGCCGCACACCGCCTACCCAGTGTCATCTTGGCCCGCCGCTCCTGTCCCGTCTTGGGGGTGGCCGCGAGCCAACTTTTCTGGGGAGTTGGTAGCCCAGAATCTCTCACTAGGATTTCTACAGTTCCCTGGAGCCTCCAACGCCCGAATCGCGCCTTTGGCAGCCTGGGAAGCCTCCTCCCGACCTGTCGGGGGAACCGGGGTTGGTTCTTGCCCACCAGGCGCCCTCCTGGGCCAAGGCCCAGAGGCCTGGCCGACCTGATTCTCTTGCTGTGTCTGCCCCAGGGCGTCCAGTGTCCTTGGATGAACGGCTTAGGTTTCTCTGAGCCTCGGTTTCCCCGCACAGTAAAAGCGAGGAGGGAGAGGCCTATCTACCTCACCTGTAAATTAGAGACTCCTCAAACGCCCAGTGGCCTGCGGTGGCGGCACTGAGAAGCTGTAAGACCTGGCTGGCCAGACCCAGGGTACAGAACTAACTTGCAGATTTGCAGTGCTAGGGCTTCATCCCCCTGCCCAGCCTTTCTTTGCAACCCTGATGTGTTTCAGAATAAAGGATTTGACAGTTTTTTTTTTTTACTCGTAAAAATCTCATGTAGGTAGAACCACTGTGTAGATATTGGTGCTATGTGACCCTGCCATGGAAAGTGAGACCAGTGAGGATAAGAAGTGTTTGGAGTATTTGCTTCCTGTCCTACTCATCCCTGGCCAAACTTGGGCCTCAGTTTCCCACTGACACAAAAGGAAGGAGAAGCAGGGCACCGGTGGCTCACACCTGTTTTCCAGGCCAGACTGCAAAACAGTTTGAGATACCTCTGTCTCCAAAATAACCAGAGCAAAATGTGTAGCTCAAAATGTAGATTGCCTGCTTTGCAAGCATGAAGCCCTGAGTTCAAATTCCATCCCCACCAAAAAAGGAAGGAGGAGACTAGATTAGATGTCCCTAATGCTAGCTGAAATTGCTGATTCTAAATTAGGTCTGAATCTGCCCTAGATGTTAGGAGAGTGTGTGGCTTTCCCTCTAGAAGCCACCAAACTTGGAAGTAAATTGGGATTGAAAAACTGCTTCAGATATCAGGTGGAGACTGACAAAAGCCCAGATTTCAGTATGTTGACCATCTGCAGCTCCCTGAGGCCTGCCTCTACCCTTTCACCTCTCACCCTATCTAGCCAGAGCAAACCTCTGCCTTTCCTCAGGCCACCCATGGAGGGTCTGGGGATCCAGGGCAGGGCCTGAGGTAGTTCTGGGCTCCCTGGCAAGAGGATGTGGTTGAGGAAGGCAGTCATTTCTTCTGGCTTCTGTCCCATCTCTCAAAGAGGGGGCTGGCTCCAATGCAGGTCAGGACTATTCCTGGGGATTTGATTCCCAACATCTCCTGCATGCCAGGCAAGGTGCCAAGCTCTTCCGGGGCAGAGCAGAACAGGCTGCCAGGCCCTGCCCTCTAGCTGTTCCCATTGTTCTTCTAACTGTGAGTTTCATTTTCAAATTCTCAGGCACTAAGACTTTTAAGACGCCAGTGCTTGGCTTCAGCCTGAATCAGTGCTGCCCAGACAAGGGTTGGAGGGACACTCAGCACACCCATGTTTTCTGGACAAAAATGGGAGGTTGCAGGGGAACTTCCTGAAGATGGGGTATTGGAGGCACCCTCAGTTTCTTGATCAAATTCATGAAGAAAAGGGAAGCCCTTTGCCTCAGTCTCCTGCCCCCATCATTCCTCTGGTTCCTTCCTTCTTCCTCAGCTCACTTTCTCTCAAATTAGGGGACGGGGATGGGGACAAACTCGGGTGGAGCCCCATTCAACAGGGGAAGAATGCAGACAAATCTCTGGGTCCAAGCCCTGTCCACCCCTGCCTCCTATCTTGAGAATGACTCTGGAGCCCCTCCCCGTTCTTTCAGACCCTGACAGATTACCAAGATGACCTCCACCTGGAGACTTCCCCAGTCCGAGAGGGCCAAGCCAGCAGGGCCTCTTAGCCCCTGGTTTCCTGCTGCTTTCCCTTTTAGACATGCATGGGCATCATGGCCAAAAACCAGACTGAAGTTATTCTTGTGCTTTGTGACCTGGACAAGTCATTTCATCTCTCTGAATGTTGATTTCTTTAGCTGTAAAATGAGGGGTACTACTACCTCACTCACAGGTGTTGCGGGGATCCAAAGAGATGGGCATAAAGAGTTCAGTACAAAGCCAGGCACCTGCTAACACTGGCTACAGTTCTATGATGTGGACACAATTTGTCACATGGGCAGGCTAAGGCTCAAAGAGGTTAAGTTACTGCCCAAGGTCCTACAGCGAGAATTCAACTACTTGGAGCCCAGCTCTCTTTTTTTGTTTGTTTTTGTTTTTTTGAGACAGGTCTCAAAAACAAGGCCCAGTTGTCCTTGAAATCCATATCTTCCTGCCTCAGCCTCCACAGCACTGGGTGCACCCCACACGGCTTGCCCCCTTCCCTTTGATGTCTCATTGTCTTAAGTGCATGGATCCTGTTTTTCCTGCCACACTTTGTGCTCTCTAAGGAGAGTGATCAACTATTCATTTTCCCCCCCTCCTAACCCAGTTCACTCCAAGACTACTTACTGAACTGAATCAGTGTGTGTCAATTCCAGAAGCAAAATTAATCCTTTTTTTCCTCTTTTTGCTCAAAGATGGCTTTTGGAAACCCTGTGTCACTCCTTTTATTACAAACTCCTCTGCCCTCCTCCAGGCGCCTGGGCCACTCCGGGATTACAAATGGAGCCTTCTGCCTCTAGGTCACCGATTCCGCTACCATCTGTCAGCACGGATTGATTGAGGAGACTGGCCCTGCTCGGCAGATCAGTGGCTTGTGCGAAGTGAGCCAGGGTGTCAGTGCCTTTGGCGGCAGGCTGATGTTCTTTCTCTCACTCTCTGGCTCTCTATCTAGAGCAGGCAAACAGCCCTCACGTTATCCTTCAGCAGGCCACAGCTCTCCTTCCTCTTAGGAGGGGCCACCTGCTAACAACCTTAGCACACCAAGACGGAGGCCTGGAATCCCTGCTCACACGCCCGGGGCTTGGCCTCCAGTCTTGTGGGAGGCAGTTTACAAAAGTCTTTGGTTAACCAAGTGGGTGGGAAACTGTCACAGCATCTTGCTGAGCGCTTGTGAGCCAGGGCTTTCCCCCAGGCAAAGTGCCCGGCGACCTGCTGCTTTGTGGACACGCCCTCATTCCACACTAGCACCTGCTGCTCTAAACCCTGAAGGGGAGTAGGAGGGGTTCTCAGAACAAATCTTTCTCAAGCAAGGTCAGGGAAAGGCTAGGATTTGAACCCAGGACCTTAAAGGCTGTCCTTTACCTACCAAGCTTCCCAGCACTCAGAAACCACTGAAAAGATGGGACTGGACAGAGACAGTTAATGCATCTAAAAGGTGGACAGGGAAAGAGACCTTACAGGACAGCGGGTTCATCAGTGTCAGCAGTGGCCTCTCCCCCAGCCTCTCTCCACAAGCCATGTGTTCAGGCCCTGGAGACAGGATAGTCTGGGGCCTTGAACTCTCAGATCCTAGAGACCCTGCCCTGCCCAGCAAGCAGCAGCCACCATGCATCAGTGCACATACCTTCCCAAAGGTGAGGGGAGAACACCCCAGCAGACTCCAAGAAACTGGAGGCCCCTATGGCCTGGTGGCAGGGAGATCACCCATCCACCCAGCTCAACACTCACTGCCCCTAGTGGCTAGACTCTTCCCTGGGCAGGGGCCAAGCTATTTGTCTGCCTCCAGGAAGTCAGGTCTTCCATCTGGGTGGATGCCTTTCACTCTTCACAAGCCTGTGAGGCAGACCTTGCCATCTTCATTGTGGACCAAGCAGGAAACGGGTGTACAGAGAGGTTAAGAGATTAGTCCCAAAGCAGGCAGCAAGAGGCAGCACTCAGCCTTCTGCCTTCAGAGCCCCCACTAAGTCACTCAGAGCACTACAAAGAGTTAAAGATGAAATAATCTAACAATGGGAGTGACAAAGGCACATTCTAATCACATACCCTGCACTGACTCATCTAACCCCCATAACAAACCTATGAAGTGGGCACTGTTCTTACTTCATTTGCAGAAGAGTGAACTGAGGCACAGAGCAGTGAGGAGGGCTCAGAGCTGGAATCTGAACCTGGGCAAGTAGGGCTGCAGCCCCTGCATCACTTCATCCTGAGATAACAATGGGAGGTTCCTTTCCACCGGGATTATTTCTGCTTGAAAGCTCAAGACTTTTAGCCACATCATCGTCTGGGCGCCACAGGAAGGCAGTACCACATGCTGAGGCATGCTGGGAAAAGACTTTGTTCCATCCTGTTTTGTTGACATGCTCTTCATTTTTAAGCCTGAAACCCAAGCTTCCTGCTAAGAATTCAAACGGTGGAGAAAAACGCAGCCATGATAAGGGCTACTACTTCCTGAGCCGCCAGTGTTCCTTGTGCTTGGGGCTCCATACGTGCTGCTTAACTTCAGCCTTCACAATGCCACAGCAGCCCCCAGTTCACAGCTGAAGAAACCAAAGCCCTCAGGTGCTAGGAAGATGCTCAAAGGTATACAGCTGCTAAGTGGTGGGTCTGGGATTTGGCCTCCGTCCTTCCCACAAATCCTCACTCTTGACCACAGCGGCTATCTCCCTACAGAGGCTCCATAGGAGGCCTTTGCAGGACTTGTGACTGGCAGGCTTTCTTCTGCCAGTGTTGCACCAGGATGCACAGCTAGACGCTGCCTTCTCCACTAAGGGAGCTGAGAAATGGGGACACCTATGCTCCTTCCACTCTGTCTGTCACTCCAGTGACTTGGGAATGACTGCCCTGCCACTAAGGCAGTCAGTTGTCTTCCGGAAACACCGTGTGAAGAAACTTGTGGCTGCTCTGCATCTCCCTGGTAGCTCTCAAAGACAACTACCAAAGCATATGTGAGGCAGCAGGAACACAGCAGCAGAAGTGGTGGATTCTCCAGCTCGTAATCTGCCCTTTGCAGCGGCCTCTTTCCCCAGCCCACCCTTCCCTGTGGCCAGCTCATTTCAGTCCCATGTGGGCTTTGACCTTACTCCCCCTGGATCAGTAGTTTCCAGTGGGCGCTGAGTGGCTTCAGAACTTACACTGGGCTTGGTGGTACATGCCTGTAATTCCAGCACTCGAAAGGTGGAGGCAAGAGGATCAACCTGGGCTACATAGTGAGACCCTGACTCAAAAAAGTTTTTTAAGTGGAGAGGGCCCTGGATTCAAACTCCAGTACTGGGCTGGAGGTGTGGCTCAAGCAGTAGAGCACCTGCCTAGCAAGTGCAAAGTCCTACATTCAAACCCCAGTAACACAAAAAACAACCAAAAATCCCTCAAGTTTATCCCATCCTCCTGGAACCAAAGCCGTTGTCTGGCTGAGCTCACCACTCCAACCTTCATTCCCATGCCTCATTCTGTTTCTGCCAAACCAAACGAGTTGTGTTCCTCTCCTGTGCCTGATTGTTCCCTGAGGCAGGAATGCCCTTCCTCTTCCCTACAGACTGAAATTGTACCCTCTCTCAAGTCTTCTTCAAATGCCACCTCCTTCCTGAAGCTCTACCTTAGTACTTACTAACTCAACAAACACTGATTGAGCCTTTATCATATGCCAGACATTGAGCCAAGGGTCTCTGTAGTCATGGTGTTTGTGGTCCCATTGGGCTGCATGAGGTTGGAAGAGTGTTCTGGGGCGAGGCATTGCATAGGCAAAGGCCCTGAGGCAGGAGGAAGCACGTAGATCTCCAGGAAGCTAAAGGAGGCCAGCATAGTAAAAGTGAAAGGAGAAACAGGAGGCACAGATAGGGCAGGAAGGTGCAGGCCACAGCAGGCTTCAGGACTTTATCCTGGGGCAAAAGAGGAGCCACCAATCACAGGCAGAGACACAAGCCAGTACTCATTTATAAGTCACCTCACCAGTTGCTGAGCTTCTTCTGAGCAGCCCAGGCCCTGCCTGGCCAGCACTGGATTCAGTCAGCTGGTCCTTGGGGGCAAGTTTTCCTATCCTTCTTCCTGGACTGAATTCTTGAGGGTGGGGCTGATCTCTAGTCATCTGGCCTCATTGGTCAGCATACAATGTGTCACTGCCCTCGACCTTGTGAATGACCAGAAACAGAGAAGACCTTCCTGCTGTAAGTTGCTTTCCAGTTCAGAAAGTACACTTCACACCAGCAACCCCACATAGTCAACTTCTGACATGGGTAGTTACTGGCTCCATTTACAGATGAGGAAACTGAGATCCTAGAAAGAAGAGTCCCTAGGAAGTCATGACAACAAAAGCAAGACTAGCACCTGACCTAAGTTCAGGCTACATATGACCCTGTGGGGTTAAGAGAACCTTCCAGAAATTTCTCTTAAAAATGTTTTAAAGTGACACTTCATCAGGATGTCTGTCACACCAGCAGTGGGAGCCAACACACCAATTCTCAAAGGCTATTCCCTCCTCTGTCAGATCCACATGCTCAGCTCCCAAGCTCTGAGGCTGGCAGCTTAGCCAGGGCCCAAAAGAGCCTGCATGGGCTTGGTCCTGGCATCCAGCAGTACTGAATGGACAAGGGACATCTGAGCTGAATTGCAAAGCAGAACATTCCCACAGCTATCACGTGTGCTGGCCTGCTGCTATGTGTATTACCTGTGTCATTCTCAGAATACTGTCAGGCAGGTTCAATAATGGCCTTCATTTGCAGGTGTAGAAACTGAGACAACAAGCATTAGGTACTGAGCCTGAGATGGCACAGCTACTTTGTGGTGGAGAGGGAATTGGAACCCTTACAGTGCTCTTAGGCAACCCTGTACCAAGTGAAGGTGGGCAGAAATACCTGGGATAGAAGGAATGGCAACTAATGTTCCTGAATATCCCTGCCCCCCCCCACAGGCCCCATAATCATTATTCCCATTATCAACATACCCCTGTAGCCAGGAGCCAGTGGCTCACACCTGTAATCCTAGCCACTGGGAGGCTGAGATGGGAGGATCATGATTCAAGGCCAGTCCAGGCAAATAGCTCATGAGACCCCCATCTCCAAAATAACCAGAGCAAAATAGACTGGAGGTGTGGCTCAAGTGGTAGAGCACAGGCTTGCTTTGCAAGTATAAAGCCCTGAGTTCAAACCCCAGTCCCACCAATACATATGTGTATTGACCAGTGGGTGCTGCAGTGGTGGTCAGCCTCCCAGAGCCAGCTTTGGGCTGGATGTGGCTCCCAGGTCCCACAGACACACCTGGGTATCCCTGCACACATGGCAGAGTGCTGGGCAGCCCTATGTCCTCAGGGGCCTTCTAGGGCTGCTCCCAGAAGGACTCCCTTCTAGGCTACGCCCCAGCCTAGGTGCAGTGCTAGTGGGGAGGAAAGGAGCACAGTGACCAGGCACAGAGGTGGCCCCTCTGCAAGCTACCTGCAGAATGGGAGGGAAGAACAAGTGGGCAGAGGATACTACCCAAAACACAGCCTACTTAGAAAACAAAAAAATTAGCAACAGGAGAATCACAGTCTTCAGAGCAGCAGGGACCCTGGGAGATGAGCAGAGCCAAGTCTTTTCTACAATACAGATAGGAAAACTAGGGTCCAAGATGGTGACCACAATATGCTTAAGGCCCCACAGTATATCTGTGGCTCTGCCATATGTGAGGGATGTCCAGCCCCAAGAGGTGCATTTGCAACAGTAGGTAGGCCCTTGCTGGCCTTTTTTTTTTTTTTTGGTGGGACTGGGGTTTGAACCCAGGGTTTCGTGGTCACAAAGCAGGCGCTCACAAAGCAGGTGCTCCACCACTTGAGACACAACTCTAGTTCATTTTGCTCTGGTTATTTTGGAGATAGGGTCTCCTGAACTATTTGCCCCCAGGCTGGCCTTGAACTGTGACCCTCTCAAGTAGCTAGGATTACAGGTATGAACCACAAATACCCAGCTTCTTTCTAGTCTCCAAGCCTCACACTAGCCATCCACGTCCCTCTGATCTTGCCTGCACTGACGAAAGGCACTGGTTCAGACACATTTGGAGCATACTAATCTCTGGGGCTCTTCCCCTTACACGCTTTCTGATCTGGGAAACCCAGGCTCCCACCCTGTCCCCACACAGCTCAGAGCAGGGACACACAATTAAGTTAGCTGATACTTAGGCAGTCAGTGCCCACCCAACTTACACTAAGTGCTGTTATCACCAGGTATGGTAATTACCCCCATTTTATAGCTCGGGAAACTGAGGCTTGAGGGACTGTGAAAGGGTCAGCAGACACTAGGTGCTAAGACTTCACTCTGCTGGGCTGTCCTGGGGTACAGGGCCTCACGCTTGCTAGGCAGGAGCTCTACTATTGGGCCACTCCACCAACCCAGTTTTTGTGCTGGGTTTTTTTGAGATAGGGTCTCAAGAACCATCAACCTGGGCTGGCTTTGAACCGTGATCCTCCTCATCTCTGCCTCCTGAGTAGGTAGGATTACGGGTGTGAGCCACAGATGCCTGGCTCTGGGCTGTCCTATTTCAAGCTAATTAAATGCCTGCCCTTCCCCCGCACCAGGAGCCAGGTTCTGGGCTGACTCATGGGAGAGAATTAACTCCTAGAACCTTCACCACAGCCCTATGATGTAGGTGCTACTATTACCGTAGTACACCAAGACTCAGGCCACACAGAAAGACTGAATCTAGGCACCTGGCCCCAAGTCACCCCACTGTGCTACATCTTTGTAGCTACTCCAGCCTCTTGCAGGAGCTTCCGGTCACCTTCGAGGTACAGCCTGGAGAAGCTGCTCCAGAAACCATCTACTGAGGTAGGTCCCCAAACCACTTCCCCGGAAAATGTTTGTTCCAATTCAGAATGTGATCTGGGCTGGTCCTAGGGCCAAGGAGTCCCAAGACTCCAGACTAAAAGAAAATCCAGCATGACACCCTGGGTTCAATCCCCAGCCCTGAAAATGGGAGGGGAAGGGGAAGAGAGAAAGGAAGGGATGAGAAGGAAGGGAGGGAGGGAGGGAGGGAGGGAGGGAGGGTGGAAGGAAGGAAGGAAAAGGAAAGGAAAGGAAGGAAGGAAGAAGGAAAGGAAGGAAGGAAGGGAGAGAAAAGAAAGAAAGAAATCCGGTTGGTCCTTAAATTCAAGTGTGGGGCCATCTAGGAATCCTAGCACCATAAGGCAGCCTGAAAGGCCTGGTTTGGAAAGAGCCTAGCAGCATCCTGGAGAATGTCCAAAGCCATAAACACATTCAGAAGGTGAGTGTACATCTCAAACTGTAATGTTTGGGGGTAACCTGCCCAGTCTGTCTCCAGATCAGGATTGCCCTTCCTCCAGAACTGGTTCCCACTGCTGAGAGAAACCAGCGGTCTCCTCACTTCTCCCTGACTGGCCACATCCTGTCCTGGAAGCTCTGCTCTCCCGCTTCTCTCTGCAGATACACTTTCTTCTGTCTTTAGCCTACCAGACTCCTACTCGCTCTTCCAGGCCTTCAAAAGCCGCCACCTCTGTCAGGCTGCTCCCAATTGCCCTGTCCAGAACTAATGGGTATCCAGGGAGATTTACCTTTTCGCCAGACTGCTGGCACCCTGGTAACCACAGTTTCCATTAATGGAGCACCTGCTGTGTGTACATGCAGCACCTGCAGTCTCCTTAGTCCCCATAACAAGCCTGCAGGAAGGGATCACTGCTCCCAGGTCACCACCTTTTAAAACTATAGCTCTGAGACTAAGGAACTTGCCCAAGGTAGAGTACATTTGTAAAGCACACAGAGCCAGGGAGGCCACCACTCAGGACTTCACTCCAAACCTCTTGGGGCTGTAGGGTGGAGGGGCATAGAGGGAGCAGCTGCTGTGCCTGTCCAGTATCTGTCCACTGGGAGGGTGTTGTCTCGAAGAGGGCAAGCACTCTATGAGAACTGGAGAGAAGTGAAGTGGCTGCCTAGCCTGTCACTCCCAGCACCACTAACCAGAAAGCTGTCAAGCCCACTATCTGGCCAAACCCTTGGCCTCAGGGAGAGCCTATCTAAATCCCCTTCCTTTTCCATCTGGCACACAGCACTGCAGTGGTCCTGCAGGCCATCAGGGTGGCTGAGCCCAAAAGTCAAAGCCACACAGTTGGGCAGCTGTTCCTTACACACAGCCCCGGTGCCCCCACACAGGTTTCATGTCCCCCCTCATGGGCATGGCTACAAGCTTGCCCCCACATGCCAGCTCCCTGGGGGTAAATCCCCTATGGGTGGGTTTGCCCAAAGGAAGTGGGCCTGTCTAGGATGAGGGTCAAGGATGGCTGTTCCATCCTGGTGGCCCCCTTCTTGGGGGAAATCTCCGAGTTGGTCTGTTCCCTGGAGCTTTAGTCACAAACTTCCTCCATGCTCAGCTCTGGGCAGGTGCCAGGGATGCAGAGTGGCTGCCTGAAAAGTCTCTGAACCCAAGGACACCCACCCAGGCTCTGTACCCAAAGGCCCAGCACAGCATGGTGAGAGCCATAAGAGGACACAGGGGAAAGGTTAGGTAGAGGGCCCAAGTCCACACATGCTGAGGACAGGGAGGTTCCCGGAGGAATTGAGTCCAGAGAACTTGACCAGGCAAAAGTGGATGTGGTAAGGTCCAGGGGAGGGACCAGCCATAGAGGGGGTGAGACTAGAATATAGGCCATAGCCTGAGGCCCAGAGTGTGACAGGCTGGGCTCCTGGCTACAGCCTATCTCTGACCCTCCACCTGTGGAGGGTTCCTGCCTTCAGTTCTCAGCTTAGAACTCTGAGTCCCCACTGGGGCCTGAACTACAGCTGACCCTAGTAAAACCAATCGCATGTGTTTTCTAGAGGCTGCTCCAAACAGACTGACCACCTGTGTCCATGTCACTCCACCGGCCGAGCCCAACTGCAGCCCAGAGCCTAGGACCATGGCTGCTTCCTGGCCTGGGGTCAAGATCCCTGTCCCCAGGGGCCCAGGAGAAGTCAAGATCCCATAATTACCAACCAGGCCAGCCTTATGGTCAAGGGCATGCCCAGTCCTGCTCTTCTTTCTCAAAAGCCCCATCGAAGCCTCATTCAGGGGCTCTCTGTCTCTGTTCACCCTTGGTAAGCAGCTGTGGGCAAGGAGTAGTAGCCTTCAGAGATCACAGGCCACCCAGACTAAGAGAATGACAGCGTGAACCTGGCCGGGAGCAGGAGACCTGGGAGAGCAGCAGGTGAGATGGAGCAACGGCTAGGGAGGGCAGGAAAGCTGCCTGGACCTCCTGCCAGGAAGGAGGGGGCCTGGCTCCTCCCGCCATGCTGGCCTGTCTATCTCTAGCTCTTCACTGTAAAATAAATGGAAGAAGCACATGCCAGACAGAAAAAGGGAGGAACAAATAAAACCCCAAACCGCCCAGCACAAGCTCCCTCAGTGAGTCTGGGCCAAGGCCTTAGCCTGGGTTACTTGCTGCTGCTTTTCCTGGGAAACCGCTGGTGCCAGATTTGCATTTACCACAAACAGAGACAACACAATGTCATAATCCTTCTGTCATTCTCTCCTCTCTCTTCCTCCTCCCACCTCAGACACACACGCTAACACAAAATGACGGCTCCCTCGACAGCCTGAACGAGCAAAGCCCTCGATCTGCCTCTTAATCGTCGCCGTTTCTCTTCGGCCCGCGCTCTGTGCCCACTGCCCAACTCACAGCAGACCACCCTCTGCCCCCTCCTTTGTCCCGCACCACTGCTGATAAAGGCATGCTGGAGGTGGAAGAATATGTCTGGAAATGATGGGGGGCGGTGAGAAGGACAAGCCAGCCCTTAACCCCCACAGCCTTTGCACCTCACTGCTGGGGTCCCGCTCCCAGGGTCCCAGACAGTGGCTGGACCAGAGGGGACAGTGACAGAGACTCAGCCCCTGGGACCCTGACACCAGGACTTGCCCTTCACACCCCTGCTTCTGCCCGGACACGATGCTCCCAGAGCAGCCTCTCGCCCCTCCTCTCCCCGCTGCCCTCCTGGGCACAGCTCTGAGCATCCCCCCGCGCTCCCCTCCCTCCATCGCTCTTTATGGCAGTTTCAAAGCTGCAGCCGCCACTCGAGCAGCTGCGGCCTTTGATGGGGGCAAGGCAGTGAAGTCCACCCGGGAGGCCCCTGCCCGGCCGGCCCTGGCCCACTGGCCCCTGCCCGCCCCTGGGGAGCCTGGAGCCCGCGCGGGCACAGTGCAGCAGAGCACCCAGCGGGCACGCCAGAGCAAACTTTCATGACCAAGAGAGAGGCCCCGCGCACGCCGTTACCTGTGCAGCTGCATCCTCCCCTGGCACTTGCCCCAGACCCCCTGACAGCGGCAGATAGTGGCCCGCAGGAAAACAACTCCCAGCTGAGGCCGGGGAGGAGGGAAAGGGAGAAACAGAGAAGAAAAAAAGGAAAGGGGGCAGTTTCTCTTCTCTCTGTCTCTCAGCCTTCTCTCGGCTCCTCCTGCCCAAGCCGGCAAGTGAAGTCACAGGGCCGGGGCGGTGACATCAGCTGAGCCTCTGACATCACACCCCTGCTGGATCTCACCTCTGCAGGGTGGAGATGGAGGAGCAGTAGGGAGGAGGGATGGATAGAGGAGGAATAAGAGCACTAGATCCCTCCAGCACCCTCAACTGTGGAGAGCTCGTGCCAGTGTGTGTGTGGGGCGGGGGGGGGGGGGGCCGGGGAGGAGCAGGCAGCTCATAAAAAAATGCGTTTTATCTCTACAGATAGGGGCGATTATGTGTCTATTTATAATTAGCCCCGGAGTGAATGGCTTAAAAGGGGCAAACGCCCACCATAGGTGAGAATGGCAAATTCACAGCTGTTCTGGGAGACCATGGGGTAAAGGCAAGCATGACTGCTCACAGAGCACCTACTGCGTGCTGAGGTCTCCCACCCAGCACTGTGGGTGATGATCAGAAAGATCAGAGAGGGCTCTTTTTCACCTGGCAAGACTCAGAGGCTGCGTAGCAGGAAGATGACTGGGATTTGTGGCCGCGAGTCACAAAGAGGTAGAAAAGGGCTGGTTGGGGCCAGCCAAGGGACAGCCAGCAGCTTCAGGACATTTTGAAGCCTTCACAGGTCACTGGGGTGATGCCTAAGGCCTAATTACTTCCTCCAGGCAACCCCTCACAAAGGTGGGCTTTCACAGGATAGGGCTGGGCAGAGCAGTCCCACTCCTTGCCCCAAGTCTCATCTCAGGGGTGACAGTGAAGCCAGGCCTGGGCTGGAGTCCCAGCTCTGCCCCTCAGAGTCTTAGTAGTGGTGCCATTTCTGAGGGGCTGCACACCTACTATGTGCAGGCCCAGCACCTGGCACTTCACACTTTCCTCTTATCCCACAACAATGCCTGAGAGGTATGCACCAACACTCCACATCCAGAGGGGAAACCAAGGCCCAGGAAGTAGCAGGAAAAACAGGGACCCAGGTGTCCTGCACCTGGACTCCAGACCAGGACCACATCCTTGGCTCTGCAATGACCTTGGCATGAACCTCTTGCTCCACAGCCTCTCCCCAAGAATTGGCCTGGGGGCCTCCCCTGTTCAACACCCACCTCCTGTTAGACATCCTCAGTGCTGCAGCAGCTCCACCGTGTCTGCTTCAGCCCAAGGCCCCAAAGCCTACAGGCCCTGCTCTACCAACTCCAAGGCAACAAACACCCTTCCCTCTTCCCTGTGCACAGGGCATCTGGGCTGCTGCTGTTGGCTGCCCCAAAGTCTGCACACTTCTGCATCTGAGCTTCTGGGCTGCCATTTCGTGGGGGCCTACTATGCACCTAGCCTCTTATTTTATCCTTCCAACAGCCAGGATGTCAGGGTTACCTCCTGGCCTTTTCCAAATCAATCCTGTTTGTTTTTTGTTTTGCTTTTTTGGCAGTACTGGGGTTTGAGCTAAGGGCTTTGTGCTTGTTAGGCAGGTTCTACCACTGGAGCCATACCTCCAGCCCTCCCAAATCAATCCTGGAGCTAGTGATCCACCTCAGTCCTTGGGACTCACACCAGCCCCCCTCTAGGGCTGGACTGTATTTCAGACTCAACATGGAACAGCATCCACACCAGGCACTCCATAAACCCCTCTAGATAAATTAGCCACTCAGAGAAGGTGTGCTTACAGGTGCCAGTGAGGAGACCCAGAACAAACATGGTCACTCAGTTTTCCAAACCAGCCACGCTCTCTCTTGCCTGTGGGCCTTTGTACTCACTGTTCCCCGACTGGCACACCTGCAACCCTACTGCAACCCCTTTCTTCATTACATGAGGATCTCAAGTTAGACATCACTTCTCCTGAGAAGACTGACATCCCCCACCCCCAATCCAAGTCATGTTTTCCCAGTCACAGCTCCTACTCAGCATTCTGGATGAGAACAAGAAGTAGAGGATCAGACTGACTCCTTAGATTCAAATTCTGGTGCCTCCAATTTACTGCGTGACCACAGACAAGTCACTTGGCCTTTCTGAACCTGCTTCACCCTATGTGAAATTGGGAAAAATGCCCTTAGAAGGGTCTCGGCACAGCACAGACACTCCCCAGACCCCAGCACAATAGTACCTTCATGTTCATTTGCCTGCTCCACCCTGTCAGTCTCAAGTTCAGCCAACGACACAGGTCTGTTTTGTCCTCTGACTCTTGGCACAGTGCCTGAACAAGGTGAACACTTAAAGCAATATACACCATGGGACCTAGTCAAGGGCAGCTGAAGTAGTGGATTCTAGAATCTAAGTTCAATTTAGCAGGCACCTATATCAGGCTATCTGGTTTTTAAATCATGGCTCTACCACTTCCTTCCTGTGTAATCTGAGGCAAGTTACTTAACTCCTCTGAACCACATATGCTCCACCTATAAAAACTGGAGTAAGAACAGCGCTACCCTTACAAGGTTGTTATGACATGAGATAACAGATACAAAATGCTTGGCACAGGGAGTCACTTAGGTAGAGCCGGATCCACTATGTTTATCTGATCAGGGCACGCAAGGTGCCTCAGTCAACAGGGCAGAATCAGATGCAGTGGGGCAGTGGGAAGGAAGCGAGTTTCAGAGGGGCACAGGCTGGGCTGGGCCTCCCTCCCTCTTGAAGCAGGGTAACATGTCACTCCCCTGAGGTTTTCAGTGGGTAATTTCAGCCAAGGAAAACAAACATGCCTACTAGCACAGGCCTGGGCAATTAGTGGATCTCCAATAAATGTGGGTTCTCTTCAGGACCCCAAGTCACGGGTTCACACCCACATGACTGAGGTAACATCACACGCCAAGGGCAAAAGACACAGAGTAGGAGCTTAGAAAGGAGCATGGCTGGGGAAAGGCACCAGTAAAGGCTTCCTGGAGGAGGAAGAAGTGGACAAGCTGGGTCAGGGCACCCTGGCCAGGGGAGGGAGGAGAGAGCAACTGCATGGATGGGGCTTAGAGGTTCCCAACCCCAAAGTAAAGGCAGCAATTCCCACACACGCTTGGGTGACAGGGCCCTGTTAACTCCATTTCAGAGCTTCAGTTTCTAGGAGCATGTTGGCTAACCTGGAAGGTTCAGAGCACTGAATCTCTATTCTGGGGATATTAGTTAGGATCAAGGCCAACGTCACAGAGACCAGAACAACTGAGCTGGAAGGAATGCTGAAATCATATGGTCCAACCATTTTACATATGAGCAAATTGAGGCCAAAGGACTGAACTAAGTTGCCCTAAGTCACATAGCTAACCAACATCAGAGCCAGGATTTGACTCCAGGCCATCTAGTTCCAGAGTCTAAGCTCTTAACCAACACACTCAACTTCTTCTCATCACAGCATGCATCCATCCCATCATGCATGCATGCACCTGTCCATCCCATCATGTGTGCATGCATTCAGTCAAGCAGTGCTTATTTGAGCTCCCGCTGTTCCAGGTGCTGAGGTGTCAGCAATGAATGCACAGCCAACCCCATGGAGTTCCGCCTCTCTTACCCTGACCCTGCTGCCCTGCACCATGCCAGCTGTTTCAGTGCTCATTAAAATCAGTCTTCCTGAAGAATCCAGTTTGAAATTCAGCTGCTCAAGACCACAGGCCACTCCACTGCTGGGTAAAACACAAACCAATCCCCTTTCAAAGGCTATTACATTGCTTGCATGGAAAAGAGAGACTGAAGACGATTGATCCAGTATACATTTCTGGACAGAATGATGGTTGCATGGATGTCCAAAGCCTCACTAGCAAAAAGAAAAAAGAGCCTGCAAATCAGGTTTAGAAATGTTCTGTCCAAGGGGTACAAAGCAACTGAGTTAAAAAAAAAAAAAAAAATTCAACAGTTGAGTTCTGCCACCGCAAGAGATTCTGGCAAGTACAGTCCCCTGGGCAGAGGATGCAAGCCAATTCCATGCATTGGATACTGGTCAGAGAGCCCTCTGGGTTTCCCAGGTCTCTTCTTGCCAACAGTTGAGTACTCGCTCTGTTCCAGACACTATACTATTCCACCTCTAAAGGTGGGCACATCTCTCTCATTCTGCAGATGAGGAAAGTGAGGCTCAGAGGAAGGAAGACTCGCCCATGGTCAACACAGGCCTAGCTGGCTCCAAGGATCATGATCTTCCCTCAACACGGCCACTTTGGTACAGCCTTGGACAGACCTCATTCCTTCTCTGGTCTTTGGTTTCCTTGTCCTTTTAGTGAAGACACCAGGGAAAGTCAAGAAGGCCAGGCACAGTGGCCCATGCATGTAATCCCAGCTTCTCAGGAGGCAGAGATAATAAGGATCAAGGATCAAGACAAGCCCAGGCAAAGAATTAGGGAGAGCCACATCTCAGTAACAAGCATGGTGGTATATGTCTGTGGTCCCAGCTACATGGCAGGCCATAGGTAGGAGGCCTGAAGCCCACAGCTAGCCCCAGGCAAAAATGTAAGACTCTACCCAAAAAGCAACTAAAGCAAAAAATGGCTGGAGGCATGGCTCAAGAAGTAGAGTGTCTGCCTCGCAAGCACAAGGCCCTGAGTTCAAATCCCAAAAAAGAAGCCTCTTCCAGCCAGCGTTGGGTGCTTCTATCAGGCAGTCAGACTGGGGCTGAGGGTGGAGCAGAAGGGTCAGAAAGCAGGCGTTCTCCTGACCAGCTTCACCTTGCCTCACCCGTGTTGAGGTTAGACTGTAAAACTGCCTAGATGGGTAGATTTTCAAACAGGAGACGGCTATTCTAGCGCGGCTAAGTGAAATACTTTAATACCCATTTTACAGTTGGGGTCATAGATTCAAATCTATAAGATGATCAATACTCTCTCCCTGCCACCACCCCCCACACACATACGAATTACACACACTCTGAAAGGTTCACCAACAGCAGCATTTGCCATTGCCCCAAGAGCAGAGTCAAGGCACGGGGAACTGGTGGCTGTTGAAGTCACGTTGTTAGCAGGTTAACGGTGACCTCCAACATCTACTACCAAGCACAGCATCACCCCTGCAGAATGATCACAACCTGTTTCCTCCTCCATAAAATGGGGAATAGTTACTTTCACCTGAGACATCAGGGTAGGAATCATACATCCATTATACAGATGTGGAAACTGAGGCCCAGAATGTTGCACGAAGCATGCAGGGAAGCTACAATCCAGGGTCTGTGACCCTGCACGCAGGAGAGAGTGAAGGGAGAGAAAGGCCTGGCTGGGTAGGTATTAGGTGGGCTGCAATTCTGAACAGCACAGTTCCATGGTTTGGCAGTGTGCCAATGGCCACAAACCAGGGGTGATCCGCCCACCAGGGTCATCAAGAGCCTGCAGCCTGCCCCGGGCACAGCTGCTACCCTGGCAGACCCCCAAAAAGCCCCCCAAAGAATCACTGCGCTCCCAAGCTTTTTTCCCATTCCAAACATGCGAGAGCCCCGCGGACCCCGGAGGCTGCTACTTAGCGCCAGATTAATCACACCGAATTCTCCATCTAGATATTGCGTGCAGGCCGAACTCCCACCGCTAATCGCCGTAATATTCTCCTCGGCGTGTGCAGGCGGCCGGGGCGATGTTCCAGGAATATTAATTCTCCACAGCCAGCTCGCTCCCGCCGCACGCATGCGCCCCCTGCACCGCTGGCTGCTGCTAAGGGAGCCGGCCCGATCGGGGGACAGGGGCCTGAGGGAGGCAGGGCCAGGCCCCAGCCCTCCCTGGGGGCCAGGCCAGCCCAGCCAGGCAGAGAACTGTGGTCAAGGTTTTAAAGCCAGGCTAGCCGTGGGGCTCATACCTGCAATTCGCCTGTGTTCACCGACTGTCTCTCTCCTCCTAGTTCTAGTCCCCAGTTCCCTGCCCCAGGGCCTGCAGGAGACTCAGGGCCCCTGAGAAGCTACACAGCACAGGCCCTCTGATGTCCTCTCAACACAGCAGTGCTTTGAGGAACTGGCAGCCAGGGATCCACTAATCCCAGCTGAAAAAAAAAAAAAAAAAGAAGCACACACACAAAAAGGACTAAAAATCTTTCATCTTCTCAAAATACAAAAGCGTGGGTGGCAGGGAGACCCTGGTGAAGGGAGTTTGGATTCAGCTGTGGATCTGACCTGGCCCTGGAGGGGGCAGGCTGGGTCTGTGGGAGCAGACTGTGGCTCCTGACCCTTGCTTAGCCTTGTGTGGCTGGTAACATCAGGGTCCAGAGAAGGCCAGGAGGAAGGCCTCTGGATTCCAGAGGATCCCAAAGAAGGAATACTGACCTGTCCCTGGCTGGCTGGCTCCGACAGAAGCGTTCACCAATAGGCCTCCCTCTTCAGCCAGCCCAAGGTACTTGCCTGTACTCGGGGAGCTCCTGGCAACCTTCAGCCCAAGGAGATGTTTATCCCACAGGAGCACACAGGAACCCTGGAAACCCCTCCCCACTCAAAGCAGTGCTAGAAAGAACCACTTCTTTAGGGGCTTTAAACAGTGCCCCAACTCACCCTTTCCTCAGCTCAATCTCAATTCAACCGCATTTATAAACATGCCTTTTACAAATAAGGAAACTGAGGCACAGAACGGTGAGTAAGTGGCCCAGCAAGGTCAGTCTCCAGGCTACCAGAATTTGAATCCAGGCTTTCTCCTTGTTGGCAATAATGGCGCGGATAGGTTTCAGTTCTTACTGCACCCTTAAGCTTCCGTTTCCCAGGGTCACAGTCCTGCCTCAAGTCTAGCTTGAACCCTCCTTCTGCCCCAACCTCCAATCAGCATGAACCATAAGATCCTAACCAATCAGATCATGCTGAGTCTCACTGAGGGGTATTTAAGCCCCTGCCCCTCTCTCTCTCTCTCTCTCTCTCTCTCTCTCTCTCTCTCAGCTCTCTCCCTCTCCCACCCGGCAATAAAGAATCTCTTGGCCAGATCACTCCTCTCCACGTGGTCATTTTGGGGCCCACATTTCCAACACTCCTCTCCACCACAAAGCCTCCCTCCACACCCAGTCCTTCCCCTCTCTAGGACTCCATTTCCTTTTCTCTGAAATTATCTTCAAGTTCCTCCTAGCTCCTATATCCTGTCCAAGAAACACAAGCTTTTGTTGAGTGCCTACTGTGTGCCAGGCCCAGGGATCTAGAAATGCATGTTTTTCAAGGAGCTCATATTCTGGCTGGAAGAAAAATAAACTGATGGCCACAATCTAGCCTGTGCCCCAGGGTAGGACCCCTCTCCATAGCCTGGGAGTCAGGGAGGGCTTCCAGAAGGAGGTACCAAATACCCAGTGAAGGGGAGAGGGAACCTGTCTATAACACTATAGTCTGGACCAGAGTGGACAGATGAGTGTCCAAAGGCTGCTGTGAATCACAGGCCTTAGGCTCAAGCTCACTGGCAAGCCTCCCAAGCTGCCCCTCAGCAGGGCAGCTGAGTGATCTGAACCGTGAGCCCTGGAGTAGAGCCCTATGCTGGTGCCACCCGTGAAAGACAGCACCTGCCAAGAGTGGTTTCTGCTAGCTATGCATGGAATGAATCAGATGAACACAAGAAAGTTGTGACTAAAGCAGGATAGTATGCAGGACAGGCAGGTATCGGGGAGGCCCAGGGCAGCTGAGCTGGCCCCCAACTCCCGCAGCCTGGGTTGGCCTGGGCCAGGTGAAGGTAAAGCCCTGGGCCCCAGGAAGTGGAAGCCTCTTGAACCCAGTCTTGACTCTGATCTGGTACTGTGAGCACAGATTAAAAACTGAAGTTTAGACCACAAGTGTGAGGGGTTTAGGGCAGGCCCTGACTACCTGGCCCCCCACAGCAGCCAGTGCCTATCCTGGCTGAAGAACACTAGTTAACCTCCTGCCCCTTCAGACTTGAGGTGTCAGACCTGGACAAGTAGCAAGCACCTCCCACACACTATGATCTACGTCTCGTGAGCATAAGAAAGCCAAAAGGACTTCTCTCCCATCTCTCAAATAAGGAATCTGAAGCTTAGAGACAAGGCACAAATGAACACTCATGGGCCCCTTCTGCATGCTGAGCTCTCTGTCCATGATGGGACAGGGTCAAGGTAAACACTCCCATTTCACAAGGGGGAGTTTGCTCAGGTTCCGCAGACAGTAGGAGGCAGCACCTGACCTAGGGGTCAGGGCTCAGTGTCTGTGTCCTGCTCCGCCCCACCCCACCCCAGGCCCAGTAGCTTAGCACAGAACATGCACACAGGGGCTAAGGATGCAGTAAAAGGACCCTTTCTGCCCTTGTCCTGTCACGTGGTCCCCATGCACCAGCGCTATGCCTTGGACTTGTTTCGCAACTGGGAAATCTGTAGTAGAGCTTGGACTAGGCCAGGACCCAGCAGATGCTCTGAGACTGGAGATCCACTCACCCCACAGCTCATCCCTGCCCTCAGGAGGTAACATTCCAACCTGGCAACTGTAACCAAGTTGGGCCATGGGACCCTGGGGAATGAGCAACAAGAAAAATCCTAAAAGGCTTCTCAGAGGAGGAGGTTGGGGCAGGAATGTGGAGGACAAAGAGGCCTGTGTGTGCTATAAAGCACTAAATGAGGCATAGATGCCCCATGACCAGCGAGATGATGAGATCCAGGTAGGACTCAGGCCTTCTTGTTGCAGGCCAGTCCCTCCATGCCTTTGTCTTCCACACCTTCAGAGCATAGGTACCTGAGGTCAGTCACTGCAGGCCTAGTCCCAGGACAGCCCTACTGAGTGACTGGGTCTGATCACGGGTGACACAGACATGATACATGGCGTCTGTGCCCCTTCCACTGTCATAAACCTTGGGGTCCAGATCTTGCATCTGCCACTGCAGTACTTCCCATGAGGAATGGCAGGGCCTGGATCTCAGGGGCTGGGTCTTGAAGGCAGGGCAGAGGAGCCAGGGATTTGGGTGTGGCTCTGCCACAAGGCAGACATGGGCCCAGTGCCCAGCACCCCCAGAAGTAGTTTCCTAGCCAGGTCCAAGACGTGTAGCAGGCTGACAAATGTCCCTGCTTGGCACCTTCCCTAGAATATTCAGTGGCTTAAGAGTGTGGCTCCAGGTCTGGACCCAGCTCCTGGCTGGTCGTCACCAGTCCTGCCTGGGACTCTGAGCAAACCATCTGGCTGCTTCAATCCTCAGTTTGCTCATTGGAAACCTGGGCTGAGAACACCTGTCTTGCCAGGTTACTTCCATTATCACAGAGGGAGTGACAATCAGAAGGGGCAAATGTTGGCTCCTTCCCTAGGGCTGAATCTTTAAACAGTCCCAGAGGAATAAAAACAGGCCATGTCCTGGACCTCCTTTATTGCTCCTGACAACCCTGAAAGGGACTTTGGAGATACTGCTGTTCTTCTGTTACAGGCTGGGATCCGAGGGCAAACAGGTGAGGGGCTGGCCCAAGATCACACCAAACCCTAGTTGCGGCTTACCTGATTCTAAGGGGGCACTTTTGGCTATGAGAAGGGATGGGCAGAGAGAAAGCTCTTCAAACTAGCCCACTGACCTAAAGGCCCGTCCTGCCCTGGGAGAAGCTTTGGAATGGGAACCCCAGCACGGGAAGCAAAGAGCCCCGCAGTGTCTCCCCGAGCCTGCAGCCATCTTCGCTCTGGCAGGGCTTATTTTGAAAGCCGGGAGACCTCGGAGCCCCGGCCAGGAGCTAGGAAGGGCTTGGGCAGTGGGCACATGCCGCAGGGCGAGCCTCTGGCTGGGCAAGGCCCCAGGCCCGCTCCTCTCCCGGGCCGCTCCCGCCCCGCGCGGCGCCTGCAGTGCGGTGCTGCTGAGCCCCAGCGCCGCGCGCGCACCGGCAGGCACCTGCCAATCTCAGCCCACGGCCCCCGCCCAGCCCCCTCTCCCGGAGGACAGATAATTCTCTCGCTCTCCCAGCCTGACAAAATAACTAATGCTAACTCAATAAAGTCCCCCTTGAAGGTTTTTAATTACCAGACTGTGCCGAAGACTAAAGACTCCAGGCGCGAGAGGGAGGCCTGGGGAGGCGGATGAGGGTGGGCGTGGCAGAGGAGGGAGGCCGGCGGGTGGGACAGGGACCTCCCTCTCCCCTTCACTCCCGGAGAGGGCAGGGCCAGGCCGGTGCTGTCCAGGGTGCTGGGCCCTGCGGTCACAAGGATTTAGGCTTCCTACCTGCAATAGCTGCCGCTGACTGAGGCCAGGAGAGTCCTTGCAGAGATTTGTGATAATCTGGTTTAAACCTCACGGCCAACCACAAGGTAGAGGTATGCCCACTGTACAGAAAGGACGATGAGGCCAGGTAGAGAGAGACTTGCTGCAGTCACCAGCCATGCCTGGATTGTCCAGTTTCACCAGGTGTCAGGCAGAGTGTCTGGCGGCTCACAGAGGAAAATACAAATGTGTGATAAGGTAGAACAGAGGTCTGTGGGCAGAGGCGGCCCTCAGGATAGGGTCCTGTGTGCTCGGTGGCTTCAGCACTGGGAGATATGCTTGGGGCAAGACACAGACAGCACAGCTAGGTACTGGTGGGATGAAGGCTGCCCAAAATACCACTAGTCATAAGGCAGGGGCCTCAGAGACCTGATGATGACCCACACTGCTACAGAGGGAGAAGACCAGGTCAGGGCCCAGCAGGAGAAAGGGTGACACAGCAGACTCCTTACCTTCCTAATCCCAGCTAGGGTACTTCCTTCCCAACCAGGAGAAAAGGTAACATCTGAAGTGAACTCCTCTTTTACCACAGCTGCCCCACCCTGTGAGCCAGCTCAACCCTCATCTGCCGTAAATCCAGTGCAGCCTTCTGCCCAAACCCAAGCAGTCCTTCTGGGCCCCCAGGCAGGATGACCAGCTCCCTACCTGGTGCCCTCATTCTCAGACCCCAAGTGTCACCCAGAGTGCAGACTCTGAGCCATCCAGCTAGGGTTGTAGTCTTGCCTTGGCCATGAAATAGCTGTGAATAGATCTGTTTCCGCATCCACAATGTGGGGATAAGAACAGTGGCCCCCTCTACGGAGTTCCTGGGAACTACCAGGAGAGTTCACATTTGTCAGGATGCAGAACAGTGTGCCGGGAGAAACTGTTTGGAGTTGCCTAATATTGGCAACATCATCACTACCACCACCATCGTCATCCTCTTCAGCAGCAGCCTATCCTCTGCCAAACAGGCCTCGGCCACCAGGATGCTACATCCTTTGTCCCTGGCACAGCCATGGACATAGTGGACACACTGAGCACTGACGAAACGCCTGGTCACAGGGGATATAAACTGCTCCATTTTCTGGATGCTCATGTGGAGGTTCCACACTGTTCCACGGACCTCCTTCTCCGGATGTGCTCTTTCATCACTGCTTCTACAAATCTGCTCTTCCCGGCTCTGCCCAGGCGCCAACTTGGGGGCAGTGCTGAAAGCTGGTGCAGCTGTGTCCAGCTCCCCAAGGACTGCAAGGGGTGGTTGGAGGCCCCAACACCCAGCCCTGCCTGGAGTCTCGTGGCTGGGATCACAGCCCTGTGGTGTTCGAGCTGCTGCCCACCAGCCGGCCTCCTGGCATCAGGCCCGGGATGACAGCCAGCCGGGAGAGAGGAAGCAGCTTGGCTGGCAGCCAGCTCACAGTGCCCGAGCTGTCAGCCGGGAGACAGGCCAGGCAGGGCTAAGACCCCCCGCCCCCAAATGGGACCCTGGCCAGGCCACCAGGACAGAGCCAAGTTCCTCCTCATCGCCAGAGCTTCAAGGGGGCCCTGTTGATGCCAGCCCTAAGCAGGGCTCAGGGATATAATCTTGCTGGTCCCCATTTATTCAGCTCAGCTTTTCACAAATGACGACTGTAGAAGCAGCACGTGGAGCAGGAGATTTTCAAGTCAAATAATAAAAACAGCAACAACTACAGCTGACATTGAGCAAGCACTTACTCCATGCCGGGTGCCTTATGTGCCACTATGTTGCTTCCTCCGGGAGGGAGAAGACATTACTATCAGATGCCACGGCTGAGCTCAGAGAAGTGCACTAACCACCCCACCCGAGCCACACAGCAGCCTGGAAGAGGGGTCAGGATTGGATCTCAGGCCCCAGAACCTGTGCCCCATGCCTTAACAGTCCACAAGCTTAGGCATGCCAAAGTGTCCACGCCGGTACTGGATGGCCCAGCTGAGCAATCTTGGGCAAGGAAGTTGGATAGGGCTCACCATTCCCAGTTGATGATGAGGAGTCTCTGGGGAAGAAAGATGTGCCTCAGGCTCACAGCAATGGCTGTGTCACTGACCCACACACAGAGCACACATCTGTGAGGATGTGCTGGGCACAGGGTACAGAGGACCATTCATTTCAGCACTCACATTTGTACAAGGTGCCAAGGACTTTTTTCACCCTCTTGTCAATCTACTCACAGCAAGCCTTTTCTCATGCCCAGAGAAGGCCAGTGACATACCCAAAGTTGCACAGTTAATCAGGATGCAAACCAAGGCCTCAGGTGCTCCTTTCACCAGATTCCCTAGCCCAAAGGAGAGCCAAGAGCCTCAGCTCAGCTCCCACAGCAATTTATCAGGGAGGCTCAGCACAAGATGGATGGAGGCCCTCTGGAGAAAGGGCAGGTGAGCAGCACATGGCAGCTACACTGATGGGTTGACAGTGGCTGTGCCAGTGGGTGTGGACAGTTACAAGTGACTGCTGCTGAAAAAGGACTCCAGGAAGACAGGAGCAGCCTAATGTCACTAAGTGGGGAACAGGACAGACTCCAGAAGAGGAGTCTGGTGACCCCACTAAGGTTAGGCCTGCACAGACTCCGGCAACAGAGGGCAGTGGTGGTGCTAGGGAGGGGCAGCAGGGCAGGTAACACCCTTGAGTCCTCAGTGAATGGCCAGATGCACAGTAGGCAAAGCACAATTTTGCCCTAATTGCTTTGTCTCCCACTTGCCTTTCATAGGCTCCCACCAGAGGACAGACTTAGCTACAGCAGGAGGGGGGGGCAGTGCCATCACCTGGGGCCACAGCTGTAACTGGTCCCTCTCCCAAGATGTGTGTACCACTAGGGCCTCCCCAGGCCAGTCTGGAGCCAGCCAGCCCAAGCCCTGGCTTCCAGGAGCCGTCAATGCAGCAGGAGGTGGAGACTGAAGGGGTCCCGGCAAGGAAGGACCCCAACCCTGTGCCAGCACTTGGGCAATCACTGGCTTCTCCTACTGTTGCAGTGTGACAACAGCATAAACCCCAGACACCAAGAGCTTCTACACCCCAGCTCCTGATGAGAGATCAGACCATACCTGCCAGAGATCCCAGAGAACCCTCTCCCAACCAGTGGGAGGAAGAGGGATCTGCTGGGGGGGTGGGGATCATGCAGGTCCTCTCCTATTTGCATTCCACACCCCCCAGTGCTGCAAGTCCCCACATTCCTTCTCCTACTTTCCCTCCTCCAGCAGGCCAGCCTCCAATGCCCTAGGGCCTCAGTCCCCCTCCCACCACCCCCCCCCCCAGGACAAAAGGACTGTGGCCCTGAACTGAGCAGCCCGGGCCTCAAAGTCTCATGAACAAAACATGTTAGGAATAGTGGGTCACCCTGGACTGGGGTAGGGGGTAGAGGGATGTCACTCCTCCCCAGAATGGCCCCCCTTGGTCACTAACCACCCTTCCCTTCCTCTCCCAGCCAGCAGCTTGACAACTCTACACTGTCCCCACAGCAGGGCCCCCTCCGCCACCTCAAAACTTCAGCCTCCTGGAAGGGATCGGGCTGGGTCTTACCAAACCAGGTAAGTAATAGCAGGAGCAAGGCAATTAGCAGGTACCTGGAGGGGGCGGGTAGAGAATAGCAGGGGAGGAGGAGGAGAAAAGAGAGGGAGGAGGAAGCGGAGAGGAGAGGGAGAAGGGAAAAGAGGGATAGGAGGAAAAGTAGAGGGGGTGGTGGAGAAGGGGGAAGGGAGCAGAGGAAAAAAGGAGGGGAGGAGAGGGGAAGGGGGGCGGTGGGGAGGGAGGGACTGCGCGGGGGAGGGGCGGCCTGCAATCGCCGCAACATCAAAGCCTTCCCAGCCGCAGAGCAGAGTCACGTGCGGCCTCGTTCCTTTCGTTCCTTCGCTGGAGAAGCCGCTGGGCCTGGGGCTGCTGAAGGAATTTTAAAACGAGGCAGACTGTCTCGAATATCGGGGGGTTGGGGGAGATGAATGCAGTTTTATCTCAGGACAGGGGATGGAGAGGTAGGTTTGGAAACCTGTGCCTTGCAGGAGAGTGGGCCCCTGTTCAGCAGCTGGGTTGGGGCTCAAGAGCAAGGACCACCCAGTTCCTCTCCTGGGTGCATCCTTGTGGCTGGTGCAGTCCAGCTATTGAGAGAAGCTAGAAAAGCTTCCTCATTTTAATATTAGGGGGAAAAACAAAAAAACCATTTGGGCCCAGGGCTTTGCCTGGGCTGTGACTTCTGATGGACTCCAACCTACTGTTTCATGGCCCAGAGAGGGTAAGGGATTGCCCCTCATCTCCTCTCCTCCCCTCACAGTCCTAGAACTTGGGGTCACAGGACTTCCAGGCCTGTGACTGCTGGAGGACAGGAAGTGAGAAGGTTAGTAGCAAGGGAGGGTCTCAGGAACCCCCACTGTTGGCAATAATGGCGCCGATAGGTTTCAGCTCTCACTGCACCCTTAAGCTTCTGTGTTCCTGGGTCACGGTCCTGCCTCAAGTCTAGCTTGAATCCTTCTTCTGCCCCAACCTCCAATCAGCATGAACCATAAGATCCTAACCAATCAGATCATGCTGAGTCCCACTGAGGGGTATTTAAGCCCCTGCCCCTCTCCCTCTCCCCCTCCCCCTCCCCCCCCCTCTCTCTTGGCTCTCTCGGCTTTCTCCCTCTCCCACCCAGCAATAAAGAATCTCTTGGCCAGATCACCCCTCTCCACGTGGTCACTTTTGGGGCCCATATTTCCAACACCCACCACCACCCCGACTCCGTGCACCCCAGCTCAGGACACATCACCTCTGGGCCCCCTCTGTCTAAACAGCCAACTTGAGCCTGCCTCCTCCCTGCTGCTCTTCTTCTCACTCTATCCTGACCCTGCCAAATACCAGCAGTCCCTGGAGCCCCACCCACAGGAGGCCAGGTCAGGGGTGGTGCTGCACTATGGTTGGGACAGAGCTAATTGGGACAAAGTCGTGGGCCCTCCAAGGTGGAGGTGGCATGGAGAGGTGGAGGAGGGGGAGGTCTCCTCTGAAGTTAGGCACCAGGGCAGAGCAGATAGCAGTCTAGACAGGAAGCACAGCATCTGAATTTGCCAGGCTAGGGGTTAAGTGTCTGCTAGTGGGCCACAGGCAAGGCTGGGTGGGAGGGAGCCATGGAGAGCCTCAAAAACCAGGCTTAGAAGTTTAGGATGTTTATTTCTTCGAAGGCACTAGGGAGTCCTCATAGGTGTTGGAGCAGGCAAGGGGTCGGCTCAGATCCTCAGTGACGTGGAGCTGCTCTGGAAGTCGTTGGTTTTTCAGCAAATATTTACCTAGTGCTTACTCTGTGTCAGGCCCCAGGGTGACAAGTGAGCCAGACAGGAGTGGGCTACCCTCTGCAGTGAGGGAGGCAGATGTGACCATCAAGAGAAAGGACTGCCTGGCCAGGTGTGTACCTTGTCTGTCAGAGGGAGCCAGCAGGGAGTGCTGTTTCCAGCAGAGGGAATAGGATGGGTACAAACTCTGCAGGCCAGGGGAGGCAGGGCCTTCCAGGAGGCGGGGCTTCAGACCCTATCTTGAAAGGCAGTGGACCTCTGGGAGAGGCCTGGGGGAGCAAGGGCAGATGCTATGGGGTGATGGGGGCTGGGCTGGTTGCATCCTTTGGCTGAGGGCTGTTATGGAGGACAGGGGTCTCCCCTTCTCCCTGTCACAGGCAGAACCTGAGCAGATGAGTAGCCTTTCCCATGGCAGATTTCTGTCCCAGTCAAGGAAGAATAGACCCTGGAACAAAACCCCTGGACTAGGCAACCACATAGGCTGGGGGGGGGGGTGGAGAGGGGAGAACGGGACAAAACTTCAAGCCTTATGCCCCCAATTCTAGCTGGGCAACCTACGGCATGTCCCTGAACCCAAGCCCTTGGAGAAAGTGCCCTTGTGGAAGTGATGGGGGCCTGGGAGAGAAGCCCAAGAGGGTCTAGCAGTCTCCAACCCCCCTCCAGCCCTGGAGTCAGTATGGGAAGGCAGGGAAAGGAACACTGGGGAAAGGGGTTCTGCTGGGATAGCTGAGAGGCACTCCTCACAGCAGGACCTGGAAGGTATAATGGCGGCTCTAGCAGGTGTCAGGAGCCCCATTCTCCAGATGGGGAAACGGGTTAATACCAGACAGGACGCAAGCTGGTGGCAGCTGTAGCTGGGGGTCTGTGGAGGGGATAAGAATGAAGTAGACAGGTCCCAGGGGAGGCACTGTCTGGGATGAACTAAAGTCTGTAGGGAGGGGCCCAGAAAGGGTGTGGCCTTCTTGGTTCTGGGGTGTGTGTGTGTGAAAATTTCCATTCTGCCATCCTGTGTCTGGCCCTGGGGCAGGTATGTTTGGGAGTGGCAGGGGGTGGGGTAGAGGCTCCCAAGATAGACCTCCAAGGGCTCCCACCCCACCCACCAGCCTTTGAGCCACCCATGCAAAGTAGGTCACTAGCATTCCACCTCACTTTAGCAGATGAGGAAACGAAGGCCACAAGAGGCTTTACCAAGGTCGCCAGCCAATGAGGGGCAGAGACCAGAGCCAAGCCTCTCCTTCCCATCCTGGCCATGTGAGATTCCTGGATGTCCCACATGAGGGTGGGAACAGGAAAGGAAAAAGGAAGGAAGCTGCCATTGGCCATGGTTCTGTTCTAGCAGGGCTTCTCCAGGATCCTTCAACATCACACTCAAGTCACAGGTCACACATTGCAGCTCTAAAACAGCCTCTTCACTGAGTGTGTGCCTCAGCTGCCTGGCCTAACTGTCATCAGGCTAAGACCGCACCTGGCTGAATCCCAGCCTCCAGTCCTGGCACACAGTCAGGTTTAAGATACTACGTGGACGGACTTTTCATGGAAGCTATGGTCACAGCTGTATGTTGGATGCCCCCTTTGCCAAGTTCTATAAGTGGGGAGGTTAGTAACAAGGGAAGGTCTCAGGAACCCCCGTTTCATCCTCCCCAACCTGGCTCTGTAAGCTAGGGTACATTATGGTACCAAGGAGGCTCAGAGAGGTCCAGACCTGGTCCTAGATCATAAAGAAACAGTGAACCTAGCAACTGATAGAGTTGTTCAGGACAGGGCAGGGATCCATGTGTTTGGCAGTATTTACTCATTCAATATGCACGACCCTATAGACAGTAATGACCAGATCTCCATCCTCCAGACTAGGTACGAATGTACAGAGCATCTAAGCAATTTACCCAATGAGCACAAGCGATTCCAAGTTCAGTCAACCAGATGAGGAGGGAAACGCCAGGCTCCATCATCACCACTGGCCTTGGCAGCCTTTGCCTTTTCCACACATTCATTCAGGAGACCCTCATGAATGAGCGATGATGTTGGGGGTGGGAGAGGTGTGCTCAGCTTGGAAATGGCTCAGGCCAAAGGGAGAAGGAAGAGGGGATAAAAGGGGAAGGGAGGTGAGAGGAGAGGAATATGGGAAGGAGAAGTGAGGAAAAGAAAAAGGGGAAAGGACAGCAAGGTGGGCCCCTCTCCCAGGTGCCTGGCAGACCACACTCCTGTCCAGCTGGGGCCCAGGCTGCAGTCTCCTGTGCCAGGAAGCTCTGCCCAGTACCTCCGCAGCAAAAAGTACATCAAAGCTGGTTCCCAGCCAGCCCAAAGGTAGCATCCTTTGAGGTTCAGTGGTGGTGAGGCCGTATTTCAGGCTGATACGAAGCAGGCTGCATCCCACCCCCTCCCGCCCGCCCGCCCGCCGGGAGATCCCCATCTGGGCTGTCTACTTAATACCCCATTAAGGCAGAAAATATACAGCCAGTTCCCGCCCAGCCTCTGCTGCCCATTCCTCCGAAAAGATCAAAGCCGCACTAGATTCCTTCCTAGGAACTCCATAAATAGACCACAGACTTGGGGAGATGCAGGTAGAATCCAACATGGTGGTGGTCTCAGGGAGGTGGGAAGGCCAGGATGGGTGCTACAGTGAGGGGCTTCATTAGGAAATGGCAGGCACAGGGAGAGCCCTAAGTCTGGGAGAGGAGGCATGAGCCCCTCAACCTGGGCCCCATGCTCCTTGCCCCACCCCAAAGGGCCCTCCCAATTCCCTGGGGACTTGGCACAGCCCCTGGCTCATGAAGCCGCCACACCTTGTGTCTGTGCACGGCCCTCCGGAGATCTTCCCCAGCTCTGGGAGGAAGCAGCAATGCATCATTCTACAGCCATTGCACAAGACAGGCACTCTGATGAGCACTTCAAGTCTCAACATGGGCAGAAGCATCTCATTTTATAGCTGGAGAAACTGAGGCAGAGTTCAGTAACTTGCCAGAGGTGTTGAGGAGCTCTGGGTTTGGGCTTCCCCATGTCCACTCCTCCAAATGGAAGCACTGGACTTCTCTCAGGACAGCCCCTGCTTCATGGGTGGTCTTGGTGTGATGTCCCCTGGAAAAGCTGAGGGCACATCCTGTACGGGTAGGGCATGCACTGGTCCTCTTTTAGGCTGAGGATTAGAGGGCCCAGAGCTCCAGCCAAACCTGGCTTCAGATTCCACAGGTGGCCCTGTGCCCTGAGACCTGCTTCTCTCTGCAGCCTGTGCCTTCCAAACCAGAAAGCAGATTCAGAGAGGCTCAGAGACACAGAGGATGAGCAGCCCATGGAGAGCTCTGGACACAGCAGCTCCTCTCCCTGGTCACCCACAGGGGACAGACAGCAGGAACTAAACTGAATCCCCCTGGGTCATCCGCATGCAGTCCCACAAGCACTGCAAACCCAACCCATGAGCAAGTGGGCCTCACCCTTCCAGTGCTACCTCCTGGTCCCCAGGGCTGCTGGAGAAAAATAAGCTCACTAGCTGGCCCAGTTCCCTAATTCTTACTCAGTGGTACTTCCTCTTGATAAAGACCATCTCCCTCCTCCCCAACAAACAGTGGCTCTTTCACCTGCCTAGGAAAGTCAGCCCCAGCATCCTTCCTGGTCCTCCTGTGTCCCCCTTGCAAACACTCTCCACACTGGCCACCCATAGGTCTGTATAAACTACACATCTCACCAAGGATCCCCCAGCCCCCAGGGGAGACCAAACTCCTTCTAGACACCTGGCTCACCCCTTAAGTCCATGTTGAGATCTCCCAAGTGGCTTCTTAACCAACTTCCATGGACAAATGGACAGGTGATATGTCCTGTTCTTTGGCTGCTCTAGGATCAGGAACTCTTTCCCACCCACCTCCCACCTGTCCTTCCAGGCTCTGACCTCCCCAGGCTGCCCATCCTCTAATCTCTGTACCCCCAGCCTATTCGGGGGGGGTGGGGTTTGACCATTAGATGGTTGTCATCATCAGAGTGCCATCTACCTCTCTGAGGCCCTGATGGGACCACCATCCTCCACCTCATCTCCATCCTTGCACAGGCCTAGCTCCCAGAGGCACTCGGGGCTCGAAGGTGGGCATGCTCTGGCAGCCCCAAAGCCTGCTCCAGCAGAGATGGAGTTACAGAGGGCAGGGGGGCCCTGGGAACTCAGAGACCCTCTGCCCCCTTCATGGTCCACTGATGGCTGACCCTGGCAGGTCCCCACCTGTACCTCCTCTTGCCACCGGGGATGGAGCAGCAAGCACAGGGCGAACCAGGCAATTTTCCAGACCTAGTGGGGCTCGGCGAGCCAATTTGAACATGGAATAAACCTCTGGCCTCTGTGAGGGGGCACAGCAAACTGTGTGAGCACAGCAGCTGCCACTGCCCCCACCACCACCCCCACCTCAAGCAGAGAGCGTGGCTGAGCCAGAGATGCCGCGCTCGGCTGCCAATTCCCGGCTCAGCAGAAAGCCTCCATTTTGCAGGGAGAAATTAATGAAAGGGAGAAGCCTGGGAAATTACGAGTTGCCACCTGCAATTTCTCCTTCCAAAGAAAGCGGCGCCATGGCTGATTAAAACTGCAGCCGTCCTGCCAGGCTGGGCCAGCAGCTGAGGTTCGGCTGCCTGCTAGCAGGCAGGTGGGAAGCAATGAGGGGGGAACACTAGGGGACCCCAGGCAGCCCCCTCCCCAGAAAACTCAGAACTAGGAAGCCCCCAGCCAAGAGGAATGTCCTTACCCCTCCACTACCTTGTATTTGCGGTTTGTATGCCTCTGCTGGGACCCAGGGATGACAGGGAATGACATGCACCCCAGGTTGGCTCCTCCTAGGCTGTGGGAGAATTGGGGAACCGTCACTGGTGGGGTTTCCCCTGTGCCTGGGGCTATGCTGGCACTGTCACTACTACAGCCATTCTCCTGACCAGGAAACAGAGGCTCAGTGAGGGAGAGCCAGGCCTGGGCACCAACCTGAGCCATCTGGTGGCAACAGTGGGGCTCTGGCGACAGCACAGCAATGCCCCTGATAAGCTGCAGGACAGTCACACAGGACACTCGCTGAGAAGCTATGCCTTGCATCTGGCCAGTGATAACTGCTGTCAGATCACCAAATGATGAATGTGGAACCTCCTCTGGTCATCCTAACCTCTTGTTCCCCAATCCAGACAAGTTCTGATTTTCACCTCTCCTTCCGCACTCAAGACGAGGGCAGAAGACAACTGTAAAGATTGGCTGTGACACCACGGCTTTGGGTCCCGTTGTTCCACCTACCTTGACTAGAGCTGAACCACTCCTTCTGCCCACTGACCTCCTGGTCCCTCACTTCCCAAGCCCTCACCAGGATAAGAATTCAGACTAAAGTGTGAAAGACTACTAACTTCATACCTCCTCCCCTAGGGTTTGTACATTCAGAAGCACTGAACTTGACTTACAGGGTGAGGAGCTGAGAAAAAAGAGCTCTCTGGGTTGGGAATCTTGTAGCTCCAGCTCTGGCATTAGGCATAAGCACAGAGAATGTCACCATTTCTGCAGAAGCCCAGCCCTCCTATGCCATCTCCCTCCCAGCATCTGGTTGCCCGTGTTCATGTAAGCCCCATGACCTCACTGAGCTTGGTCTCTTCACGCCCTGTCCTCCCCCTCTGTATGACCCAGGCAGGAGACCCTGCAGCTCTCCTGGCTCCAGTGTGGACAGCTGGGAGGCATTTTCGGAAGTTGAGCTTTGAGGCGCCGCTACCTCCCAACTCCACGGCCCTGGCCGTATATTACTGTAATGGTCTTGGCCAATAGGGGCGCAGGCTATTAGAATGAGTTAAGACCAGATTAATCTGCTTAAAAAAATATGCCTGGTTTTTACGCTGTGCATTCCCTCCTAACAACTCAGGCTCCTTCCAGGCCATTATCTCGTTTTATCGTTAATTCAATTCCACAAACATGTATTAAGTGTCTATTATGTGCAGAGCACTGGTCTGGTAGCCAGGGTGGGGTGGAAAATTGGGGGGCAGTTATAGCCCCCTAGATGTGTGCGGTCAGGAAGGACCCCACCTGACCCTCAGTTCTTCCCACTGGGACACAAAAAGCAAGTGAGACAGCTGGGAAGAAGATGCCCACCAGCTGGGAGCTTCCTGGAGGGGGCCAGTGAGCATAGGGGACAGAGACCAACAGCATGGGACACAGAGGAGGACTTACTACGTGCCAGGTTTAATTCCCCAACTAACATGCAAGGACCCCATCTTTCTATCACCCAGGGCAGGCACTAATGTCGCCACCTTATCTTACAAGTGAAGAAACTAAGGCTCAGAGAGGTTTACCCTAGGTGAACTTGTAACACCAAAGCCCACAACCTGGACTTCAATCTCAGAGTGTCCCACTGGCTGGAAAGGTGCCTGACGTGGTGGTGGACACGGGACACCTGGGATGAATGCATGGATGGATGCGTGAATGAATGGAGACATGGACGGAACTGAGTTTGACCCCTCCAAGTGGGGCCTTGAAGGGTAGCTGGATTTTGGTGGGCAGAGATGAGATGGGGACTGAGGCAAGGTGTTGATCCTGGGGAAGCCACGGGTGGAGTCAGCTGAAACTGGGTCCAAATCCTGGTTCTACCCCACTGGCCAGCTGACAACACATTGCTACTTAAACCTTTCTGGGTTTTAGTTTCCATCTTCTGACAGAGGTGTGGATGAAACAGGCTGGGACTGTCACAGCCTCTGAGTTGCCCAGTGTCCACACAGGCCTGGCAGCAGAGCCTGCTAAGGACAGAGGGGCACTGACACATGGGCAGAAGGCTGACAGGACACATGAGTGGTATCAACTGGTCCAGACACTGGCTTCCGGGGAAGCCATGTGACAAGCATGGCCAGTGGTCCAGAGGGAGCCCGAGGCTGACCAGAGAGGCAGGGCAGTGCATGTGCTCATTCTGCAAATACTGAGACAGATGAGAGGGGCCCACAGCCCTGTGGGGTAGTCAGAGGGCTCGTCTCACACTTGTCCTCAAGCATTTCTAGGTAGTAAATGCCCTCTAGGGCCTCTACCTGGGGACAAATGTCAGCAACCCCTACCCATTCTGTCAGTGTCGGGGGGCTGCTAAGGGAATGAGGTAGAGCCTAGACAAGCAGAAATGGACTGCAGAAATGGACCACAGAAATCAGCAGCTGCCAGAGGCCAGAGCCTGTTGGGCCACACGCCAGGACCACCGCATCAGCACATGCCAGGAGGCTCCATCCATCAGCAGGTCCCTCCTCACTCAGGCCTGGCTCCTGCCCCAGCCTTCTTCCTTACTGCTCTCCTTCCCTCTCCCCACAAAAGGCCCAGGCTCCCGAGCCTCCATGTCCGTCCCCTCCTCCATTCAGGAGACCCCCATCCATCCACACCCCACACCCCTCAGCCCACACAGTGACCACTGCCAGCACTGGGAGCAGCCTCTTCTTTAGCCTGGGAGATGTGGGTTCTTCCCAACTCAACTCTGAAAGCACGGGCATGGGTCTCGAACTTAGGGCCAGCCATTCAGAGACTTGTTGCAAGGCCTGTCACTTCGGAACCTTGCTGTCCTCATCTGTGGAATGTTGTAGGGAGGATGAAATAAAACCACAAAGAGCTGCTGTCATCCTCATCACCACCTCACGGTGCTGAGATTGCTCTCCACTGGCTACTTCCACCCTGGTCCTAACCTCCAGCCCTCTCAGCCCTGTCTCCCCTGTGTCCCACACACAGGCTTGCTGCCCAGCAGCTGATGAACCACTGACTCTGCCTGGAGCACCCCAGAAAGCTTCAAAGGAAAGCAGGTGTCTATTTGGGCTCTGAGGAATGCCTAAGAGTTCACAAAGTAAAGAACAGAGAAGGAGGGACTTCCAAGCAAAGGGAATTATGTCAGTTGAACCCTGCAGGCCTTGAATGTCACACAGAGGGGTTTGAACACAGGGCAGTAGAACATGAGTTTTTATTTAGGGCAGTAACAGTCACATGCTATTTATGCATCAAACATGTGCTAAGGGCCTACTACGTACCAGGTAGCAGGGGAGCAGTGGGAAACAAGACGAATGGCTCCCATGGCCACAGGGCCTATATTCCAATAAAGTCTGTGAGGCGGACAGACAGTAAACAGGGAATCTCGTAACTCATTGATTCTAGTTCTCTGGAAGGTTCATGGGAAGGAGGAGGTCCTAAGCCATCAGTGACCTCAGAGATCCACCTGGAGTACATATGTGCTGAAGGAGCCATGTTTCATCCAGATCTGGTGACAGAATGTGAAGAGAACATTCCAGGCAGAGCCCCAGGGAAGAAAGGCTTGGGGAAGGACATGGCAGCCTGTGGCTAGAACAAGATGGAGGGTTCAGGAGTAGGACCAGAGTGCAAGGGCCTGGGCTAGGGCTGAGGCAAGCAATGTGCATGTCATCCCTAGGCAATAGGAGGCCAGGCCAGGAGACTGAGGCTGGATGGTGGCTGCATCTGGTCACCCTGCAGATTTCAGGACAGGGAACAAGAAAGCAACCAACAAGTAGCTCTGTGGTTTGTGAGGGCCCCTCCGGGAGCTTCAAGGGCCGTGAGCACCCGCCTCCCTCCCGGCAGAGCAGCGCAGGCAGATTGATGAGGCGCAGGCTCGATCTGTCTTGAGTTTAGCTCAGCTTCTGGCTGCATCTTGGTGACACAGGCTCATCAATACCCGAGAAAATACGGCCTGGAGGGGGACCAATTAGGAACAGCACAGCCAGCCAAGGGCAGCCAACGCAGCAACCACAGATCGCTCTGCTCCCCTAGGAAGAGGATACAAGTGCAGGAGCAGCAGCAGGGGCACAAGTGGTGGCCAGGCCCCCAAGCTGCTGCCCACACGCAATCTGCCTCCCACCAGGACCTGCAGCAGGCTGAACAGGGGTCCCACAGGGCTGGGGACATGCGATCAGGGAGTTAGAGGACTGCTGCTTCTGAAGGCTTCACCTCCTGGCACCAAGCCCAAGCCAGAGACCTCTCCCAGTCTGCTCTGGGGGAAGAGGGTGGTGTGTCATCAGAGTGAGTGTTCTCTGTGTCTCAGCAGGCATGGGGAGGCTTGAACTAGACTCCAGAAGTGACTACTTTTCATGAAGGGTGAAGGCTGTGCAGCTTAGACCCTCCCTCCAAAGCTGTGAGCCAGAGCGGTTGTTGGGTACCCTCCAGGGTCACATACCCATTAAGATGCTGCAAGTTATGAATAGGAGCCACACAGATCTCAGTCCTGACTGGGTCACCTCCCCTGCAAGACAGGTATAAAAAGACCACAAACAGCCCAAGGCTGTGGTGACAAAATGTAACATTGGTGTCATCCTAGGAACTCTGCAGGCATAAGAACCTGCCACCTATCTTTCTGACTCTGCCTGTTATTCATCTCTTCCACAAAGCCCTGAATACTCAAGACATCCACAGCCTCCTGGGTACACGGCATACCCAGCAACTGGGACTCCAAAGGGGCTTCCTCTTGGAGAAGGTGCTGAAACTCTTATACTTTAGAAAAACCTGGTCAGGGAAATAGTTATGCCAAAGAAATGGGGCAGCTGGGTGTGGTGGCACATGCTTATAATCCCAGCACTTGGCAGGCTGAAATGGGGATTATGAGTTGAAGGCCGGCCTGAGCTACACAGCAAGACTCAGACTCAAAAAACAAAAAGGGGAGAAAAAGAAATGAAATGAATCATGACTAGTAAAATTTATGACAAGGAGGAAAACACAGAGGTTGAGGGAGGGCTCCTCCCAAGACTTTGAAATCTCCTTGCAGAAATAGGCAGTGCTGTAGTTTCCATCTTGAACGTTTCCCAAAGGCCCATATGGAATGGAAAATGGTGGAAACTTTAAGAGGTGGGGCCTAATAGGTCTTCCGGTTATTGGGGACATGTCCTTAAAAAGGATTGTGAGACCCCAGCTTCCTTTTCTCACTCTGCTCCTTGCCATGAGGGGAAGAGCTTTGCTCTACCATGTGTTCCTGTCAAGTCCTGCTGCCTCGCCACAGGCCCAAAAGCAGTAATCAATCAACCATGGACTGAAACCTTGAAACTGCGAGCCAAAATAACCCTTTTCTCTTTATAAGTTGGTTTTCTCAGGTACTTATTACAGTAGGAGAAAGTGGAGTAAACAAGCAGCATTTGCAGGGCATGTACCACATGGCCGGCATTGCACAGGAGCCACAGAAGGGAATTTTTGAAGCTTCAAAGATGCCATCACAAACAATTGAATGAGCAAAACTGGGGGGTGGAGCCTCAAAGACTGGGTCACTGACCCCTCCCAGGGGGTCTTCCACTGGTCAGGAAACTACCTGCCTGCCTGGCCTGGGCCAGGTGCACCTAGTGGGAGGGAAGGGCTCCATGGCTGAACTTGACCTTACTGATGGAGTCTGATGGGTCAAATCTAAGGATCCATGGAAAGAACTGTGATGGTGGGCATGGGGGGGACAAGGCTTGGGGATTCTGGAATTTACACTCCCCACAAAAGGACTGTTGGGACCAAAGTCCTAAACGACTGCCCATGTTCACAGCCACCACCATCATCTCCCATTCTCAGCCCATGGCTGGCTTGGTTGTAGAGACAGGCTCCTCGTCTGAAAGATGGGAACAGGAAGCCCTCTAGAGAGAGCTGGGAGGTTGCAGATCCTTGGGGTGCTGCCATCTCCTTCCTCTTCAACCTATGAGAAGTAGGTGAAAGCAGCCACGCTGTGGCCCTTGTACAAGCGTTGTAACTTCTCTGGGCCTCAGCTTCCCCACCTGGGAACCCAGATGCTAATGCTCACCTATAGGCTGTGTCATAGAACACACGGCTTCAGTAGCTGGCTTGTAGTAAGCAGAAATGGCTGCTGGGACACAGTGGACTCCCCAGCATGCAGTAGGACTTCAATCCCAAAACTGCTGAGCCCATAGGGCTGACGAGGTGAAGATGCCAAAGGCCTGATTATCCCAGGTGGCTGGACTCACCTACCCCAAAACAGTGTCCTCCATACTTCGTGGTTGAGCCTAGAGCAGCAAGCAGGCGGTTCCCTGGTACACACACACCCTCTCAGTCTGCCTCTGGGAGGCCCCTCCCCCGCGTCTAACTCCACCACACAAAATCCTGTTCCTCTTCATGGCTCACACCCAACACCACCTCCTTCCGGACTTTCCTTGATCTCCTGCCAGCGTCCATCTCATCTTTGCCTGGACACTCTGGGGCTCCGTCAGGACTCCGGCTCTACTCCTGGCTAACTCTCAGGCACTTGAGTGAGGCCTACAGATTTCTTCCTGCTCCACCACATTACAAGATAAGACCCACCTTCAGAACTTCCGCCCGGAATGCTCTTCCCCAAGATCCAGGCATGGCTGGCTCCTTCCTGTCCTTCACCCCTCAGGGTGACTGCAGGGCTGTTTGTTGCACTTTGTGCCTGGACAGTGCCTGACCAGGGTGGATTTGGAGGCAGCAGGGAGCCCTGTTCCTGATGGCTCCAGGCTCCTGCTGGGGCTGCCCCACATAGCCCCATCCCAAGGACCTGAAGATAAACTTGGAGATGATGTGGTGCATGTCTGGAACTGGCCAGAATCCGTCTCTTCTAGACGCGTGCTTTGGGGCAGACACCTAATGTGAATCGCTGCTGTCATCAGGACACAGAGGGGCTTGACACGGACCAGCTGCTGCTGCGGAGGGACAGGCTGCCAGAGCGCTGATGGGCTCTCAGCAAAATTGATGGCCGCTGTCAGAAAGTGATTTCCCCATGGCCACGTCGCAGGCCCTCAGAGGAGCTCAAATCCCAGGCAGCCATGCCTCCTGCGGCGGGTGGGCAGGCAGCCAGGTGGTCAGGCGGCCCACACCTGCCCCAGCTGCTTCCCAGGGCTGGGGAGCTGGCAATTACCTGTGCAGAGGGACGCCTAAGGCAAGGGACCTGGCTCCCCCAGCCAATAATGGGGAGCCCACCCTGTGCTCTCTGTATCCACTCTGGCCTGGGCACAATGAAGCGCCCAGACACCACGTGCTGAATGAATGAGCCAATGCGTAATTCCAGAGAGACCTTCAGGAGAAGGGATTCACCAAGTGGACCAGAAGAGCAGGGAGTAGTGTGACTGCCACCCACCCCCACTCAGGGAAGGGCTGCAGGGGGTTGGCTCGGGTCAATGTCACCTCTTCTTCCTGGCCAGAGTCCTCAGCTCACAGCGTCACAGCACGCTTTGCCTGTGCCAGCTTCCACAACTGGGAGGTGGCAGGGAATTGGACTAGGACCCACAAACCCAGCTTCCACACTAATTCTTCAGAAACACCCAGAGTTGAGGAGTGGCCTAAAGAGACTCAGGGCAGAGGGGGGGCTGCAGCCACCTCCAGAGAAAAGCTCAGTCCATCTGTGGCCACCAATCACCTAACAGTTCCCTGAGGCACTGGAAAGTAGAGAGGCCAGCTGGGGCCAAGCTGGGAATCCAGGATAGGAGCCCTGGAGGTTCTCCCCCAGGTCCTCAAAGAGGTAGGCTGAAGGTAAGGGCGAACTCCAGAGGGAAATGGCTGAGGGGCAGGCTTGCTGGAGCCAATGGATCCCAGCCAGGCACAAAGGATGACAGGAGGCAAAATGGGTTGGACAAAGACAGGCAGAGTAACATTCATTCACTCACTTACTCATCAAACATTCACTGATCACCCCTGGACAAGTTCTGAGTTTGCCTTGGGGCCATCCATCCTCCAGGATGGCTTTGCAGGCTGGTGGTGGAGGCAGGACCAGGAGCTGGTGGTTACAGGAAGGCATAGGTGGGGTGGGCACCCAGGGATTTTGAGGAAGGGGGGTGCACACATAAGATACCCACGAGCCTGGGATAGGGCTGGTTAGGGGGGACTTCTTGGAGGTGTCATCAGAGGGGAGCAGATGAACCAGAGGTAGCTAGGCAGGAGAGAAGAAAGGAACCCAGGCAGAGAAAAGAGCATGGGCAAAGACGGAGACAAAAGGCTGCTTCCAGAGGTTGGAACTTCATCTGAGTACCAGAGAGCCTTGCGCAGGTTCTGAGAGGACAGTGACCCAGCCACATTTGCAGGCCAGGAAGGACACAGGGCAGACACAGGGCAAACACGGTAGAGCTGGCAAAGTACCATGCAGGCTTCTGGGGTCAGGGTGATAACGAGAAGAGGCCCTAAATACTGACCCTGTGCATGGTGCAGGTTCTCTGAAATGCTCAGTGCCAAGCGTGGGAACTGCATGAAGACTGACCACTAACCCACAGATCAACCACAGTCCCAAGAGCATCCAAGGGCCCCCCCCCGCCCCCCCGGCCCACACTTATTCCCTTGGTGCTTTGTGACTGTTCTGCCACCTGTCTGCTCAAGTTGATCCTTAAGACTGGACCTGAATGCCCCCTCCAGGAAGCTTCTCACACTGCAGGGCAGGATCTCCTAAGGCTCCCACAGCCACTGATGCTGATCCCACTGCAGCACTGCCCCCTAAGGGAGCAGTGGCCTCTCTGGGGCAAAGGGTCACAGTTCACATGTGCACCCTGCTCTGCCAGCAGGTCCCCCCAAAGCAGAGGCACACAGGGCACGGTCAGACCCTGGCCCCCAGCAGCGAGTCCAATAGTGAGCAGCAAGGAAGCAGGGTGTGTGGAGAAGGAAGGAGAAGTGGCATCTGAAGCCCTCTGGTCTTCACATCTCTAACTCCGGGTCCCACTGGGTCAGGCCTTGCATAGAAGGCTGCAGCAAGAGGCCAAGAGTGGCCCTCAAGTCACTTGGCTCCACTGGCTTGGGTCTAGTTGCTCAATTCCTAGAAGTTCCAGAGGCAGCAGAGGGGTCACTGGTCACTCAGGGCCCCTTCACTGCTGCCCCCTGCAGCCCTTGTGGCCCCCCCGACTGTGATGAGTGTGAAGATACTGCCTGGTGCCTGGTTGCCAGGTTCCCAGATGACGATGGTGATGAGAACATTGACCCCTCAGCCGGGATTCTCCTCACTGGCAGCCAGGAGCCTCAGGGAGCACAGGCAGAATTGCCTCTTCCAAAAACAGAAAGCCACTTGCCAGAGACCCCAGCGGGGAATCCGCATCCCACCCACTTCTGCTGCCCTGCTTCCAGAGTATTTGCAGCAGTGGCTCGTCCCGCCCCATGCTCCCCTCACTCCCATGGTTCAGGAGAGTGAACGTTCACACTTACTGTGCTAAGAGCCTTACACATAAACCCTGCAACTCCATACTATCATGCCCCACTTAAGGAAACTGAGGCCCAAAGACAAAGATCTTTCCTGATCCCTTGCCCGTGGAAGGAGCAACTCTGGCTACAAGGGCTCCCCAGAGGGAATGGAACTGTTTTCTTGCCATCAACATTTGAGCTGTCTCATGCCTAGCCCTCTCCAGTCTACCTTTTCTTTCTGAAGATGGGATCGAATCACATCATTTCCTGCTCCAGTGCCATCCGTGGCTCCCACTGACTCCTGAGTTATATCCAAACTCCTTGGCTTCCTGCCCCTGAGGCCAGCACTGAACTTTCTGGTCTCATTCCTGTAACTCTACTTCAGCCAAATGTCACCCTTCCTCCAAATGCCAGATGTCCTTTCCCACATGAGCCTCTGTGCCCACCTACTTCTCTTTGGAATGTCCTACCCTGGCTCTTTTCACTGCCAAGTGGACTCTGGCAGGCTCCGATAGCATGGATTAAGTCTTATGCCTTCAGCGATCTTCCCAGGCACCCCAAGTCCCTCAGGGAGCACTGGCCACAGTGTTTGCCTACCTCTCATGCAGACTGAGACTTGAGTGAATGTTGGGCTGGCTGACTCAGCCCGCCCGCTCGGCACACCCTCAACACTTGCTGGAATGAATAAATTACCTCATTCAGCCACAGAGCACGCCTGGCTCGAGTGTCGGCAGTTCAGCCAAGAGCCCTCACGTGGAAATCACCACAATGAAGGTGGCAATATTTCGCCTCACCCAGAGATGTCCTGCAAGTGCTGGAGCCTCACCAGAGCAAGAGTGTGTGCTGGTGATGAGGTGGTGCACTGGGTGACAAGCTTCAATTTAACACAGATGACAGGAAATCACCTTCTCCTTCAACTCCATCTGGTCCACCAGTCCCCCAGGGTCTGTCTCCTCACTAGCCCCTCACTACCCTGTGAGGGACGTGGGCGGGAAAAAGTACCTCCATTTCACTGAGGCAAGCACTGGCTCACAGAAGCCAAGAGACAGGCCTAGGGTGGCACCGCAGGTCAGTATGTGGTCAGCCCATAGAAAAGACTCTGCTTGATTCTCCCGGTTGGGGGCTGGGGAGGGAGTGGGCACTGGGCAAAGCAGCAGAGCAGCTGGAGGGCAGGGGTCTGTGGTCCTTCTCACATCCACAGCCAGGGAGAGTGGAGGAAAGGAGCTAAGGGGGGCACAGGGCGATCCCTCCCTCACAGACCTGGTGGGGAAAATGGCCACCAGCTGTTTTCAGGGCCCAATTAGGTGGTCAATTTGAAAGGCACCCATGACCCAAGAAGAGTCAGATCCTGCTGGGGCCTGGATAGGGAACCATAACATTTCCTCACTGCGTTCGCCACCCATCCCCTGGCAACCTCACTGGCTGCGCTCCCAGAGCCCTATGGGGCAGGCAGGTCTGGGCAGCCTAGGCCCCTCAATGAAGGTCAGGACAAGCCCCAGCACAGGGGCATGTGCCAGGGGTGGCCTGAGCCCTGACCCCACCAGCTCCCCAGCCCACTTACCTGCCAGAGGCCCTGGCCATGGTCACAGGCCCTGCTGGGACACCCCAGGCCCCGCCCTGTTCACCAGGCCTAATCTGCATATGCTAATTAGCCGCACATCCCTTCTCCCCTTAGAGCCAGCTTGTTTGGGGAACGGCTGGATCTGGCTATACCTGTACCGTGCTGATGTCACACCGAGCTATTTCCAGCCTGGTTGCCATGGAAACCACAAGGCCTCAGCTCCAGTTAGGAGTTCAATATATAATTTACTTACTCCCCCATCCCCCCAGCCCCACCCCAAAGAGACTGGGGCTTAGGGGGAACAATCGGCTAAAATATACAATAACACCCTCCACTTCCCTTGGAGGCCTGTGAGAGGAGGGAAGGAGGGGGAGGGAGGAGAGCTGCACAGCGGAACGGTAAATCCATTTTGGAAGAAGGAAGGCAGGCAGGAGAGAGGAACATTCCTCATTAGGAGGAAGGAAGTCTGGCACTTGGGGATGATTTCAGGGAGAGGCTCAGGCCTGGCAAGGAGCAGTCCAGGGCCCTCTGCCCAGTGATCCCCAGGGCTGTCTCACCAAACTTTCACCAGCTAAGGGAAGACTCCAGACCCAGCCACCAGGCCGCAGGTGGCCAACCTGGCCCTGTGAAGCCCTCAGGCCTATGAGGCCACTGCTAGCTCAGCTGGCACTCCAGGTAGCTCAGCCACCACTCCTGGCACCTCTAGATGCACAGATGTTCCCAGCGCTTGCTGCCTGATATAGTGGTCACTGGCCACCTCAGGCATTGACGTGTATGCAGTGTACTTGATCACACAGTGGCCAGCTGAGTTCTGGGGCCATGAAATCAGCAGAGGTTGGCACTTGCCCACCAAAGCTCAGGCTGCTGCTGCTCCCCAGCTTGACAGTTCTAATGGCTGCATTCACTGACACCTGCTCTTTGCCCCTCCCTGTTGGAGGCACTGGGGACATGGGAGGACCCAGACATAGCTCTGTACACTTGGAGCCCCCAGACAGGCTGACACAGCACTCAGCAAGGTTCACTCAGAGTGACATGAGCTCTAGGGACATTCAAGAGGTTTATGACTGTCAGAGGTAGTCAGGGAAGGCTTCTTGGAGGAGGTGTTGGCCTGAGCTAAGGCTTACAGGTAAAGACTTGGCTGGAGGGGACAGAAAGGACATTGCAGCAACAAGCACAACTTGAACACAGGCTTCTTGGCCCTATCCTGCTGACCCACAGGCAGGGAGAGCCAGACCACCTGCCAGAGTGCTAGCATTTCTATGTGCTCCAAGCTTCCTCAGATACGAGTGGTCTGCCATAGAAGGTAGTGGAGGCCCTCACCGTGTTGGGGGAGGCAGACCCCCCAAACTCAGGATACTCTCTCCCCAGCTCCACAGTCTGTAGGCCTGACCATGGTAGGTCCCAGGAGTGCTCTGGGAAAGTTATATTATTCTTTACCCACCTTCAGTTCCCTCCCCCATAAAATGGGGACATTATTACTTCCATTAGTGCCAACTCTTTACAACCATTTTCTCTCACCTTCTTAGGTTCCAGGACCCAATTTTCTGGGTGAGGAAACTGAGGCAGCAGGAGAACAACTAAAGTGTCAGGGCTGAGCTCCAAGCCCTTCCCTCCCTGCAGGGGCCTGGATAAACTCTACGGTGGGCAGGAAGCCAGGTGAGCATACCCTCTTCTGATTCCCAGGGCAGGGCTATGGCCTCGTGTGGCAGGATTTGCCCTGGCCAGGCCTTTCCCAGCAAGTCTCCTCTCTCTCCCACCCCAGGGCTGCCAGGAGTTCCTCTATGGGGCCCCGACCCTCCCCTACTGTACCGCACCCAAGGTTCTGCCCTTCCCTGCCTATCTCTCTCTCTCCCACCACTGCCTCAGTGCACAAATAAGATGAGAGAGCACACTGAGTCCCCCATCTCTCGTCCCAGCCCTTAGAGCAGCCTACCCCCCAACTTCTCTACCCTGCTTACTCTGCTCCAGCCACAGTGGGAGCCCCTCAAATCCGCCAACCATGTACTGGCCTCTGGGCCTTTGCACATTCTGCTCCATGCACTCCAAATGCCTTCCTCCCAGAGAGCACAGAATAGAGCAGAGAGGATATGGGTGACAAGGTAGGTCAGCCTGGGCTTTGATGCCACAAAGCCGCTGCTAACCTTGGACATCATCTGTGAGACAGGCACACCATGGCCCTCACGGTCTTGTTGTGTGGGTTCACCATTATCTCTGGGATGTGGCCAGTCATACTTGGCTACCACGACCACCTTAGAGCCCGTCCCTCCTTCCTTCAGGTCTCTGCCTCAATGTACTTTTCCTCCCCTGAGCCCGTTACCTGGTTCTCCTTTCCTCTCTTGGCTACCCCAGTCTCCAGCACACACTGTTTTATGTCCATCAGCCTGATGTGGTCCCTTCCCCCGCCCCCCGCCACCCCATATCGTCTCTGGGGACAGAGCACACAGTAGGTGCTCGGCCTGTATGCACACATGGGTGAGGTATGGACACACCTGTCAGCACACAAATGAGCAAGACTAGACTAAAGCCCTCATCCGAGCACTGAGCCGTCCCAAGCTGAGGTCTCCAGTTCACCGGCACATGGTGCATCCTTCACCATGGGGGGGCTTGGGCTGCAGGAAACATCTTTCATGGGGGGCCTGAGGAGGTGGGAGCCTGGGTCAGCCCCCAGAGTCCGGCTCACTCACAGCTGTGTTTGTCTGCAGGTCTGACCACTCCCTCAGTGCCCCAGCAATGTACACACAGCCGCCTAGGAAACTGCAAAAAATGAGTTAATATAACATTATGGCTGAGAATTTAAATACACAGGAGTCAGGAAACGCAGACTTACAGTTCCCCAAGCAACAGTAAAAGCCACACAAGCAATTCAGGAGCAAGGGCTGGGAGTGGATTTAAGGCCTTCCTGGCCAGAGGCAGCCCCAGGCCGCTGCACCCTGACCTCTCAGTGATGGACCGGAGCCCAGATGGACGGTTCTTCAAGGACCAAGGAACACCAGCACCAGGGACATGCTACTCAGACCACATGGCTCACTGGACACAGTCCCTTGGGGACACAAGGGAACACTCAACCAGGGCTGGAAGTCCCCTGCCCCATAGCCCTGCAAGCTGGGCACCCAGTTCTATCTGTACACTCTCCCGGCTCCCTGGCTCAGGACCCTGCACTGCCATCCACTCTCTGTGAGGCTTATCCCACGGGACCACTGCCCAGGGTCCTCTCTCCCCTCTTCCATAAGGGGGATTCCTGCCAACTGTAGACAACAGACTCAGGGTTCACATCCCAACCCCACACTTAGGAGCCTTGTGACCTTGGGCAAGTTGCTGGTTCTCTCTGTGCCTCAGTTTCTTCCTGTACCACAGGGGCGCTAACATCTACCAACCTCACAGGCCTGGGACAATGAGACAAAACACACACGTGAAGTATTCGGAACAAAGCCCAGCACACAATAAGTGCTGGGCAGATGTGAGCAACGACAACTGGTGTGCTGCAAGAATTGCTCTCACTATTTTCCTTTCTCACCCAAAAAGAACCTGAAACACACAAAACATAGATGGTGGCACATCTGAGGGAAATGGAGGCATGAGGAATTCATTTGTTCACGTGGTAACGATGTTTTGTGTGTTGGCTGAGCGTCAGGCCCCACTCTGAGCCTGGAGGGGGCTGTGAATACTAAGCAGATACACAGACGCCCAGAGCAGCGGGTCTCTGGCTCAGGCCTTCTGGCAGCCATCAGAGAGAAGGCAAGGGCTGGCTGGATGATGGAAGAGCCCTTGATCATTGAGAGATCAAAGCCAGCAGAGCAGGTCAGGGTCTCCAGAGAGATGGTGGAGAAGCTCCTGAGGAGGCAACTGCCCTGGGCTGGGAGAGGGAAAGACAGACATTCACACCTCCAATAGATGAGGCTTCCCTAAGCCTGGAACACACAGCCAGGGTGTGAACAGGGTTGAGTGAACAAATGAGGATATGTTCGGAGTCTCCCAGCCACCACAGGGCCTCAACATCCCCAGGTTCAGGTCACTTTCCTGGCTCAGTCTTCTTGGGCCTCTTGCTCAGAGGTTAAGGCCCCTACTGAACAACCTTCTCTAGGACCCAAGTCTAGAAGGGTCTGGGTCCCGTAGAAGGCCGGCAGGTGGCAGGTGGGGCAGAAGTACCAATGTCAGGGAGCCATTCAGACAACAATGTCTGGTTCCAAAGACACTGGAGCCAGGGGGCCCCGAGAGGTCACCCATTTCAAATGATCGGCATTACAGGGAGGAGCTGCGTTAGGCTAAAGGAATATGACAGTGAAGGGACAAAACGACAGTCAGGCTTCTTGGAGGAGGCAAGAGCTGAGAGGAGCGAGCCTGATGTGATGGAGCAACAGGAGGGAGACTGCTGAGGGCACATGGAGGAGACCGACCCCTGGCCGCTTGACAGTGGTCACTGCTCTGCTGAGAGTGGCCACATTTCCTCACTGAGGCAGAGGGCAGAAAAAGCTGAAAAGCAGTGGGCACCATGATTTGGAGCCTAGAGCCGGGGGCCTGGGTGTGACTCACAGCCTGGAGCCTAAGTTTCCTCATCTGGAAAATAGGAGTGACACTGGTACTCAATGCCTGAGGTGGCTGTGAAGAATGAACGAGTCACTGTGCACCAGGCAGGACAATGGTGCATGAGCTGCTGCTGCTGCTGTCATTACTGAAGGGAAGGGAGCAAAGGAAGTGGGGTGTGGGAGGGAGGAGGGCCAAACAAACCCACAACCAGAAAACATTAACCTCACTTGGGCCGGTAGGAGTGGAGAGAAAAAGAAACCAGACACAAGCAGAAGCAGTGGTAGCAAGACAGTCCCCACCACTTGAGAAAAACCATCTGCCATTTGTTCAGGATCATGTGGTTTGCTGCTGTCCCTTTCCAGCCATGGTGTCCTGTGATCTCTAGGAGGCGATCCTAAAGGGATCCTAAAGGGAACTGGACAGCTTGAGAGCTGGGGGCCTCGGAAGACCAGAAGAATCTGAAGCTCAGCCACTCAACACAGGAGCCAGGCAGCCACAACAAGTACTGAGTTCCTCCCTGGCCCTAGCCTGGTCCCTAAGGGCACAGACCAGGACACACATTCTCTGTGCCCATGCCTTGCACAGGGCTATGGCTAAGGAAAGAATGGCTGGATGGACAGACAGATGCATGGGAGGGTGGATGGGTGAGTAGGTGGATGAATGGCTGGATGGACCAATGGCAAACAAGCAAACAAGTCAGAGATCTGAAACGGCAGCTACTCAGGAAGTGGAGACAGGAGGATTGTGAGTTCAAGGCCAGCCTGGGCAAAGTGAGCAATACCCTGCCTCAAAACCAAAATACAGGGTTGGAGGTGTGGCTCAAATGGTAGAGTACCTGCCTAGCAAACACAAAGCTCTGAGTTCAACCCCCGTGCCCCCAAAACAAAACAAAAGGGCTGGGGGTGTGGCTCAAGGGGTAGAGCACTTGCCTTGAGCATGTACAAGGCCCTGGGTTGCGTCCACAATACCATCAAAAAACAAACAAAAACAAAACACAAGAGCATGAGAGCTCACGCTGGTTGCTCACGACCTGCTCCTCAGCACCCAGAACTCTGCCCACGGGCACATGGACACTCAGTGGTGCCAACCCCTCTGAGCTCCCCTGGCCATTCTGGAGCCAGCCCAGGCACGCGGATGTCTTCCCAGGAATCCAGGAGCAGCACCTCCTAGCCTGACTGTGTTCCCAAGGTGTTCCCTCCCCCTTACTCCCCCTCCCACCCACTGACTTCTCATCAGCCTCCTCTCATCTGACAAGTGGAGTCCCTGGGCCAGGCCCACCTGACTGCCGCTGCAACCACACAACGTCCTGTCCAGCAAACCCTGATTGCCTCCTTTAGGGCATCGCCATGAAGCAGGTTGGCACCAGCTGGGACCATCTGCTAGACAGAAAGTCACACGAGCAAGTCACACCAGCATGAGGGAGGAGTGGAGTCTCAGACTTTATTCTATCTGCCCGTGCTCACACAGCCACCTGGGGCTGGACATCCTGCCAGGTGTCCCCAGCAGGCCATGTCCTGGCCCTCAAGGAGCTCACATCTAGGAAAAGCTCCAAGCTGGACTGACCCAGAGCAAAAGCCCCTGAGGGCTGTAGGGCAGGGGACACTTGCATGCCAGGGCTTCCAGGAGAGGACACTCCAGGCAGAAGGCACAGCAGGAGCAAAGGCTTGGGGTTTACAAGTTCAGGACATGGAAGTGAGTGTGGTCTTCGGCCAGTTTGCAAGGTGTGGCCTCTGGGGCGCAAGTGAGAGCAGGACCCATCTTGCAGGGCAGATGGGGGTGGGGATTCCGAGGTGCAGGAGGGCCAGTCTGCTGTCACCGCCTTCCTCACAGCCACTAAGCTCTCCCAGGCACTCGGCACCTTTCATACTCTGGCCACAGGACAGCGGTGCGCCACCTAGGCCCATTCAGGACAGCTGCCACACCTGCAACTAGGTCCCTTCATGGAGGGATTGCTCACCCCACAGGCAGGTCTTGCTCCAGGAGCCAGCTGCACCAGCAACCAGCCAAGACATGGTAGGACGCCTGCCTTGGCTAGGAACAGCTCTACAGCCCACCCGGCTTGGAGGGATGGGCTCACCTGATGCCTCTCCTCCAATCCACCACGGCATCCTTTCAAAGAGCACTCCCCAGTGAGCCTCCCTCATGGGCATCCAGAGCCAGTCTCTGGTGGAGCCAATCTGTGACAATGCCCCCTCAGGCAAATTCCTAGCAGCAGGGACACCTCCACTATGCACCATTCAGGCCACTAAATCTAGACCACACTTATCACACACAGTAAATACCCTGCTCTTCAACACAGGCAGGAGGTGCTGGCCCAGCTGACCAGTGTCAGGTGCATGGCAAGAGTGTTGGACTCAAAGCCCCTCAGCCCCTCTGGCCTCGAGGACCTTATAATAGACTTGTCACTGTAGTCTGGACAATGCTTCTGCACTGCCAAAGAGGGATGGCCTCACAGGGGCAGCACCAGCCTTGCTCACCTCTCTCAGAGGAGCTACCTACCCCTGTCCATCACACAGGTGTTCTGGGCACAATCACCCTGCCCTGCTGCAGCAGGTCACTTGTTTCCCTGAGCAGCTTTCACACCAGGGGAGTGGCAGCTCTTTCTGCACAGCCCGAAGTGACACCAGGTACAGTGTCTGAGCACTGCTGGATGCAATCCTTCCTGACCACATCCCCAGGTGAGGAGAGGCTAGGGCACCTGCTCCGTGGACCCTACAGGACCTCGCCTGAAGAGGGCACTTCTGACGCTGGACATAAGCTCACTCTCCCCCACTTAGCCTCAGAAGTCAAAGGTGTGGGGCACAGACTCCCCCATCAACCTACAGCTCACTCAGAGGGTGAGAAGAACCCAGGAAATGAGAGTTTCGCTTACTGCCTGAGTGGGACCTTCAGGCTGGGGACCCTCACACAGACATTCACACGTTCACACACTAAGCCCATTCTACAGATGGGGAAACAAGGCTCACAGATGGCACATTCCTTACCCAAGACAGCATGTAAAGGAAGAGGTGACAGTGGGCCGTGAACTCCGAGGTTTTCAGCTACGGAAACTCCACAGTCCCAAATCCACACGCCCATGCCTGACACCTGATTTGACTATTCCCAGGAGCTCCCATCTCATCAGCACCATATCCCTGCCCCCAGATCTTCTTGCTTCGATCACACACACGAGACCACCTTCCACTTCCTCAAATGTATGACATCCCCTATCCCAGGGCCTTTGCACAAGTTTTCCCTCAGCCTGGCACACTGCTGCCTGTTTCCACCCATTTAATTCCTAGCTATGCCTCCCACTGTAGCTCTGGGCCCCTCCTGCAGGAAGTTCCCCCAACCTCCCTCAGTCTTTGCAGTCCTTGTGTCACCTGATGTGCCATTATTGTCACTGGGTCAGGCCCTGCCTTCTTTCTCCTGAACAAATGTATCGTCTCTACCCACCCTTGTAGCCCGGCCATGGAGGAGCTGTGAGCTGCTCCCTGTGCAGAATTCCCTCCCCCTACCCCAGGCTGCTCTGCCTACATGGTCACTCCAGTCAGGCTCCACACAGCCCCATAGAGCCCACCTCTCCAGAACATATTCCCCAAGGGGCATCTTGGTGGGCTTCCCGAAGGAAGGATAGAATGGTGGCATTATGATCCAGACACCTGATGGTGGCCCTGAGATCCCAGCAATGTCCGAGAACACAGGGCTGATGAACCTCCCAGCTGAGGTTGTGGTCGGGTTGTGGTGGGGCAAGAGAGCTCCCCCTCTTGCCCCAGGTCCTGGCAAATGACTTGAGTAGAAGAGAACAGGGATGCTGTGAAGGCGTGGTGGTCCCTTGCCATGTGCTAGGACTGGGCTAAGATGTCACATGCATCATCCCCTTGACTGTACCCACAGCCCTGTGAGCTAGTGTGGGCCTGATCTCATTTTACAGATGGGAAAAAATGCCCAGAGTGGCCAGTGGCCTACTAAAGGCCACACGGCCAGGGAGTGGGTGAGCGAGGGTTTGATTCTGGCTATCTAAAGCCAAAAACGGGGCTTGTGAACAAGAGCTAGGTGTGGGATGGACCGGACAGGTCTCAGGTGGGTTGTGGATGGGAACTATGCTCCAGGACAGGCCCATACACTCCTCAAAGTGCTCAGCCCAGGTCTCTCTGCCATGCTTGGGAGGCCTATGATATCTGCTGCTCAGCCCCAGATCTGAGACCCTGTGCCTCCCTGCACTTCCACCCTCTCCCTCTGCAACCCCTTTTGGCAATCTCACCTTCTCTCCCCATGAGCTAAGGCAAAGCTGGGGTGGGGGTCCTGAGAGCCTGGGGAGGGACTGCATGTTCCTTGCCAGAGCCACCACTTCCCCAGGCAGGGAGCAGCAGCCATGGCTTGAAGCAGCAGAGGAGGAAGCAGTAGGAATTCCTTCCTTCCTGTCCTTCACCCCCAGTCCTCAGGCTGCCAAGGGCTACTTCAGCCTGTGTACACCTGTGGCTCCATGCTCCTTTTCTCCAAGGGAAAGGGATCGTGGTCACTCAAAAGCAAAGCAAGAACAAGCAAGCTAAGTGCCGAGGAGTGGGGGAGTCAAGGCTGGGAGGCCCCACAATGAGCTCTGGACAGGATAGGGGAGGGATGGTGAGACAAAAGAGGCAGCAGGAACAGAATTGCTATAGTAGACACATGCTGGTCAGCCATCTAAGAGGCCACACAGGGATAAAGGAGGGTTGAAATGCTGGCCTGGCCACAGATGGTGGCATAAGAATAGGCCAGAAGCTCAGGGCTGGCCATGGAAGAGAGGTCCTTGGGGCTGCAAGCCAGTGCTCAGGTCTCACCCTCCCTTGGTTCTCTGCCCCTCATCTGCCTTGTCCCTGGGCCAAGCTACACAGGTTGGATGAAGTAGCTTAGTAGGCAGTGAAGGGTATGTAGCCACAAGAAACAAAAGATCTAGGACACCAGCTGGCCCCTGCCCTTCTCCCTGCAGGGACAGCTTAAATTCTGAACTGGGTCCCAGGCCCAGATCCAGCTCTCCTAGGCTGAGTGATGACTCCTCATACTCTACCCGAGGCTGAGCAGACAACCCCAGCCTAGGCCTCTCATGGAACTGGGCAGGCTGCACCACCCTCCCATGCTGCGGACCTCAGTTTCCCCATCCACGGCATGAAGGATAACCTTTCCTTTCAGGGCTGTCAGAATCACCAGGGTAAACTCACCCAGTGTAGGCCATAAACTAATCCCTTCTCTGAGAGGCACTGCCACCTTCCACGTCTCCAGATGCCTCCCATCTCTCAATGCGCTTCCTCCCTCCTCCACAGGGCCTTTGCATGTGCTACTCCTCTTGCCTGGAACACTCTTTCCTGCCTCTCCCACCTGGCTAGTCTGGGGTCAGAAGCCACATCCTTCAGGAAGCCTTCTTGGCTCCCTAGGTGAGCTTGAAGCCTCATGAGTTTCCCCACCCCCACCCCAGGCCAGAAATTCCAGGAAGGCAAGACAGTGACTGGTTTGACCAGTGCTGCCTCTCGTTCTGTTGAATGAATGAATACATGAGTAAGTGAGTGAATGAGAAAACTATCCAGACCTGCAGAAACAATACAGGGCATCAGGGCTGACGAACCACTGACAAAGGGCTGTGTGTGCCCATGAAAGCCCCTGACTCGGCATACAGGGTGTGGGAATTACTCCCAGGGGAAGCAATACCTCGGTCTGAAATCAGAAACATACAGCTGCAAGATCTCCAGTGCCCACTTTACAGATGGGGAAACTGAGGCCTCGAGCTAGGGGCTGCCCTATGACTGTCCACTGCGCCAAGGCTCTGCGAGGTCCTCCACCTCTAGGTGGCGCATCCCAGCTCCCCGGGGACTGCCTCACGTCCCATCGTCCCATCCACAGCAGCCGCCTCCTGTTGGTCATGCCCTTGGCAGGGATGCTCCAGGCTGGGCGGTGCTGGGCGCGTGGTTGCACGGCTGAGCCGGGCAGCTGGCAGCAGCACAGCTCCAAACCAGCTGTTCGGATGACAAACTGCGTTCAAGCTTCATTAGGGTAATCACGGGCTCCCCTCCCGGCAGCGCCACAGAGCGCGACTGTCAACCTGAACTAATCAAACCCGGCCCCAGGACACCCGCCCGCCTGGCTGACAAGCCGCTAAGCTGCTGAGCCACCTCGCGCTGCACAGCTCGTGGCCGAGGCCAGCCCGACTGGGCCCTGGAGACCAGCTTCAAAGACCTGCTGCAGGGTCCCAGGGACCTTGTGAGCCTCAGAGGCCAGCAGCGCCAACCCCCGGCCATTGCTCCCTTGGTACAGCTTGCACAGGAAAGTGCTTTGCCACACAGCATGAGGGATGAGGCCAGGCTGGAACCCAAGTCAGCTGGGTCCCTCTTGCCACTGCCTCCTACACTTGGCAGCCCAGCCTTCTCCTGCCCCTTCACTGGGTCTTTGCACATGGGCGCCAAAGGTGTGGAGAGAAGTTTCCCAAAACCCTGTGGCTCAAGTAGGCACTGCTGTCAGATTAGCTTCTGCCCTGCAGTCTGTGGTCACCTCCCTGGTCTCCCCCTGGGACAGCTGCCCCCATCCTTAGAGTCAGAACCAGGTTAGAAGCAGCAGATCTGGCTCCTTCACTTGATGACAGGGGACACCAAGGCCCAGAATGGGGTATCAGGAACAATGGAGGGCAAAGGAGGAGTGGCTTTCAGAGACAGATGAACCTTCATTCCCTCGTTCATTCATTCAAGCGCCCACTCACTCCAGCACGAGCTGCGCGGCTGCCCCATACCAGGCACTCAGTACTTGCTGAATGAACAGATGCCCGGAAGGCTGAGTGAGAGAGTCAATGCTTGGTGCTAGGGACGCAGCCGTGAACTCAACAGACACCACCCAGCCTCCTGGAGTCTGTCTAGTGGGAGAGCAGACACTCAACAGACAATTAATTCCAAATGTCATGGGCAATGCAGAAAAGCAGAACCAGCTGGATAGCATCCACCCCAAGGGCCCATACCAGGTCTAGGGAGGTCCAGGCAGGCTCCCTGGAGGAGATGACACTTCTGGAGGACCCCTCAGAAGGTGCTAGCCAGACAAAGGGAAGCTGAGGGCAGACAGAAAGGCACAACACATGCCAAGGCCAGCAGTCGAAAGCAGCTTGGGGCTTTTGAAGATAAAGGGCCATCCATGTGGCTGGAGGGTAATGATGGGCCAGACAAGTCAGGAGGATTTGGGTTTTCATTCCCAGGACAGCAGGAGCCTCTGGAGGGTGGGAAGCAGGGTGATGGCTCTGGGTGCCATCGGGAGAGTGGGCAGGAGGATCAAAACCCGATCCTGCCACCTTCTGATCCGGCAACAGCAGGGACAACCTGCACAGACAGTGCTGACTTGAAAGGGGACAAACCATGTGAATCCACGCACACGAAGCCAGTCTCCACTGTGATGGGGGGTGCTGCCAGGGGGCAGAGGCGGGCAGGTTGGGCGGGCATGAGGGACTTCCGGAGCGCTGGGGGTGTTCCAGGTCTGCATCTGGGTGGGGTTACTTGGGTGTCTACAGCTGTGTGCACTTTTCTGTATTAAGTCAGGCCTCCCAACCAGTAAGAACAAAAGCCTGGCTCCACCCTCTGCATCTCTCAGTCTCTGTTTTTGCACCTGCAAATGGGGACAGTGACAGGAACTGCCTCCCTGCAGAGGGTTTAAGAGAATGGTGTGACCCCAGACTGCACAGAAGTCCAACTGATGCCACTACACTACGGACACAGGTCACAGGGAGGAAGAAAAGCTGGCTGGGCTGGGGTGTGGCTTGGCGATAGACCACTTGCCTAGTGTGTACAAGACTCCAGGGGCCATTCTCCAACACTGCAAACATTTAAAAAAAAAAAAAAAAGAAGAAGAAGAGAAAAAAGTAAGCATCTGCTTCCTCCCACATCTGGCCTTCTTTGAGGTTCGGTTTCCTCATCTATAAGGGGTCAGTGGCCTCCACCTGCTCAGAGGCCATGGGCCTCCATCCCGCCAGCCCCAGACATAGGCCTGAAAGTGATTCAGAGCATGGGGCAGATAGTTCTCACACATCACTTCTGGCTCAGCACAAAGTGCCCATGGCCAAACACGGGGCCAGCAGCAGAAGCCAGACCAGGCCCAGGCCTTCAGATGCCCACCCACAAGTGGGCCCTCTCTGCTCATCTGCATGCCAGGTTGGACTTGGGATGTCCCCTGGAGGAGGAGCAGCAGTCCACCACTGCCACCTCCAGGGCCTTCTGGGATCCAAGAGTACTGGCAGAGGGCACTGGGAACTGGCCAAGAGGGCGCCCTGCCTGGGCCAGGGCCTCTAAGAGCCCTGGGACCCTGGACAAGACCCCAGGCAGCTGGAGGCAGGAACAGGCCTGGCTCCCTGTCCAGAGCCTAAACTTCATACTCTCCTCCCAAGACCTTGGGCTGCCTTGGGAAGTCAGACAGCATCATCACTGCCAACATTCCTGAGGGCTCAGCTGTCCTCAGAACCTTTAATGTCATTTTCTTATGACAGCCAACAACCTGGGGATAGGGTCTGGGTGTCAGGATCATCAGCTCTAAGAAAGAAAGAAAACTAAGACTGCAAGAGGTGTAGCACCCCAAGACTGCTCAGGGAGGAGTCCCCATGGCCACCTTCCAGGAGGGAAGCTAGTGCACTCTGTACCCCATCCTCCCCACTACTTGAGCAGCCACTCACTCACATAGGCAGCTCACTCAGTCAACAAACACCTACTGTGTGCTGCAGGCGCTCTTCTAGGAGATGGGGGTGTGGTGGTTTACACGGCTGCAGGGACCAGGAGCCGGGATCAACAATAGCCCCATCTGCCACGCACACAGCAAATGCCATGAATCACAACAGCGAGGACAGCCACACACAGCGCCAGCTTGTCATTCAGTCTGCAATCAGCCTCCAGGGGGAGGCACCGTCACCCCCACTTTGCAGGTGAGGACAAGGAGGTACACTAAGTGCCCTGCCTGGGACTAGCCTCATAGCACGGGGGCAGCTCTGCCCTAGGCCAGCATCTATCCAGCAACAGTTTTAGCCTTTTCTCTAGTTCTGTCCTGGAACCTCACTCTCGCCATCAGCAACAGAGGGACCAGCTGGACCTCAGGATGAACCCAGACCCAAGACTCTCTGTCAGGCCCTGGCCGGGTACAGTACCTGGAGCTGCACCCTCTAGGCCCATGACCCACCCGGGCTCCTTCTGCCTATGCTGCTGGAATCTGCTCTCTGTGGGGACACTGGAGACGGTTCTTGTACCTGGGACCCTACTCACATCTGCTCAGCCCCAGCAGAGATCCTGGCTCTGTGCTGGCCCCACAGACACAAGGGGTAAGGGAAACAGACAAGGAAGTAGACCATCCCACCTGGGGTGCTCCCCCTGCTCCACTTCCCATGGCTGACACACACCCTTTCTCTAGCACCACTGGCTTTCCTACACAGTGTTGCCTACAACGCAACACAAAACACACTTGTTTGTTAATCTACTCTCTACCGTTCCCACTCTACTGTGAGCTCCTCACAGGCCGGCACCTGGTGTATTCATAAACATCTCTCTCCCCAGATCTGGTACATAGTAAGACCTCACTATCATTGAGTGAATAAATTTGAGCAGATGTCTACTGGTAAAGGGCTGTGGGACCACAGCAGGCACATGACCTCTGACCCTGAGCAGAGCAGGGTGGAGGGATAGGAAGGGTTCCAGGGCAAAGGCCTGGCAGAGACAAAAGTGTGGCAAGCCAAAATGGGGCTCTGGGGACCTCAGTGCAGTCAGTGTGGTGGGGGCACAGGATGAGAGAAGGAGAGCTCTTCGGGGTCCTGCCTCTGAGGCAGGATCCCCAGAATTCACATCATTCCCCCAGCCCACCTTCCCTCCCCAAAAGGCCACCCATGGTAGGTCACTATGCCTTGGGAGTTATTACTCCTCCCCTTCCTTGTCCTGGCACCTACCCACAGGCCTAGGAACCAGCCCCATCCCCCACAAGCAGCCTGTGGCCTGTACCCTAGGTCTCCTACAGCTGAGCAAACCAGCTGGAGCCAAAAGAAAAGGCAGATTGGGTGAGTGCCCTCCGGCAGAAGGTGGCAGGCCTGTAAGCAGCAGGTGGTGACACTTGTACTCCAGCCAGGACCTACTTGGCGGGGGAGGGGGGGCGTCTGTGGTCAGGGCAGCAAACAGTCCTTGCTCTCCCCCACTGGCAAGACTGCAACCACCACTCAGGTGGTCTGGTAGGAAAACCACACAGACTGTCCTCCTTTTCCTGGAACCCAGGCCAGGCTTTGGTTCTCACTCTCTCCACTTGGATGAGCTCAGCTCTTAACCATCAGTTGGAGATCCACCCCCCAGAGCCCCTGTCCAGATGTCCCCCAGCTCAGGCCCACTCTAGGCAGCCCATCTCCCAGTGATGTGGCCCTGCCCTGGGCCCTATCAGGTCTCCTCCCTTCCCACCTCCCCACACCACATGGACTGTGGCAGCTCCAGTCCCACTGCCATCTCCCTCCTCCCTCTCTGACTCCACACTTGATGGCAAATCCTTAGGGAGAATAAAATCCAAGACCACTCCTGGGCCCACAGCCCTGCTTGACCCACCCCTATACCCTCACACAGCCCTTATGTCCACCATGCTCCATGGCCTCCTTTATGCCCCTTGATGGGCAAAACTCAGACCTGCCTGTCTTGGCGCAATTCTCCCTGATTTCTCCGTGACTGGCACTTCTGGTCCCACGTCAAATGCCTCCTCTTAAGAGAGGCCACCCCAGAGTACCTGGCCAGTGGTAGCTACATGCCCAGCCCAGCCTGGTTGCTACTCCATATCACATGACTGTCTCCCACTCTCCTGTGTCTTCCTCCTTGCCCGCGGTCTCCCTATCAGCCTGGGCACTGCCCAACAGCAGCCACTGTGTATGAACATCTCCACGTCTCTGCTGTGTCCTCAGAGCCTGGCACATAGAAGGTACTTCACAAATCTGACTGATGAGTAAGTGTGTGAACTGCCGGTCTCCTTGGTACTGTCAAATCTGACCACTTAAGGGCTCCTGGGACCCTGGATGTACTGCCTCACACCCACAGCCCTTGCAGTCTGGCCCTCACCGCATCTCCAGTCCTGACACCGGGGCTCTTCCTCTCAGATTCCCCAGCCACGCTGTGCAATGCCTACCTGCCTGTTCTCTGCCATCCTTCCTCTCCCTGGTATCCCTTCTGATGTGCTAGGGCCCATTCCTCCTCCCACTGCCTGTCCCTTATATAGTCCTCAGCACTCAAATATACCCCTCCTCACCCAGGCGTTCCCAGCCTGACATCAGCTTCCATGCCCACTTCCCTTCCTGTTGCTATTGCTTACAAGCCCTGGTGCTATAGCCAGTACTTGTCTCCCCACCTTCACCTCCCAACTCCAAGCCTTTGAGCCCTAGTGTTTTCTCCATCTGAGCACTCTCCTTCTTCTTCCTGATGGACAAACTCCTATTCAACCTTCAAGATCCAACATAAATTTGTCACCACTTTTGTAAAATCCTGCCTGATTCTTCTCCGTCAGTCAAGAGAAACACAACCTGAAATAGCTTGGGCAAGAAAGGGGCCGTGTCAGTTTATGTAACTGAAAATTCCAGGGGTGGTTTCAAGCAAAGCTAGATTCCAGAGACCCACATCAAGTCATCTATCCTCTGTCTCAGCTCTGTCACCCTCCATGTGATGACCTTATCCTCACCTAGCCTCACCCTCCATGTGGCTGTGGAAAGGGGTGGTCAGTAGCCCAGCTTTACACCTGCCAGGTTCAGCAACCACATCTGGGTCAAAGCTGGAGAGGGCCAGGCAGCCGGCCTCAGTCACTGCATATGCAGCCCCTGCTGGAAATTCTGTGGAAGCCTCTGAGCTGGCTCACAGAGGACTGGTGCCCATTTCTCTATCAGTCACTGAGGCCAGGGGGATGGGTCAGAAGGAGGGGGGTGGATCCCAGGACAACTATCTCAGGTACCAACAGCGGGAGCCCCAGCTCTCGGTCTCCTCATCCCCATTGCTGCACCATCTGCCTACCCACCCAGCACCCCGGGTGGTCACAGTTTTGTAGTACAAGGAATTCCCTCTCCTCTGAGCTGAGTCCCCAGTGCCCACTCAGTGATGGCCCCAGAAGGCAACCTGTTTGAAGGAGGGCAGCTACAGGGAGCCTGCATGTGCAGGGTGTGTAATAATGGGTTAACTGTCACCCCTGGCAGGCAGCAGATCTGCATTTTCACGGAGGCCTCAGGGGGACACAAAGCTTAAATAGCAACGCGCAGGGAGTCGGGAGGGAGGTGCCCAGGGGGCCTGGGCACAGCCTAGTCCCAGCAGCTAGGCTGCAGGGGCCACTCGGCCCATCCTGAAGAGCTGGCTGAGGGGCTGAGAGTAGAAAGGCTGGGAAAATAATTACCGAGGAGGCCGGGAGGGAGGTGGGAGGCTGGCGAGCGGCTTAATGAAACTGCTAACGCGTTAGTGATTCCTGCCCGCCTGCCTGCCTGCTCGGAAAGGCGGAGGCAGACAGCCATGTTGCCAGCAACTGAGAGGAGCCTGCCAGGCGGGACGGGCTAGGCACACGCAGGCGGCAACAATAGACACCTCTTCCTCATCCATCTTTCCCCACGTGACTTTCACAGGGCAATCTTCATACATTACAGCCCGGGTGACAGTCAATTTCAACACATCTCCTATGAGGCTGGAGTCCATGCAGACACATTAGAAATACGATGGCTAAAATTCAGGTTAAGATACAGAGTTAGAGAGACCTTAGGACCAGGGTGAGCAGGGTGTCTGGTCCCATTTTCCAGATAGCAAGCTGGGGCCCCAGAAGGTCCTCTGCCTGCAGAGACCCAGGATTGTTCCAGAAAGTGTCCTGCCCTCCAGTGGGCAACCCCTCTCTTCCCTACCCCCTTGTCTTTTCATTCTCAGAAGAGCTCTGTAAGGCAGGCAGACAATGGCCCCCATTAAAAATGCTCCAAAAAGTCTGGACCAAAGTCTTCTCTCAGCAAGGCCCCAGGGAGTGGGGACTCCACCCAAAGTTGGGTCTCCTGGTACAGTGCTCTCCTCAAGCGAGGTGGGCGCTTATAGGTTAATGTGATCTGCACTGTGGTTTTCAGTTTACATCTCAAGGAGACTCCAGGTGAGAAAAAGAGGCACACAGAGATTAAGAAATGTGCCCAGGCCACACTGCTGGATGGCTACAGAGCCAGGCCTCAGCTGGCAGTTCAGTCTCCAGGGGACTATGGGCAACAAACTGCCAGGAGGGTCGTATTGGGAGCTTGGATAGCTGCTGAGGCCAGAAATGACCATGAAACGGTGCTCACTCTGCTCCCACTTACATTGGTGTGTGTTAGACACTCAGTGCAGCAGGATCCCCATTCTGGAACAAGGACACTTAGTCTTGGAGGAGCAAAGCCACATGTCTTAGAAAGGGACCTCAGGTGGCGAGAGGCAAGCCATCTCACAGACTGTGCCTACCCACAGTCTCAAGCAGGCCCCTGGCCAGCCAGGTGTGCATGGAGCTATCTGAGGTACAGACTGGAAGCCACTGGCTTCCCCTTACCCCAGGAGGCTTCAGGAATGAGAGACAGTAGGCGCTTGGGCTAGGTCACAGTCCCTGTGCACTTAGCGAAGCTCCCCAGCTCCCACTCTGGTGGATACACCAGACCAGGAACTGGGTGACTAGCTGGTCCCCCACAGCATGGTCTGTTGCAAACAAGATCAGGAAAAGCTGCACCATTTCCACTTGCCGGTCCCCTAGAGCCTTCCAGACAGACAAGGCCCAAGGAGGCTCCTTTTGAAGGGCCAAAGCAGCTCATGAACCCTGTCCCCATTTGTTCCTGGGTCTGTTTCTCCAGAGGGAGTGTCAGAGGCCAAGACACCTCTGACCCACCTCTATGGATACCAGACCCCAGTGCAGGAGACTGTTCGGAATGAACAGATGGATGAGGGAGGGTCAATTCGCCGCATCCCAGGGCAGCCTGCACCATTCTATCCACCGAAAGGGACACAGCAGCATGAGGCCAGCTCCAGCCCTTAGCCATTGCCAGACAGGCAAACTAAGGCTCAGAGGGTCCAGGACCTCCCTCACAACGCCAGGATTCGGACCTTGCAATCTGTGCCTCAGCCTCTGTTCTGTCCTCATTTCCAAAGACAGATCCTCACACACTCACTCCTTTGACTCCCTTCTCTCCCCACCCCACCCTGCCCCCATCCCACCCTGAGGGGCTCAACTATGTCCAAGCTTCGGACAAGGACCTTCAGGTGCAAAGCAGTTGAGGGCCTAACCCAAGGTCAGAGTCACCAGGATGTACAAGGTCTCAAACTCAGATGTCTCCTCCAACCTCTCATCTTTCCACACGCCAAAGCTGCCTCCTTCTCCATCATCGACGCAATAAAGAAGGGAAGGGGGAGGGGAGAGGAAGGCGGAGGGGAGAGGAGAAGAGAGGAGAGGAGAGGAGAGGAGGGGAGCCCCCCACAGCCCGCAGCAGGCTCCTTTCTGGCCAGGGGAAGAGCCTCTAATGAAGGCCCCACGATGCCGCTGAGCTGGCGGTGTCAGCCTGGGAGCCCCGCGGAGCTGCGGGCCGCGCATCTCTGCCCCCAATTAGCACACAGGTCCTCCATCAAAGCGCGCGCCTGCTGCCAGAGGCAGAGGCCACAGGGACGGCCCTGCCTGTAGTGGGAGGGGGCCGTGACTCTCTGGCAGGCCCTGGCCTCTGCCCCTTGCCTTTCTGGGGATGTGTGGACCCCCCAGGCTCCCCCCCCATTCACTCACACCCTCTCCAATCAGCCAGCTCAGGGCAGATGCCGTCACCCCGGGGGACGCGCTAATGAAGATGGCCGACATTAATCTCTTCCCTCTCCCGACAGGTCAATTTATAGTTCCATGGGGAGCCCTGGCACTTGGCCAGAGGGCCTGACATAACTCTCCCAGCTCCCAGGGAGGACATGGGGTTGGACTTGATGGGCAGAGGGGGCTTGGGGCCCCTGGGGACAGGTCCTCAGTTGGAGCACCCACCATTACTGTCCCAGCAAATGCAGGTGGGAGAGGACCTGGCCTCCTGAACTCAAAGGTTGAGAGTCAAACAAAGTCCGCAGGTCCGGGGAAGCCCAATCAACCCCTAATCCTCAATCTGGGCCACCTGGTACCCTGGCAGGAGACTCTAAAAGGACAGGAAGCTAGTAGGACTAGTCCTAGTGGGACTCTGAGAGCCCCTTCAAGAAACTTAAGTCCATCTGTTTCTGCCAGACTCCTCAGAGTGCACTCTTCAAGGAGCCCAAACTGACCCCTGTGCTGGACCCGGCAGACATGTCAACACGGGCCCTGCTATCCTGGAGCTCCCAGTTCTGGTGAGGGAGGCAGACCTGGAAGCATCCTGCTTTGGGGAGAGACCTAACAGAGGAGGTGCCAAGAGCTGGGGGCACCCTTGGAGAGGACCAGGAGGAGGGCACTCAGCTGGGCCCTGAGGATTAGCAGGGCAGGGAAGTGTGGGAAGGAGACCATCTCAGGCAGGAAAGACCCAGTGCTCAGAGACTCCAAGACCAGGGGACATCTGGTGCATAGGGGGTGGGACTGCAGGTGAACAGAGGAGACCAAGAAGCCCAGCCTCAGGGGACAGCTCAGGAGTATGGCCTAGTTTAGGTTTGTGGGCAGCTGAGTTTGCCAGCTCAGGGCTGCATTTAGAAAAACAGCTTTGGCAATGGTACTCCAGGCTGATGATGGTCATGGCAGGGGGAGCCGTGGCAGGTATGTCCAGGTCAGTGGAAAAAAGAAAGAACAGATGTCTCTGGGGCAGAACCAACAGAACTCTACAGTAGACGGGATGGACAGGCAGGTCCCAGGGTGTCTGGCAGGTTAAAGGCCTGGGCTCTCCAGTTTGGGTGCTGAGTGGAAGTGGTATCACAGGGTTGGGGTAGGTAAGGAACTGGGTCTTGGAAACTCCCAGCAGGCCCCAAAAGCCAAACCTGGACTTGAAAAAGATCAGGACCCAGATGTTGGCCCCAGATTCAAAATCTGAGCAGCACTGGACTTCTGATACTGGAGCAGGTCATTTTCCAGAGCACAGCACTGGCATACACGAGGTTCTGCGTGAATCCCTCAATAGATTGCCCCTTTCCCAGGCCCTGGGCACTACCCCCCTTATAACGCTGCCAGTGTCCCCTTTCCCTCGGCTGGAGACCTAAACCCAGAAGGCTACAGGGGCTTGTAGTCTCTCAGCTTAACTGTTACAGTCAAGCAGGAACCAGGGCCCAACTGACCCAACACACTCTTAGGAAAGGAGAAAGAACAAGGCCTAAATAAAGAATCCAAACGCTTACAGTGGCTGCATTATGGTGGTGGGACAATGGATGATTTTTTTTTCTTCTTTTCTACAATGAAATATTCATACGCTCACTCTCTCTTGGTGTGCTCTGGAGAGAGGGAGCTCTGGCTTTGAGCGTCAAGCAGCCCCGGGGTCAAATTCTGGCTCAACCACTTCCTAACTAGGGACCTGGGGGCCAGCTATTTGCCCTCTAAGCCTCCGTTTTCGCATCTGTACAATGGGGACAAACACCCCCCTCCCAACACACACACACTCCAGACAAGCAGGTCACTGCTGGCGCACAGTAGGCAGGCGGTTAAGTGCCAGCCTTTGAGCATCACACCTCCCGCGTTCTCGCCACCTGTCCGGCCTCCACTGGGAACTTGAGACGCCCCCACGTGCCAGACGCTGGCGCTGGGCGGGCACCGGGCCCGGGGCGGGCATCCCCCTCCCCGCCCCCCAGCCGCGCCCGCGCTGCCCCCTTACCCTGGCGGCCGGAGGGCCGGCATCGGTCCCGCAGGAGAGCCCGGGCAACGGGGCCGGGCTCCGGAGCGCGGGGCGCGGACGCGGACAGGGCGCGCGGGGGCGCGGGCCGCGCGCTCCGGGCCGTGCGCCCCGCGGCCGCCGCGTCCTCGCCTCCAGCGCGGGCCCTGCGCGCCCCGGCCGGCCCGGGGGCAGGCCCTGCGCTGCGCCGCGCCGGGTGGGGGGCGGGCCTCGCGGGCCCTGGAGAGGCGCCCGGCGGCGCGGGCTCCCGGCGGGCGCGGGCGGCGCCGCTGCGGTGGCCCCGCTGCTGAGTGGTGGGACGCGATTTACTGGCTGCAATTCCCGGCGCCCCTCGATGGCACTTAAGAGAGACCGGGAGGGAGCCGGAGAGAGCGGGCGGAGGGCGGGCGGGCGGAGGAGGGGCGGCGGGAGCCGTGCGCCGGCGGGGGAGGGGCGCGGGCGGGGGCGGGCGGGCGGGAGGTGGGGAGAGGCCCGGATGGAGGCGGCGGGCGGCCGCGGCGCGCCGGGCTGGGATGGGGGGGCCCTGCCTCCAGCCCCCGCCCACCCGCGCCCAGCCCCCCTCTTGCACCGGCGCGGGTGCTGCTGGGGGTGGGGTAGGCAGCCCACCCACCCCGCGCCTTTGGGAAACCCCGCACCTAGCCTCCCCCTTGCACAGCCTCCCCCTTAAGCCGACCTGCTCCACCCGAGTGCCCCCCATCACCACCGCCACCAGATTTCAGAAACTCTTGGCCCACGCGCGCCCAATCCAGCCTGAAGCCAGGCTTGGTTTGACACCATAGTATTTTTTGTTTTTAATTAGAATCAATTCCCATCACTTAAAAATCGGGAATTTTCACATAAAAATCCACATATCAGCTCAGTTTGGAAAAGAGGAGGCTCAGGCAGAATACTCCCCCTCCCGCAGTGCCTCTTGGCAGAGGTCTTGACAGAACACGGGCCTGCAGCCGGCCTCAGTCCCCACCAGGCCCACCTGCCCGGCCCCCAAGGCCCGGTGTGTTCCGCAAGCGGGCACCAGCCTTCATACCCTTTGCAGGTCCCGCTCTGTGGGACGCTCCCCTTCAGGCCCTTTTCTGGGAAGCCTGGGCATTGCCCACCAGCCCCTCCCTGAGCTCACAGCCCTCTAGGAGGTAGTGGCGCCTGCCCCGCCTGCCTGCTTCCTCTGGCTGGCACCATGGCCTCTGCGGCTGTGCTGCCACCGCAGGGCTGCTGCTCTCTGGCTGGATTCTCCCTCCATCCTGGCGGTGGGCCTGGCCCACAGTAGGCACTCAGTAAGTGTTGACTGAGCGGCATCCGGACAACGGCCCAGATTGGGATTTAAGGAGGCGGCCTGGGCCGTGTCGGGCACAGGGCACCAGTCCCTGCAGCTGATGTTCATTTTAAAAGCCCCAAATGTTCGTTCCAGGCTGCTCTTGCCAACCAAGAATGCTAATGATTTCCACGCTTCGTTTTTCTCCACCTTAATCCCACTGCCAGGCTTCTGGGCCTCTGATGCCCTCAGACTGCCATCATATTCCTCCCAGAAAGTGCAACTTATTTCTGATGAGTGGTCTAGGAGGTCCAGGAAAGGTCCAGCTATGCTTCCCTGGCCCATATGAGCTCACTTCCCAGCCACAGGGGATGAGGGTTAGTAACGCTGGCTGGTCTGTAATGGAGGCAAGTTGAGCACCTGCACCACAGCTGGCTCTGGACGGGTCTCCCTCTTGAAGCTTTGCATCACTTGGACAAATGCCCAGGACCCTGTGCCTACCTTCTCAACCACCCTCTGGATACAGTAGCCCTGCCAGGTGCCCTCCTTAGTGAGGCAGCCAGAAAGCAAGCCTGGCTCAACTGGCAGCAACCAGCCCAAGTCACCTAACACTTTCTTGGGGCTCAGTGTGCCCATCTGTGCAGTGAACAACCCCATAGAGGGGAACAAGCCTCTGTGAGCTTTTTTGGAGGTTCAAATAAGACAGCAGACTGGCAAGGAGGAGGGAGAGCAGGAGGTTAAATGCTCTGGGGTAAGATGCCCTGGATTAATCCTAATCTCCCTAGTTGTGACTTACGTGCTCAGGGCCTCAGTTGCCTTACCTTAATACGTATAGGTGCCAATCAGAAGAACAACTGACAATGTAATAGGGATGACATGGGAAAGATATTTTCTTTTTGCAGTACTGGGGATTGAACTCATGGCCTCATGCTTGCTAGGCAAGTACTCCACCACTTGAGCTACGGACCTGGGTCTGTAAGAGGCTGACATGGGTCAATGCATGTGGAACCCTCAGCCCAACTGAGCAATCGTAAGGCTCAAGACTTGTGACCTTGACAAGTGGGCAAAAAAAGGGATAGTCAAAAGCCTGGACCCTGGAGAGTTCCCATTCTAGCTCCACCACGCCAGCCTGTGTGGCCTTGGGCCCACTTTTGCTGGGCCTCAGTGACCCTGTCTGTAAAATGAGATTGGTGACAATTCCTACCTTACCAGGTTGTACTGGGGAATAAATTAGGTAACTTGGGTCCTGTATTTAGAATAGCATCTGACACCAGTAACATTCAAGCAGAATCAGCCCCAGGTTCAAGGAGACCATGGGGCCTGATTTTTAGTTCCGAAGATAATCAGACAGACTTATGTTCAAATTCCACCCCAGCTAGCTGTGCTTCTGCCAGATGGGGCCCTCTAGGCAGACCTCAGTTTCCTCACCTGTAAGTTGGGGGCACGGCAGCACCTGTTGCAGCCATCTCTTTGAACTGTGCTCATGCGTCATCTTCCCAGTGCTTCCAGGGTAAAATGGAGACATCCTAGCAGGGGACCCTAGTCACAACAGTGGCCGGATGGGGCAGCCCATTCCCTTGCTCAAGACTGGATCCAAAGCTGAGTTCAAGAGACTGTAATGGACAGCCAAGTACCTGCACCCCAGAGCTGGCTCCAGACATGTCTCCCTTCTGGAGTCTTGCACAATGTGAGCAGCCCCTTGTGCGCAGGTCTGGGAGCCCCAAGGTCTGTGCCCTTGGCAGTAAGTATTGGCCAGTGTTTGGGAGAATCCCTCAGCTGTACCCCTCAGTACCCAAGATTGTTGTGGAGTCCAGGGAAGGCATCCCACCTGGAGAGAGGAGAGAAGAGCCCTCAGAGAGATCTCTCCTGACTCCTCCAGCTACAGTAGTTCCAAGTTCTCCTGCAGTAACAATAGTACAAGTCATGATTCATATCTTCCTCACCTGTAGTTTCTCTCTCTTCGCTCTCCTTCCCCCAAGATACAAGAGTGCAGGAATTCAGGTCTGCTGCACTGCAGACCTCTACAAGCACATAGTAGGTGCTCCACAAAGATTTGCCACTGCATAAACATTATCAGTTGGTGACATTCAGCCACCAGGATGGGCTGGCAGACCACCCCCCCCAAATGAGTGCCACTGCCCTTCTGGGAGACAGCCCAGCCCAACTGTCACTTCCTCATCTCCCCATGGCAGGGCCAGGGGTAGGGAGGAATCCTTCTCCTTCCACAGCCAGGAAGTGTGTCTCTTCGCTGCAGTGCAACAGGGCTTCTTGGGTGAGGGAGGTTCCTGGGCAATTTTCTGGCTCACAGTTCATTCTAAGACTGCCTGGTGACACAGATGGCCAAGGAGGCCCTGTTCCAGCAGCAGCAGCAGCAGCCTGGGACTCCCGCCCTAGAACCTAAAGGGCTTCTCCAACCCACCCACCCCCAGATCTGAAGGGGCTTCTCAGCTAAGCCCCAGGATGTCATCTGGGGGCTGGGCTCCCGCCCTCCCGTGCACATGGCACTTCCCCGTTACAGTTTACAAAGTGCGTTCACAGACATTATCACGTCGGCTCCTAAACGCCCCCTAAAAACCACAATAAATCTCTCGCTCTGGCTCCCAAGCCCACCGGCTGCTGCGTAATCAGTGAGCAGAGAGGCCTCAGGGCCCAGAGCCTGCCAAAGCCGCCACGGCGCCAGCAGGGGCAGAGCGGGGTCCACGTGGGCGGGTGGCAGGTGGCGGGTGGCAGGCCCAGCTGGGGCTCTGCGGGAGTGAGTAGCAAGCCTGAGGCCCAATCCTGCAAAGGCAAAAAAAAAAAAAAACGCTATCTCAACTCAGAAGGTCTCCTGGGAGAGGGGCCAGCAGCCAGCGGGTCCTGAGTGGAAAGTCTGGGGAGAGAGAGGGACTGAGGGGCAGGGCAAGACTACCAGAGGACCTAGCAGGTTCGTCAGCACTTAAGAGCATCAAAGAGGAATTGTAGCAAGGCCATAAAAATTATTTTCTTGGGGCCCAGAGTCTGCTAGCCCCAGCCGGCTCCTGTCTCACCTTTTGCCTCTACCCACCCCCCAGGTAGCAGTCCTCAGCTGGGGTGGCCCTGGCTGTGCACTTCCCTGCCCCCACAGGCTTTCCAGTGACCCAGGCCCTGTGCGTGCTTTTCTTTGCCTGGACCATCCCACCCGTCTTTTTGAACTCCTAGCCCTCCTCGAGAAAGAGTTAGCATCCCACCTTTTTCCCTAGTGAGGAACTTATGTCTAGAAATATACAGAACTCCTACAACTCAACATTAAGGCCAAATAATTCAATTTTAAAGAAAGAAAAGGGTTAAAATTGATAGTTCTCCAAATAAGGTATGTTCAGAGCTCCTTCACCATAGATCTCTCCCCAGCTTTCAAAGGGCCCCCAGCTGCACCTCGGTCCCTTCCTGAACCATCAAGTCCCAGGTGGTCCCTCGTGCTCCTGACGGCAGGGGCTGTCTTGTCCCCTATACACAAAGTGCCTGTTGGTGAGCAACAGAATCACAACAATGACATGAGGGGGACACCAGCCCAGAGGGTTATGAAAAGAGGTGAGACTTTAGGCGACAGACCTAGCAAGCAGTGCTCCTGTGCGTCCAGCCCTGTTCCCAGCCCTGGGCGGGAGAATCCCACCAAATGCCTGAGCCAAATCAGCCAGCGGCTGTGGTTAGGTTTTGTTTTTTTACATTTCCCTTGGTTCTCAAAGTTATAAAAGTTCAGCTTACAAACCGTGGAAAGTTCAGGAAAGTTTAAATAAGCAGGGAGAGGGAGGGCCTGGCCCGAGGGGCCTGTGGCTGCTCTGGCAGGCCTCCCTTCTGCAGTGTAGGCCGGGTGCCTCTCCAGCTGCGGCCGGGAAGCCTTGGGCGTGACCTCTGGTCCAACACAAGGGTGGCTGGAGCAGCAGCAGTGTTATGGCAGGCACCGAGCAGGCAGTGGCTTCTCCGTGGCCACCTCTAAAAGAAGCCAGTTTTCCCTTTGTGGCCTTCACAGATCTTCAGAGAGCAGAGGCATCACAGGTCCAGGAAATGCTGGCTCTGTGAGTGTCTAAAACCTGGAGAGGTAGAGGGAACAAGAGAACAGGGGCGGGATTCATGCAGCAGATGTCTACCTACCCAGATAAGACCTCTGAGTCCATAGCCCCAGAAGTGCGAGCACAGGACCTGGAAGCCCCAGGGCCTGGCTCTTTGGCTTGAAATCCCAATTCCTTTTCCCTAGTAAGGAACTTGTGTCTAGACTATACAGAACTCCTACAACTCAACAATGAAAGGACACATAATCCAATTTTAAAACAAGCAAAGGGTTTAAAATTGATATTCCTCCAAATAAGTCATACAAATGGCCAATAAACATGAGAAGAGGTGTCTGACATCGTTAGTCAAAACCAGAAAGAAATACCATTTCACAACCACCAGGATGGTTATAATAAAAAAGATAGGCAGTAACAAGTGTTGGTGAGGATGGGAAGAGAGTGGAGATACATTGCTATCACTACCAAGGTAAGATGGCGCAGCCACTGTGGAGAACAGTCTATTCATTTATCAAAAACTTAAACCAGAATTGCACTCCTAGGTATAAACACTAAAGAATAATGAAAACATAGCTAGGCGTAGTGGTGCACACCTGCACTTCTACCACTCAGGAGGATGAGGCAGCAGGGTCAGGAGTTGGAGGCCAGCTTGGATTTCATAATGAGACCCTGTCTCAACAAAAAAAAAATCCTTTTTAAGGAAAAAGAAGAAAGACAAGAAAATATATGTCCACACAAAAATTTGTACATGAGAAAAGAAAAGGGCTAAAGGCATGGCTCAAATGGTAGAGCACTTACCCAGGCCCTGTGTTCAATCCTAGCACCACAAAAGAAAGAAAAGAAAAATGTGTACACAAATGCCTCTAGCAGCATCACTCACGACAGCCAAAAAGTGGAAGCAACCCAAGTGTTCATTAACAGACGGCTGGATCACAAAATGTGGCAAATCCATTCATTGGACTATTATTCGGCCATTAAAAGGCATAAAGTACTAATGCATGCCACTACAGGAGTAAATCTGAAGAACATTAAGCTGAGTGACAGAAGGCAGACATGAAAGGTCACATATCATCTGTTTCCATTTATAAGAAACGTTCAAAACTGGCAAATCATAGAGTCAGAGTGGATTAGTGTAGCCAGGGGCTGGGGAGGAAGGTATAGGAGTGATTGCTAATGGGCATAGGGTTTCTTTGGGGATGACGCAAATGTTCTGGAAGTAGACAGTGGTGATGGGTGCATAACTCTGGGACTATACTAAAAGTCACTGAATTGTGCATGTCAAGGGTGAATTTCAAGCCAGGTGTGGTAGTACATATCTGTAATCCCTGCACTTGACAGGAGGATTGAGAGTTTGAGGTCAGCCTGGGTTACCAGGCTATGAGACTCTGTCTGAGAAAACGAAAAGGTGGGAAAGGTGATTTTTATGGTGATGTGAATTATAGTTCAATAAAGTTGTTTAAAAATAATAGCATTCCCTCACTTCAATCTTACCCCACAGGCCTCTCCCAAGCCACCATCCTAGGACAGTGGGGGGCAATGATGGGGTAGCAAGCAGGCTATGAATGTCTGGTTCTCAGTGAGGCCTTTCCTGCCCCTGCACCCTGAGGCTCTCTTTCTACATCAACACAGTACAGCATGGACACCCAATAAACTTTGGCCAAATTCGAGAAGCAAAGACAAGAAGCTTCAAGGCTGACCATGTTGGGAGATATGGGCTGCAGAGGGAATGGGTCTCTGTCCCCACAAGCTAGGGAACAGTAAGGAGGGTGGCACCAGGATCCCTCAGGTTGGTCTGCAGGGAATGGCTGGATGTGTGAGGTCGAGCAGAGCCCATGGCCTTGGCCCAGGCCTGGAGAGGCAGGGCCCAGCCTCAGCAGAGGCTGCACAGGTGGAGGAGAGGGGCATGCTGAGGAAGAATTTGGGAGCAAAAACTCAAGTATGATGGGGATGGCACATGGGGGACAAGGAGCCCAGGATGGCAGCAGCTAGGGAAGGGGACATTTCTAGAGCAAGGAGAACTATAGGAGGAGCATGACTGAGGTTATCTGAGGTTGCTGATGGTGACATCCAGCAGGCAGCACTAATCCTGCTTGCCAGGCTCATCCACTGGCCTCTGTGACACTTCCCATTCCCAGTGCCCTCAGCACCCCATCACCAGAGAGCGGGTCTCACCCCTTACCTGGCCAAGGTCAATGCCTTTCTCTCTGACCTCCCTGCCTCAAACAACTTGTCATTTCTCACTCACCCTCCAGGCTGCAACCAGTCAAAAACCAGCACAGAGCCTGGCCTGGTGGTTCATGCCTATAATCCCAGCTACATGGGAGACCATGCGTACGAGGATCATACTCTGAAGCTGCCCCTAGGCAAAACTCAGGACCTTACCTGAAAAATAACTAAAACAAAAAAAAAGGTTGGCAGAGTGGCTCAAGTGGTAGAGCTCCTGCCTATCAAGTGCTAGGCCCTGAGTTCAAACCACAGTACCACCATGCATGGTGCACTCTGCAAAAGCCTTCGACATCTTTCCATGGCCCTCTGAACAAAGGCCAAATGCCAGCTGGACCCATAGTTGGCCCATCTGCAGTCTGTCCCCATCCTCTCCACACCCATCCACTTGCACCCTCTCGCTGCTTGGTGCCTTTGCCCACACTGTGCTTCCACCCCATGCCCTTCCCCCCCTCTGCCTGGCTGGGAAGGCCACCTCCTCAAAGCCTCCCTCCAGGAGCTTCAGCAGCGTGGAGCCTGGACCTCTGCCAGCCTTAACTGGAATCCAAACCACAAGGCATGACTTGAGCAGGAGTTTTTTTCTGATAGTGACATAATTTTAAATGACATAGAAATGCTTCACAATCAAATCACATGCAGCCACAAACTTGTTGAGTGACCTTAAATTGGAAAGGATTAAAGAGTATCCATTGGTCCAGAGTCTGCCCTATGGAGAAGAAGCTTCAGGCCCAGATTCACAGATGCCAAGCCCAGGAGAGCAAGGACCCATTCTGTTGAGCTCATAGTGTGGTCCCAGTGCCTGGGACAGTGCTCGTGGAGTAGCTGGGGTGTTGAGCTGGTGGGATGGTGGGTGGGGAGAGAGAGAGGAAGGAGTGGGAGAAGGGTCGGCAGATGTAGGGGTGAATGGACAGGCTGGAGGGACTACTGGAAAAGTTCCATCCCAGCCCATAGCCATGCTAAGCCAACTCCCCCATCCAAAGCATAGAAAGGATGACCTTTTCTGGGGACAGGATGACATCTATGTACCCCGAAGCTGCTGGGGTGCAAAAATCCCCAGCTCTCTAATCCATAAGGGGCTACCATGCCCCCTCTTGGCATGGGCATCTGCCTGTTGGAGGCACACCACCCTCTACTCCTTGCTGGTCCTTGTCCCAGCCATCCTTAATCTCCAGCTTCCCTTAGGGCCCAGCCAGCCTTCCCAGCAAACTGACCAGAACTCTGGAGCCATCCTTGACACTCCTGCTCTCTCTTGTCCATCCAGTCTATCCACAGACCCTGTTAGATTATCTTCCACGGCTTTCTCCTCTGGCTGGTTCTGTACCTGCCCCTCCCCCAGTCCATTCTAACTCAGCAGCCAGAGGGATACTTTTAAATGGGGCGTCCAGGGGCCTCACCATCTGGCCCCCATTTCCTCCTGGAGCTCATCTGCTACCACCTCGCTCCCTCCCTCCCTTTTTCTCTCCCTCCCTCTAGCCACACTGGCCTCTTCACAACTCTCTGTGCCAGACCCTCTCCCTGCTCTAGCCTTGGCCCTGGCTTCCCCTCTGCCTGGAATGCTCTCCCCCAAGAGCCATCTGATGCTCCCCCTTGCCTCTCTGACTTTACTCACATGGCATTTGCTCAATTAGACCCTCCTTGGACACCTATTTATAATTGAAAAACCAAACATCCACCCATCTCCCTTCCCTGCTTTATTTTTCTCTTTAGCACTTAACACTCTTGATCACAACATATGTTACTTTCTCGTTAGGTTTTTTTGTGTGCCTCCCTCCCTCCATTAGAATGCTATCTCCATGAAGATGCATTTTGTCTGTCTCATCTGTCCACTGCTCTGTCCCCAGCACTGAGCCCAGGGCCTGCAGGGCATGGATGAGGTGCTCCAACACTTGCAGAGTGAATGAATGAATGAATGAATGAACCTCTTCAGGGTCCAGGCTTGGTCCTCCTGGCCTGGCCTGTCATGGGCCCCGAGCAAGTTCCATCTGACCCATGTCATCTGGATCCTTTGGCTCCAGTGCTTGAGCTCAGCATGTGCCACGTTAGAGACTTCCACCCTCCTCTTCTGGCCCCTGAAGAGGAGTTAGTTGCCCCTTCCAGAGGGCCAGCCACCCACCCTAGGGCTGGATGACCACGGCCATAGATGGCACCAGGGTTGAGCTGAGTTGAACAGGAGATGATCCAGGGCCAGTTTAGAGCCATTCACATAGCACTTATACAGTGAGCTCAGGCAGGTCCCAGCCACAAGTTCCTCTGAATGCACCCGCAACCACCAACACCATGCTTTTCTCCTGCTTCCCCCGCACCAATCCTCTGCACTCATTTTTCTGCATAAACCTCAAATCCAGCCTGGCTGGGTAGACTGTGGGCAGGACCATTGAACAAATGAGGAAACAAGCCAGAAGAAGTCGGCTGCCCAGGCCCCCTGGCACCCTGCCGATGATACCAGACGGATGGTGCCGGCTCCTTCCTTGCCAGCCTCACTGTGCCAGGTTGCTGGGCCAGTGAGGGGAGTCCCTGAACCCCATCCCACTCTGGGTGCTGACAGCCCAGAGACCGAGGCCAAGGAATGATGAGCAGAGACAGCTTCTCCCACAGCGTTTCACGGGACTTGCTGTGGGGTCACAGTGGTGAAGATAGCCAGACAGTCAGATGTGCCTCTGGAGACCTGGGGGTGTGCCTTGACAGCGGAGTTCTATGTGCGTTTTTGTGTGTGTATGCGTGTGTGTGTGTGTGTGTGTGTGTGTGTGTGTGTGCATGTTATAGGGCACAGGACTCATGAGCTGACAGATGACTGTGGGGGTCCACATCCACGCCCCCTCACCCTGGCACTCCAAGGGGTGGTATGGAGATGAGGAAGGGCACCAGGAGGGAGGAAAGGGGTTGTCTGGACCATCAGCAAGGGCCATAACAGAAGGGTCCTGCCCAACACACAGCACAGCAAAGTCAGCCAGATCCACCTGGGAGACCTGACTCCTCACATACCTACTGGACAGACAGCATAGCTTGTCTAAGCCTCAGTTATAGACTCTGCAAAATGGGCCTGATAATTCCCATGCCCCAGGGTGGTCACATTAAACAAGTCAAGGTAGGTGCCCACTGAGGGGTCACTACTTAGGTTCCTGTGAAGTGCATCAGAGCAGAAATAGTAGCTGAGCTCTTGCTCTCCCTGATCTTGAGCAGGGCACCAGATAGAGGCCCCTCTCTCTGAGGACTCACAAATCACCACATTGATATCACGAACGTGCGTGCCCCAGCTGGCTGCTTTTCTGAGGCTGTGTGCTTTGCTGCTTTAGAAGCACAGCCACATTTAATCCCCTGGAGAAGCAGCCCACAGATGAAGAAACAGAGAGGTGAAGCAGCCTGTCCGGAGGCACCCTGCAAGCAAGGGGCAGAGCTCAGGCAGGACAGAACTCTAGTCGCACTGCTCAGGCAGCACGTGGGGTGCTGGGAACTCGGCATGAGCAGTGAGCTGCATTGAGGTGTGTGGCTCAGGGAGGGACCAACAAGTAACAACAATTTAAAGGCATGGAGGCTTGGAAGAGAAAGGACAGGCCAGTCAGAGAAGGTATCCTGGGCAAGGGCCAGTTTGAAAAGGACAGCCCAACTCAGGCCTCCTGCCCTCTGCCCAGGTCTTGGCTCTATCATCTTAACTGATGCAACTCTTGAAGGTTTCGTACCTTCCTCCTTTCACCTATACTATTCACTGTCTGCATGCTGTTCCCCTTACTCTTGTCCCCACAGGCTCAGTAGTGATATGGGAAGATTTGAAAGCAGGCCTGTTAGACTCCCAGTAGCATGCCTTTCTTGCTGCACTGCCCATTCTCACAGAGGGAGAGAATTAAGCCTGGAGAAATAGAGTAGAGAGGAAGTTTCCAGGAAAAGCAAGATAAGCAGGGGGAACAGAATGTGCAAAGATAGGAGAGAACAGAGTCAGGGATATGCCTGGATCTATGCTCTTGCACTCCAAAACCAGTGTTCTTTCTATCTTGCTTAGGGGACAAAGACTGCTCAGTGACTTTGGAGTCCCATTGCTCTGGATCAGAACCCTGGCTCCAGTACTGCTCTAGCCAAGCTGTTGCTTCTCCCTGAGCCTTGCTTGACCTTCTCTTCTGAGAAATGAGATGGTACCTCAAGAGAGATTGGAATGGGAGTAAGGGAAGTCCCTGGCACACAGTGGGTGCCCAATGAAAGTGACCGTCTGGAAGGACCATGAGGGAGCCCATTGGGGTGCAACCCCCCAGCTCTCTGGGTCCTGGCATCGAGACATTTCCTAAGCAGAAAGATCTGAAAGGCAGGCATCTTAGCCTGCCGGGGTTGTGATTAGAACAGAAAGGTGGTGCTATGAGCCCCTGCCTCTCCTGAAGGTTGAGTAGTGGGGACCGGGACCAGAGGCCACATCTGCCTGCAAAGCCCTGCTTTCCAACACTCACCTGGGGCTCCCAGTTACTGCTGACAGGTAAGACCTGAAGGTAGATAGATGTCTGGGGCCAGCACACCTGGGGCCTGGACACCATTTCTAGTCAAGGAGGCGGGCGGCGGGGGGTGGGGGTGTGGGGGGTGTCCCCTGAGGTCTGCTCTGCAGGGGCAGGGCTATAGGAGGCAGCCCCTTCCCCATTCCACCCTCTCAGAGACCCGGGAGGGGACAGTGTTGCTCACTGGGTACCTTCTGTGTGCCAGAAAAGACATGGTGCCTTACAGGGCTTCTCGACTCCTCACACTTCTGATGGCTGATATTCACATCCCATGTCTCAGACATGGAAACTGAGGCTTGGAGAATCAAAGAAGCCTGAGCAGCTCAGGGCAACAGCCCCTCTTCCTTAATCTCTGCTTCCCCATGGGGAGAACTTGTGAACTCCAGAGAGTTCCTGCTCCCTTCTGCTAAGAGCCTCCCCCTTGGGGGCAAATCTGAAAGAAAGCTCTGCATTCTCAGCAGGCTGAAATTGATCCCTGAAACTTTCCTTCCTTCTTCCCTCCTTTCCTCCCTCCTCTTTCTCCCCCCCAGGCTGCACATGGAGCCAACCTCTGTCCCCAAACTAACCTTCAGAACAAACCCTGCAGGACATCACAATTTAGCCAAGGCACCTCCTTAGGGTCAGTCTCTGAGTCTATTTCCCCAGCTGTGAAATAGGGATGACAAGAGCCCCTGCTATAAGGGGTAGTTGTGAAGCTTTAGGGAGTTACCAAGCTCAGAATATTCAAGAAGCATCCAGAGGCTTTCAGAGAAGCTCCAGCCAACGGGAAAAGTTCCAGGGCTTTCCAGAGACCTTTCCCAAAGGAGGACCTCCCCCAAAGGAGGACCCTCCTCAAAGGAGGATGTGGTATGACCCCACCTGGGCATTTCACCTGCCTGATCCTGGCTCTCCCAGACCTGTGTCAGCTCACCTGACCCATCCCAAGGATGCTAAATTCTGTCTGGCTTGAGCCAGACAGGTCTGGGTTCAAGTCCTTCACCTGCCATTTATCAGCAGTGTGGTAAATGTCACTGTTTGTCCTTGCTCTGCTGGTGGAGATCCTGGTTGTGGTACTCAGCAGCATGGGGCCAAAGCTGAAGCCCCTTAAGTTCAGAGGTCAGCACACCCCAGTCTGGGTCCTGCTGGGGCTAGCCAGGCCACACTGGTCACTGTCCTCCCTCTGCTTACTGAGGGAGGGATTGGAGAGATACAGCCTGGGAGAAGAGGCCTTTTACACTTTGCTCCTGTCACCATACTCTTCCAGCCAGATTCCTCTACTCTCGGTCCCTCTAGGCTTGAGTTGCAGTCTCTGTTAGGCAGGATGGTGCAGCAGGAAAGATGCATGGTCAGGAGTCTACAGATAGGGAAACTGAGCTCCAGACAGGGAAAGCAAGGCAGCCAGGACCACATGGCTGGAGGAGGAGAGCTGAGATTCTAACCCAGGCATCCGCTTCCCTCCTATCACCTTTCCTTAAGACCTTCCACAATCCATTTCCCCCTCCCTGTATCTTCCCTACTCAGGGCCTTCACCTATACCACAACCCCAACCTGAGCCTGCTCTTCACCCACCTGAGTCTCACTGACCTTTAGGGCCCTGCCCACCCTGCCTGGTCTTCAGTCCCTGAAGCTCACTGTCCACCTGTGCACCCGGCCCTCAGCCCCATCCGATCCCTGACCTTTCAAATCACCTCATGTAAGCACCCTTGGTAGGATATTCCTTCCCACTGCAGGACCGAATCTCCTCTGAGTCCGTTCCCGACACCACCTTCGCATTTGTTGTTCATAGCTTCTCTCTCCTCAGGCGAGGGCTCTGAGGGCATATGGCAGGGGGTCTGGTGCAGCACCCAGCCTAGAACTGGGCACAGACCAGATGTTTAATGCCTGCCGCCCCTGCACCACATCCATCCATCCACCTTGCCATATAGCACGTGTTTATGGAGCACCTGCCCCGTGTTCAGGAGCTGGGAAATAACAGTGAGAAGACAGGCGTAGTCCTGCTCTAATGCAGGTTACGTTCTAGTAACAAATACATGTATTGTATAGTTCAGGGTCAAGGTAGTAAGTGCTATGAAGAGCAATGGAACAGGAAAAGGGTAGAAGAGAGTGGTAAGGGAAGGTCTCTGAGCAAGTGACCTGTGATCAGAGCTCTGAAGAAAGTAAACAGAGGGAGTGATGCAAACATCAGAGGAAAGAATGTACTGGAGACAAGGAACAGCAAGTGCAAAGGTCCTGAGGTGAGAATATGCATGGCATGTTGGAAGAATAGCAAGAGCAGTGAGCAGGTGGAGGCAGCAATGAGCTGGGGCCACAGGCTGGACTCTGCTCTGATGAAGAAGAGATGGGACCGTTTCAGGGCTCTGGGCAGGATCTGACTTAACCCCAGAACGGATTTTTCTGGCACCATGTGAAGAATGAGTTCCAGCGCACGAGAGGGAAGGAGGGAGCTCCATAAAGAGACTACTACAGTTGGAGCAGGCTGCTGTCATCGGATGCAACACAGCCCAGGAGGACAGATGGCACAAGGGGAGGGAAAAATAGTGTGAGGTCCAGCACGAGGCACCCGAGGCACACGGGAGTCCTGTTAATGAGGGGACTTTATTCCCTTTGGGCAATGGGGAGCCATGGAAAGTTCTGTGCAGAGAAATGAGTATTCCCATCAGTCCTTGATTATCCTCCACCTGTGCTCTGCTTGATACACCCCCCTCCCAGCCCAGGTCTCCCCGGGACAGCCTGCTGGGCTCAGGGGAACAAGCTAACACTTAGGGAACACTTAATTCCTGGCCCTTAAGCCTCCCCATAGCCCCATATTTGAGGTTGATTCTATTATTATCACAGTTTGACAAATGAGGAAACTAAGGCACAGAGACTGTCATGTAGATTGCAGGTCGCAGAACAGGAATGCAGACCCAGGCAGTGAACTTGACTCTAGAATCCCCTCTGGCCTCTCCCATCTGAGCCTGACCCAAGGAGAGTGGCATTGGTCACAGGGGTCAGAACAGGGTCATTGTGCCTGTTTGCCCAGAAAGAAACTGAGAGGTGGAGAGACTTGCCCAGGGCCTCGCAGCTTGTCCAACAGTACAGCCGGTCTTGAGCTCCACACGTCATGCTGGGGGCTTGGCAGATAAAACACAGAGACGTTTGAATCTAAAACCTGAGCCAGTTTTAGGTGGAGACAGAGGGACCCTCAGCCTGGAGCGGTTCTGCTTTTCTCTTCCTTTTGCAGGGGAGACAATGAATCCCCTTCCAGCTGCCCTGGGGCTCCTGTCACAGGTCCCTTTGCTTCTGTTCCCCTTCTGACTCCCTTCAAAGAGGTTTTACATGTTAAGAAGTTGTCCTGGGGCACAGGTCCTGGCCCTGCCCTGCTGACCCAATGTCACCCCTCAAGCCCCACCAGAGTCAAATGGCAACCCTGTGACTTCCTAAGGGCTTCATAGCCAGGAAACCCAGCAGAGGGAAATACAATGTCTGCAGACGTGGCTAGGTCCAAGGTCACTCCATAAAAAATGGATTCCCGGAAAAACATAAACCGGCAATTTACCCTGTGGATTTTACTGGCCTAAAAAAAAAAGGTATCTCATTTGAATAACGAAGAGAGAGAAACCATTGCTAGTTCTAGTTCCCTCTTTATTAGTGAATAAGGACACACAGGAGTCAACAGAAATGAACATTTACAGGAAGCTTCAGGTCACATTTGTTAGCCACTTTTGTTTCATAAACCCCAGCATTCTATTAAAATAGGATGATGTCCAAATGGTTTGCTCGTTCTTAGGAAAATTGTCTTTAATGCAGGGCAAGACTTAGTGTTGTCTTTTCTTTTTTTTTCTTAAACAAAGCTTACATTCTCCTGACTTCATGCCCGTTCCCCCAGCTGGAGGGAAAGTGATTTCTGAATGCATCTGATATGTCGGATTTCTTTGTAGCATCCCTTCATCGCTCAGCAGCCAGCCATGATGTCATAAACCCATCAGATTTCCGGCAGGGGGAAAACGCTTGGGAATTGGAAAGAATGGTGTTTCTTACCCATTGGGAAGGCGGGGGAAGGGGCTGGGTGTGTTTGGGAAGAGGAGCCTGATGGCTGGCGGGGAGAAGAGAGGCAGGCTCAACGTTTACGATATTAAATGTCAGGCAGAACCTGAAAAGCCCAGCCACCCAGATGTTTTCTCAATATCCAGATGTCTGGCACGGAGCATACCATGCCCTCCCCACCCCCCAGGCGGCCCTCGACATTTTGGCTTTGACCTCAAGTCTGCAGCTTGCACACACGGCCCGGAGCTGCACATCCATGGGGCTGCCCACCCTCGGGGTTGGAATTTTTTTCTAAATCTTTACACATGGATGACAGGAGTAACTAGGTTTTTAAAAGCTGTTGAAGCAGTGATTTGAAAAGTTCAGTCCTTGGAATTAGCTTCCCCAGAATCCACTGTGTAAGCCAAAAGGAGGGGAAAATCCTCAGCCAACACACACACAAACATATGCGACTCTTAAACCACAGGACTTCAAAACCCAAAACAAAACCAGCCAGGCTGAGAACAAGGACTCCGACTGACACCAAGAAGCGAGCAGCCTCCCCCAGAAGCACGAGGCCCCCAAATCAGAAAAACCCCGACCAGCTTTGTTCTTCCTGACAAAGCCCCTCGCTTCCAAGGCACCAACAGTTGCCAACAAAAGCACAGGGTAGAACTAATTTACACTGCGCCTGGGCTTCGAGGAGCCGTAAGGGACAGCAGTGGAAGTGGCTTTGCCAGGGAAGACGCCTTCCTGAGCTGCAGCAGGGACCCCCCAGGCCTGGGAGGCCACAGAGGAGGCAGGTCCTGCCTGGCCTCCCAGTGGCCTGGCTATGCGCCCCAAGGAGGCCACCTCCCAGACCTGTGACATCACAGCTAATTGCCCCTGAAAGTGAGCCAGGAGCTGCAGGCCCCTAAGGACTCCAGCCCTGTGACTTCATGGGAGCCTGAGGAGAGGCAGCTGGGGCAGGGGGACACTCCAATTAAAACTGGGTGCTCAGATAGCAAGCAAAAGGGGTGGTGGAGGGGATAGCATCTGGTAGAGGGTGGGAGGAGGTGAGTGGGGACTCAGGGAGAGGGGAGATTTTGTGTTCTCACCTCCTCCTATAACAGATGAGGACATTGAGGCCTGGGTGGCTAAATGACCTGCCCAAGGTCACTTGGCTAATTAACAGGCCATCAGTGCTGGAGCACAGAAAGCACAGGTCTGTGTTGCCCAGCTCTTCCCTGAACGCCATCTAATTTAATCCTTGCAATCCCCTGTGAGGGAGGGATTACCACTAACCTCAGGCTTCAGAGGAACCAATGGAAGCGCAGAGAGGTTAAGTCATTTGCCCAAGGTCACACAGCTCATTATTAACAGAACTTGGCCTGAACTTCTGAGTCACCTGATTCCGAATCCAGTGCTCTTTCTGCTGGGGGTGAGGGGAAGCAGTTGAGGTTCAGCTGGGAGCAGTGAATCTGATTTAAATACACACTTAAAATGCTGGTGATCCCCCCAGAACAGAAGGGAGTAAATCACTGCAAATTAATTTTTTTAAAGCCATTCCAGGCAGGAGGGCCGGCCGACCGGGTGGGTGGGTGGGAGGCTGCTTTGATTCTGTCTGCCAGAGCCTGAATCAAGCATGGAGCTGGTCTCTCTAGCCCTGCCTGTGTGGCAGCAGCTCGATCCCCTAAAGTGGGACAGGGTGGAGGAGGATGTGATAGAAGCTTCCTCAGGCATCTGTGAGAGTAAAACCTGTCACAGGAAAGGTGCCAGGTGCCCAGGTCTGATGGGGCCAGGGGAGGGAGAAATCCTCTGTGCATAGAATCCACACACACACACAAGTCAGTCCCTCTGAGTGGCATCCCTACTCTCTGGCCAAGTGTTTCAATGACCTGTGGGTCACTTGAGCAGCTGTTTGGAGTCCAGAGGCCTGACCCCCAAGATGGGGGTAGGCAAGGCAGTCACTGTGGCCCTCTACCCTGGTCATCCAGGGGCCCCCTGATTCCAGAGTAGTGTTACAAGAAAACAGATGGGAGGAGGGATGGGGGACAGGCTGGTCTGAGCTCAAAGGATAGCACAGGCACCCTCCGGGGCCTCCCCTGGCAGTCTGCTTTCCTGAAGTGGGCAGCCCTGGAGCTATAGTGGGCTTTCTGTGCCAGGCCTTCCCCCACTCTCTCCCTCACCAGGCCTGCTGGTTTCTTTCACTTCGTTTCTGTGAACACAGAATATGGTGTGGAGACCAGGCCTCAGGCCATGGAAGGAAAAGTTTCTGCCATCTGGACACCTGGCCTGGCTGAGCAGCCCCCATTTGTCTAGGGAAATCCTGCCCACACTTTATTTACCTTGCCTACTATCTACCCAGAAGAGACCCAGGTCCTGCCCTGTGGCACTTACAAGTGATGGTGGAGATGAGCACTAACCAAGCAATGATACCACAGTGTCTACAGAGGCAGGGGTCACAGGCTATGGGAGTCCATCAGAGTGGAGCAGTTAAGTGAAGGAGGCAGGGAAGGCAGTTAAGTGAAGGAGGCAGGGAAGGCTTCTTGGAGGAGGTGACACTAGCCCTGTGATCCACAAGGTGAGGAGCATTAATGCCTCTGATTCACTGTCAGTCCTACAGACAGGCTTTGTCTGAGATCCACCCAAGGCTGCCTCCCCTCCCCATTCCATGTCCCCTCCTGACTGCATGTTGTTCATCACCTATGTCCCTGCACTGGTCTGAAAGCCCTCTGAGAAAAGGAACTGGGTCCGTCTTAGTCACTACTTAGTTGCACAGCTATTTGTTTATTAAAAGAATAAACAACACAAGCAAAGGTCCTGTGGTGGGAGCTATCGAAAGGGCAGAGGGTATGGGAGTAGGAAGAGAGTGATGAGATGAGACTGAGCCTCTCCAAGAACCACCCTAAACAATGTAGGTATATCCCCACCAGTAGGTTCCCTCTGCCCTCCCCTGTTGCGGAGACTGGACTAGACTGTCTTTCTCCCCTTATAGGAGAGAGTATCACATTCTACCCTGCCCCACCTGATCTGCCCCAGACATAGCACCTATGGAGAAGAGGCAGGTGGGCATCAGCGTCCCCTGCCCACCCAGTACTGTCTGCACTACGTTCCCTCTTCTATTCATTCACACCAGCTGGACAGAAGGACCACCTGAAGAGGCAGTAGGAAGCAGATCCAGGGATCCCAACCCAGGGCTCTGTGCACCCCTCCCCTAGGTCCCATCTGCACCCAGTCCCCCATGCCCTACCCCTTTCTTCTCCCTGAGGCTGGGTGAAGAAGGGAGCCGAAACGGATAGTATTAGTGTCTTCCTCTGATTTCCAGCGTGCAGGCCAAGTTGGCCCCTCTGCCCTCAAACTCATCCCAGGCGAGATGAAGGCACCTCATGCCCCCAGCTGAGCCTGTGAGCTGAGCAGGTTCAAAAGATTCAAGTCTTGCTCTAGGACTCGCTCCACTCTCCCCACTTCTCCCACCTCAGCTGCGGCTTCTGCAACCCAGGAGGCAAGAGGCACACGAGTTCTAGCAGCCGAATCTGGAATTTGGAGCCCCCCCCTCCCTCCAGGCACCACCTTCCAGGAGAGGCGGCGGAGAGGGGACAGGTGAGTCTCACTGCGGCCCCGCGCAGCGCGCCTCGCCCTAGGCGCGCGGTTCCGGCACGTCTAGACCCTTGCCGCGAGTCCGCTCAGCGCTCCGGCAAACTTTCCGCGTCTGTGACCGGCCGGCGTCTACACCTGCTCGCGGTTCTGCAACGCCTCATGGCAAGCGCGTGTCTGCACAGCCTCACCTGCCCGCGGGTGGCTGCACGGTGCCTTAGTCATAGGTCCGCGTCTCCCCAGCCTCTCCAGTCACGAGTCACCGGCACTGCCAACCTCAGCCTTGGAGGATCAATATCACCACCTCCAAATTTCTGAGGCGCCTCGGCCGCACCACCTGCTCTCGTCTACGCCGCCTAGGCAGCCTCCAGGTCGCTGAAGACGCCTTAGCTTTAGAGATCGCGTCTACACCGCTTGGGCAGTCCCAGGGTCATCGGAGATGCCTTAGCTCAGGGACCGCATCCGCATCTACACTGCTCAACGCTCCTGAGACCCTTCACAGGGCGGAACCGGGACGCAGACCCCGCAACAGCCGCTCAGTGTGGGAGTGACGCCCGCGATCCTCTCCCGGTGCCCCCCATCCCGGGCCAAGCCGGCGGGGCGCTGCTTACCTTGCTCGCGCCCTCACGCTCCTGTCCTGGCTGTGCGGTCTCTTTCACACATTTTGCAACATTGTCGACAACGAAAGGAAATGTTATAAATCCTCCTGCGGCCACGTGGCTGTCCCCTCCCAGCCCCCTTCTCCGCTTTTTTCGGCCTTTAGGACAATACTCGGCCCCAGCTGCCCGCCGCTGGCCACGGGGCTCCAGGCAGGCTGAGTCTGGGGAGGAGCCTGGGCGGGGCCTGGGCGGAGCCTGGGAGGGGCCTGGGCGCGCCAGCCCTGCCGCCCTCCCCCGGGAAACCGTGGCCTACGACTAAGGCTCTTGTTCCAGCTTATGATTGGTCGGCCGGCCGGCAATGCTTACGCCTGATTGGTCAAGATGAAGAAGGGCTCAAATAGTGGTGGTGGTGGTGGTGGTGGTGGTGGTGGTGGTGGTGGTGGTGGTGGTGGTGGTGGTTGGTGGTTTATAGATTGTATTCTTTGCCATTTCTTTCCTATCGCAGTCTCTGCTCTGTAGGACCCTCCTGAACTCTGCGGCCTTTTCTTCTCTGCCTCCGTGCTCCCCGTCATAACCCTTAATACCACCCTGAGTGCTAACCTCATTTCTTTGCCCTTCTATACCAAATAGGACTTGAGATGGAGAGACGGAGGTGTCTATTGCTTGCTGTTGTATCCCCAGGATCTGGCACATAGTAGGTGCTCCAAGCATGTCTGATGACTGAATTAACGGAAAATAGTATGCATACGGGCTTTTAGAGCTGTCTTTTATTTTGGCAACATCTCTAGGGGGAGCAGGGAAATGTGGTCATTTGGGAGGGAGTGACTGAGCTAGTAAATGGGATTTGCTTACAACACTGGACACAGCAATGCCCTGTGCGGTATTAGAGTCCATTTCTCATGTATGAAGAGCGTTGAAATTGGAGCTAAAGGTTACAAAATGAGTTATTTCAATGAACGTGCTGTACCTAGTGCTGTGCTTGGCAGCATGAATGAAACAGACTATGCCTCCATATTAAAATCCTAGCAGCCTGCTGGGCCCCGGCCTCCCGTGAAAAGGCACCCAAAATCACAGGGGAAGTGAAAGGCGCTCTATTCTACCCAGACTCCATTGCCAACCTCTGACATTTTGGACATGGGGGCGGGGGTAGCCACAGGACTATCACTGGCAAATTGACCTGAGCAAGGATGCTGCTCTTTGGTGGGGGTGTCCTTGGAAAACCCCTAAGCAGGTCCTTTTGACTGAGGGGTGGTTCCTGAGAAAGGGGGGGTGTGCTTTCTCTGACAAAGGACTGTGTGTGGGCTGCTCCTGGAGTTGGGTTGGGGAGGGCTAGAAAAAATGCTCTCTGAGATCCTGGTTCCTATGGCATGGACAGGCAGACCCAGACATACCAAGGAGAAGCTGCCTTGGTGGCTGATGAATGAATTCTGCCTGTGTCTGTGTCTTCCCATGGCCTTTTTTTTTCTTTTTTAGTAAGGCACCAGTTGTTGAATTTAGGACCCATCCTAAACCAGTGTGGCCACATCTTAAATTGATTACATCTTCAAAGACCCTATATCCAATTCAGGTTACAATCATAGGTACCCATGGCTAGGACTGTGACTTTTTTCCAACTCAGTGAGGAAGGAACATTTGGATTGAGAACAGCAAGAGCGGGGAGGCCCTGAGGCCGCCCAGGGTAGATTCCCTTCCCAGCTGCCCACTGCTCTCTCAGGTTTACCTCCAGCTCATCTCAGATCCTGGCAACTAGAGTCAGGAGGGAGACAGCCTCTAGCTATCAGGGCTTCTCAGGCCTTCTCAGGCCTTGCAACCATTCTGCCCAGCATGATGCCTTGAGGAGGGCCTCGCCTTGTCTCCACCCACACCACATCCTGAACTGGACAAGGACAATAAAACAGATTTCACAAGCAGCTGGTGATTAATTGCAAATTAATTGAAGAGGCAGCAATTGTACTCCAATTTCAGAGGCAGGACCAATGTCTTGGGCAGTGCTGGGTGGGTCAGCTTAGGTCTCTCTTATAAGGTGGGGCCAGAAAAGCAGGATGAAAAAAAAATAAAAGTAGTGATTTTAAAAAGTGGGTGCTTCCATCATAGCTGAAATGCTTATTTGGCAGTCAGGTGGTAGGCCTAGATGTTTGAAGCCTGTCTTCAACTTTCCCTATCTTTGAAATATTTCATTAATAATAATGACAAAAAAATGACAGGGGATAGGGAGGTTAAGTATTTCTAAACTCTAGTTTGGGATTTATAAATGGTCTCAAATACCAGTAAGCCTCAATTTTCCCAATGGAGAGGGCCTTAAAATTATGTGCAAATCGAATCCTGCTCGCCCACCCAGTACATCTTAAGGCTGCTGATGCTCTATCTTCATTTCTGATTGATTTTTCCCTAGCACAGGCGCCAAATTCTTTGCTTTAAGTGTCAGGCTTTCTCTGTCAAGTAGTTAATGACCTACAAAGCACTTAAAACTGGAGGAGATGCTATTTGGAGGCCCCCTGCTGTGCTTCCTCTCCTATTGTCAGTAATCATCTCTCATTTATTTGCTCTTATTGGTTTGGAATTTGCTATCAGGTTTCCCTAAAGCTGAGCCCACCAGGAAAAGGAAAATCCCGTCCTATGGGAGGCAGGTGGATGCTGGATTTGGTATACAGTGGCAGCAACAGTAGCAGGTATGGCCTCTTTTTTTTTTTTGGTAGTACTGGAGTTTGCACTCAGGACCTTGCACTTGCTATGCTACCACTTGAGCCATGCTCTCAGCACTTTTTTCTTTCTTCTTCTTCTTCTTCTTTTTTTTTTTTTTTTTTTTTTTTTTTTTTTGGTGGTACTGGGTGCTGTACCACTTGAGCCACTCCATCAGCCCAGCCCTTTTTGGCTTATGTCTTCCACATAGCTAAGATTACAAGCACACACCATTACGCTCAGCTTGTGCGTTGAAATGGAGGGAGGGTCTCACTAACTTTTTACCTGGGCTGGCATCGAACCTTGATCCTCCTGATCAACAGTCTCAGCCCCCAGCCATCACCTTACCACAGCTCTTTGGCTTTGCTTCAGGCCAATGACCTTCATACTGCCCCGCACCAAGCCTCAGTTTTCCTTCTTCACAATGTCTTCAGAACAAGCACCTGCCTTTGGACAACTGTAGGATGACAACAGCCTGGCGAGGACAGTACTAAGAGTAAGAGAAGAGGCCCAAGGTCAGGGTGAGCTCAGAGGCCAAGGCAGATACAAACTCCAAGGTCAGAGCTCAGAGGAAGCATCTCTAAGTTGCAGAGCAGGCAAGCCATTCACAGAGGGGAAGGAAAGCTTTCCAAAGAGAGCTAACCAGACTCCCCTAGAGGGGAAGTATGCCAGTGGTCTGCAACTGCTGCAACCAATTCCACAAGCACGGTGACTAAAAACAACTCACATTTATTTTCTTACAATTCTGAAGACTGAAAATCCAAAATAGTCACCATAGGCAGAAACCAAGGTGTCCTCAGGACCATGCTCCTCCTGAGTATTTGAGAAGACCCCATTTCACCCCCTTTCCTGCTCCTAGAGCTACATTCCCTGGCTACAGCCCTTCCCTCGTCGTACTACCTCCCATCTGTAATCGTCCTGGGCATCCCTCTTCTAAGAACATTTGTGAGTCTAGTAATCCAGCATCATCTCCTTATCTTGACAGACTTAACCACATCTGCAGTCTTTGTCATGTGAAGTAACGTTCACAGGTTCCAGGGATGAGGATGTGGACATCTTGGGGTCCACAGAAGGCCACTGAGCAGAGTGGCTCAGGCTCCGAAGCTGCTGCTGGGGCTTGAATCTCAGCTGAACCATCCATCAGCTAGGTCACCTGGGCAAGTTGCTACATCTCTCTAAACCTCAGTTTCCTCATCTGTAAAATGGGATCAGTGCTTGTCTCCAGATAAAAATTCTGTAGACATTTAACTATCAGTCAGAGTCTACAGGTTGAAAAAGACCTCAAAAGGGCCCTTCTGTAGGAGGGAGGAAGGGCAGGGGAGGGGATGGAGTAGGGCAGGCTGGAGTGGAGAGAAGAACTGCACCAAGTCCAAGAGGAGTGTCTGCGTGCAGGAGCGTGCATGTGTACACACTGTCCTGGGGGTAATGGGCAGGGAAGAACACAGAAGGTTCTTAAGCTAGGTGCTGTTTTGTTTGTTTTTGAGTTACTTTATTGAAATGTAGTAGCATTCATCCTTTAAAGTGTACAATTAGTGGTTTTTGGCATATTCACAAAGCTGTGCAACCATCCTCACTATCTAATTTGGAATCTTTTCCTTATCCTATAAAGAAGCCCCATACCCATCAGGAGTCCCGGGAAGCAGAGGATGAAACATCTTAAGGGGCTCCATGGCCTGAAACCCAGGAAGAAGACAGGGCGCCCAGACTCCTGCAGATTAGGGGCCAGACAGCCTGGGGACAATTCCGTCCCTTACTGTTCCCGGCTTCTTCACTCTTTCCTCCTGTGAAGCAGGATGATCCACCACACAGGGCCAAGGGGAGGCTAGTCTGGGGGCTCACTGTGTACACCACAGTTACTGTTTCTATTTCTGGATGTGGCCACATGGCTCCAGAGTGTACCCTCCTCCCTGGACTCAGCTCTGCACACTTGTCCTGATGGCTAGGGAGGTCAGCAGTTCTCCTGGTCTCCCCCTGCCCCCACCCCCACCCCTCCTGCAGTGCATGCCAGTCAGGGTTCCACCCATAGGGGGCAGTAGGTTGTAGGGCTGCTGCAGAAAGGTAGGGGCATTCCAGACTTGGTCCTGATGGAGCAGCCTGAGCCCGCCCAACAGATCCAGACACTCTGGGGGTAGCTGTGACCTGTCTGGAACAAGACAAACCTCAGACAGGCTTCTCCAGTGCTCCCACCCCACTTTGGCTCCTGCTGGTTACTTGGAGGCTCCAGGCCCTGCATGTCAGGGGTGTCTGGCTTCACCTACAGGCAGCTGAGACAGGAGGAGAGGCCATCTGGTGAGGCGAGAGTGTGGTCAGGACATTGCTGAGCCGGCTGAGGCATCCCTTGGCAGTGACAGGGGCTTCTGGGATCAATTAACAGAACCACCCTAACAGGGCCCATGGCCCCTGATGCACAGTCTGCAGGCACGTGTCACCAGAGCCTCTTGTCAGTCTTGGCAGCCAGGAGTGGGGAGGAGGCTGCTGGCCTTCCCACCCCCACCACTTCGCCCCGTCGCCCCCGCCCCGTGCCTGGGCCCAGCGCCTCCCCTCCCTGCCAAATGGGTGGTGCTGGCTTCCAGAATCTGTGCTTTTATTGCCTCGCCTCTCCTGGTGTTGTGGATGTAGCAGTATGACTGTCTCAATTTTCACATATGTAAAATGGGTCATGCACTAATTAGAGATCACTTTCTGGAAAGTGGAAAAAAAAAAAATCCTCCCTCTTCAGCAAAAACAGGCACTGAATGGCCAGCAAAGGAAAGAACTCATTTATTCTTAAAACAAATGGCTCTTGAGCCCCGTCTACGGCTCAGACACAGACAAAGAGAGACAAATTAGGTGTTTTCCATGCTGGAGAAGCTTGGGGCCTCCTGGGGGAGATGGATGTGTGTGAATTGACTCAACTCGAGGTGATAAGAAGATAGGGCGGGGGGACAGGGACTTAGGGAGGCTTCATGGAAGAGGTGGCAGTTAAGCAGGAATTTCTCAAGCAAACAATGGGGTAAGGGCCTTGGAGCAGAGGGAACAGAAGGTGCACAGGTTCACAGGTGGGGAGTGAGCATCTTGAGGAACAGCAGGCATGGATGGGGGCTTGGAGTGTGACTTTGGGACAGCAGGAGCTGATCAGATGTGAGGTGGTAAAATCTGTCTTTCATTCCAGCCCCAGCACAGGGCCAAACAGGTAGTTGGAGCTGGATCAATGTTGTTGAAAGAATGAAGCGGTTGTGGGAGACCTGAGGGCCTGGCTAAGGGATCAAACCTTGATTCTTTGGACAGTTGAAACCACAGTGAGGTTGGGTATGGGGCATGAGGTAGGAGTCCAAAGTCATCCTTGAGCACATGAAGGTCTAGTTCTCCCAGCACTATTTGTTGAAAAGATTGTTTTTACCCATTGAAGGAGTTTGACTCCCTTGTTGCAATGAATTTGACCATAACCCTTTGAGAGGAGAGTGACCTGGTGAGATCTGTGCTATAGAAAGATCAATTAACTTGGCAGAGAGACCAGGAAGGGCTGAAAGAAGGAGGGGGTTGGAAGGAGGCTCTAATAGGTGGGTTTGATACAGAAAAGAGGGGGAATGTGGGGAAAAAAGCAGCTCCCAGATGGGCTCAGACCTGTGGTGGGGAACCAGGGGTGGGGCATCTCCTGAACCAAGGCCAGGATGTCAGCCAGAATCTGGCCCTCAGGGCATCAGGGCAGGCATGGGGGAGACAGAGAAAAGGCCAGGACTCCTCAATCCCCCACAGTCCACAAAGTGGTAAAATAAGACCCACACCAGTCATAACCACTTCCAAGGTAAGTTTTTAGGCAATAAGAGGGTTGTAAGGGCAGAACAGTGCCAATTACAGCAGCATTATCCCAGATGAGGAAGCTTCTAAGAGGCAGCTCACACCTCCAGGCATGCTGTGTCTGGGAATTCCCAGGGAACACCTGAGATCCAAATATCCAGGCTGCTAGGACCAGGCCTCATGTTGGAAACTGAGCATGTGCAACACCATGACCTCTACTGACCTTTCCCCAAAGACACAGAACACACACACACAATTTTGAGAAGGTGGATGTGAGCAGTGAGGTGATGGGCCATCTCTGAAGGAAATTGTCCTTCCATGGTGTCCCCCAGCCCTGGAAGCACAAAGTCTCTCAATGGCTCTCTCTGTTTAGCCCGTATGGGTCACATCACCCCTTCAGCTGGCCCGTGGCCACAGGAGAACCAAGCACATTTGGAGGCTGCCCCCTTTGGATTGTGTGACCTTCAGCCAATCAGCCTCTCTGAACTGCAGATTCTGCTTCTTTAAATTGGTGGCCATTCAGCCTCCCACCTTGCAGGAGTGTATTTAGGATTAAATGAGGAGTGTATTTAGGACTCTTTCTGTAGCGAAAGAGTCCAAGTAACCACATCCATGCCTGACACATGGCAGTGTCTGTTGAAACACTAAAACGTCCACACTCAGGACTCCCAGAAACCTCTTCTTATCATTTCTCTGTGGAGAAAGCTTGGAAGATACATTCAAGGAGGGGCGTGCAAGCATGTTCCCTGCATTATCTTAGGCGAGGTTGAAAAATTGTAAACAACTGAGGAGGCCATTGATAGGGGCCCGATTGATTAAATTAGGATCCATCCTTCCTGTGAGTCCTCTGCTATAATTAGAGTCTGGCAGCTCCGATATGCTAGCTTGGGCAGATCCCCAGTGCAAACAACACCTACAGAATGACACCAAGCAAGCTCTTCAGGACCCCCCACAAACATTCTGTGTTTTATCTGTTCCCATATATGTACACAGATGCAATAAAAGCAGCAGGAAGGACTCTCTCCCAAATAAACCAAGTAAGTGACCTGTGGGGAGGGCATTCAAAGGAGACCGGGATATGGCAGGTGCATCAGAGTCAATTTGTACCACTTGCTTGCTTAGATACACACAGTGAGCACATACCAACGCCAAGTACACACAGGGTGCAGGCCTGAGCTGGGTCAAGTCTCAGGCCAAGATTCTGACCATAGCTCAAAGGAGAAGCATAGAAAGCAGTTATCCCAGAGTCCTGTGTTCATGTCCTCAATGCCCGAGTCTGGATTCAGAGACTCCAAATGCCATCCCCTGGCATTCAAGAGGAACAGAGAGACACCACTCAGTCTGGCTGGGCTCAGGTAAGGGGCCACCTCTCCTGGAGGAGCTGTCTGCCAAGAAAACTGTTGAACAACATAAAAATCCATCCCTGAAATCCCAGCGGCGTCCTTAGCCTGGAGCACAGCCGTTAAATTAGATGGGAAAAAAGAAGCAGGTTTTGCCTGTAACTTGATTTCAGGTTAGTGAGAGCTGGTGGCCAGAGTGGTGGCTGTCCCCAGTCGAGGCCACCTGCTAAAGTCTTGTGATATTGGTTGTGAAGGGAACCCCAGCTCCACAGAGGATCGGTAGTAAGAGGCACATGTTCCCATGGAAACTGCTGCACAGAATTCTCTGGAAATTTCTGTCTGGGTGGGGGGGCCACGGCTGCTGCACCCACATTAAGTTCCTAGGCTTGGTTTCCAGTGGTGATTTTCTCACACAAGTGCTGGGAGGAGCAGGAGCCAAGCGGGGAGGAGGTTGAAACCTGTTAGAGGGGGCAGGCATCAATTTCTAGTCATTTACCACCCCTGGGAGAGGCAGAGGGTAGGGAGCCTGAGGGTGGCAGGGGTGTTGAAACATTTCAAATGTGCTGAGGCTCTGAAGGCTGGCAGCTGGCAGGACCTCGGCAATAAGGCAGGCTATGCCGAGAGAGCTGGTGGGAATCCCAACCGGGCAGGAACAGGCCAGGCAGACGGAGGGTTCACCAAGAAGCTGAGCTACTGACTGCCTTTCTGCTCGAGGTCCTGGGGCAGAGCCCTGACTGAGGCTTCTCCTACCACTCAGGGTCCAGGTCTGTCCTTGGGGTGGTCCCATGGGCCTTCCTCAAATCCCTTCTCTGAGCCTTACATGTTCTACTCAGTTGCTCCCTTGGCACCTCCTCTCAACTCTTAGATGCTCCTCTTATGGGGCTCCCCTTCCCACTTTGCTTCCCTGTGTCCTTAGCTCTGGGCTGCTGGAACCTGTCATGAGGAGGCTCCCTTCCCAGGAGGCCTGCCCCTTACTTAGCAGTCCCTTCACACTGGCCGCACTTCCTGCTTCCCTGACGGATGAGTGTCCAGGAAGTGCGCACCTGCCAGGCTCTGCATGAGCCAGGGACTTCCTCACCTGTCTTCCCAGAGGCACACTGAGGTCTGGATTGTCACTGGAAAGCCAGGCTTCCATGGGCAGTTCTCCTTCTCCCTTTCCTTACCCCTCTCCTAACTCTCTGGAGACCTTGGCACCCACTGGTCTCCCAACGTCACCCTGAGCCAGACTCAGACACCTCTCAAGCAGCATCTGTGTCACCCAAGAGGTGATAGATCAGTCTCTGAGGGGCTCATAGACCACAGGGAGGAGCTGGGATTTTATTCCAAGTGAAGCAGGAGCCCTGGAAAGTTTTGTCTGGAGCTGGAACAAGACTTCAAGCAGGTTTTGTCAGTTCTCTTGGCTGCTTTGGGAGAGACTGTGGGGGCAGGGCAGCTGCAGGGAGCTGTTGTGGTGAGGCCTGGGTCACAGCATGAGGTCAAGTCCCCACCAAGCTCCCTCACTCCCCTGGAAAAGGCTGGAAAAACCTAAGTACTGGCTAGACTCCAGGGGCCTAGAACAGAGAGGCCCAGGAGGTGGGGGAAGCAGCCAGTGAGTAGGCCTCCTCTTGGTCTTGCTGGCTTCCAGTTGAGTTTTCACCTTTGTCCTGGCCCCCACCTCAGGCTGCTGGAGTCAGGAGCCTGGAAAGCAGCTCTGCACAAGGCAGCTTTCCTCCCTCAGCAGGCCTGGAGTTCATTAAACCCAGCCTCCAGGAGCATGGGGCCTCTCTGCTCAGCTCTGTGAGCCCCTAGGAGCCCTCCTTGCCATTGGTTCACACGCTGAGGCCAAGAAGCAAGCTGGGAGGCTGCTGGTTGTCATGTGGGCCCAGGGAGGCCTGTGCCATAGGGACTTGCAGAAGTCAATCTGTACCCACTCCCACTCCCAGCCTTTCTGTCTCTGAAGAGGGAGACTGACCTGTAGAATGGATATGTGCTGCCTAAAAGGTTGATGGCCCAGTGCTGCTGGGGCCAGGGTCAGGCCTACATATTGGGGCCCTTCCCTCACTGACTGCATTTGAGGTCTGATATGAGGACACCCCCAGGAACCTCTGGAGCAGCCTGAGTGGTGGGGAGAGAAGTCTGACCTGTCCATTCACAGATGAAAAAACAGTTGGCAAGCCAAGGCAGAGGAGGTGAGGGAGGGGACAGAGCGTGATAGTCTGGGTGAGAGACACCTGAGCCCATATCTACCTGGGAAATGGTTTCTGTTACATAGCAGGACCACATGGACTATGAAACAAGGGGTCCTGTGGGCACTTGGAGGAGCAAAAAGGCTAAAGACCAGACACTGAGGAGTTACCATCTACCCACTTGAACTGCACACAGAGACTCCTCCACCCATTCAGGGGAGGCTGGCCACCAAACAGGGCTACAATGGGAAAGAGGTGGCCTACAGACAGCTAGGATGGGTGCTGGGTCCATCTGGCCTCTACCCACATGGGCCAGGGGTGGGTCCGGAGATAAATAAAGACAGAGAAGGATTGAATGAAGTCAACGATTGCGGGCCAGGACAGGCCAGTTAGAGGGGACTTTGGGGCACTGGGCCTTAGGGTGGAAGGAGGAGCAGCTGAGGCCTCAGGTGGAGGAGAGGCCTGAGGAGCAGAGGTAACAGGCAGAGAGCATAGTAGCACAGACATCACAGGGACTGGGATGATGGGACACAGAACTTTAGGCCATGTTTACCAGCCCTCCACCCCCCATTCCCCACGTCAGAATGTCCTTCCTCACCTGCATGTATGGAACCCTCCCTGCTCCAGGGCCCCAGTTTGACAGTCACCACTTGCTCCATCCTTGGCCTTGATATCTGGCCCTGGGCCCAGTCCAGCATCTGTGTGGCTCAACATCCTTGCCCATCCCCCACCCCTGCCACACCAGCAAGGCCACCTTGTGCTTTTGGACTAGCTGGGCAGGTAGGAGCATCTGCAGTCCCCTGCTAGTCCATCCTCAGTGCCCATGCACGGCATTGGCAGGGTCCCTGCTGTGTCTTCCTTGCAGATCATTGTCTGCCCCTAGACCAAGACAGCCATGTAAACTCTGTGGGGTGGGCATAAGATGGTGAGGAGGGCTTCAGGAAAAAGGCCACTTCCTTTCTGAGTGAGAAGCACTTTGTTGACTGGGCCATGGGAGGAAGAGCCCAGTTGGCACGAGGAACAGCCTGGGCAAAGGCTCAGGCTGGGGTGCAGGATGGGGGAGGGAGAGGGGCAGGCGGAGGAAAGGAGGGCCTTGAGTGTAAGGATGAGGGTGATAGTATGTCCCTGGAGGCCATACTCCTGGTTCAGATTAAGTCCTTTGGCATGAGGGGCTGCGCCAGGGCCTCTGGTCCAGGACAAGACCCGTGGTTGGCAGAACTTCTCCTAGAGATTTTCATAGACCAAGTTAAATTCGTTGTCATCCTCAAATTTATGCAGTTTCTCCTGGGAAAGAAAGAGGGAGAGAGAGAGAGAGGGAGAGAGAAAGGGAGAGAGTGAGAAGGAGAGGGAGAGAGAGAGAGGGAGAGGGAAAGGCAGAGGGAGAGGGAGAGAGAGAGAGATGGAGAAGGAAAACATATTAGGTAGTAAAAGAATGAATTTGCACTGGTTTAATTTTAATTTTAGTCAGAGGCAGACAGATTGCTTCCTGCGTGGCTTTGGCAGGAGGACTACCCTCTGATCCCAAGCCTACCTGGCTAGCTTCTCCTACCGCCATACCCGCCCCTCTCTCCATTCCACACTCTGGCTACACCAGCTTCCCCTCACTTACCTCAGACTCCTCCACATGTTCTTCCCTCACTCTGAAATGCTCCCCAGCACACTCCTGTTCCCTGACTACCCCCTACTCACCCTGCGGATCCAACTTAGTGTCCCAGGAAACCCTTCTTGCTCCAGCCCCATCAGGCCCCTCCAGGGAGCCCACTTCTCACATTAGGGCTACAAATGTCTCTTTCCTTGGAGTCAGTAACCTTGTTTCTGCAGACCAAGTCTCTCAGAAGAAAGGAAGAGCCATGCCTCACTCTCCTGTCCAGTACCCCAGGGCCTGGCATGAGGTGGGAACGGCCTGAGATGGCCCAGACATCCTTGGAGGTTCAGGGAGGGAGGCCCTACTTCCAGTCAGGGCTTTGAGAATAGATGGTTCTGTAAACAGCCCCAGCCTGGGCTGTGGGAGTCTGAGCACCAGCCCCAGCACTTCTGAGGCTCTTCCCAGGTGCCCCTGGGCCACCCATACTGTGGGGTTCCTTCACCAGCTTAGCAACGTTGTGTTCCAAGCTCCTGTCAGATGGGGCAGATGGTATGGTAGGAAAACATTGCTTGTTCACCTTACAGATGAACAAACTGAGGTCAAAGAGAGAAAGGGTGATGAACTTATAGGCCTGAGGCCCTGCCATGATAATACTGGAGCCCTGAGCCATCCAGCCCCCCACCAGTTCCCTCTCCAGCTCTAACCTTAGCCATCACCAGCCTGGGGGCACCTCGAACCCTCCCACCTCCACTTGATTGGGAGTGTGTCTCCAGTGGCAGTTATAATGGCCATGCTGCATGGACACCCACTGGGTCCTGGGCTGCCTGCTCAACACAGTAGTCTGTCTGTGAGGTCACTACTTTTGCTCCTCAGCTTCCATCACAAGAGACTTAGGAACAGAGAAGTACCTTGGTCAGGACTGCCCAACTGCTAAGGATGGAGCAGGAGTTTGAAGCCCCCAGTCCTCCTAACCACTAGGCTAGCTGCCTCTGAAAAGGACTGGATTCAGCAGCAGGTGACTCATGCCTATGGTCTAGTTAACTCCCATTGCATAGATGATGAGAGGGGGAAGGGGAAGGAAAGGGAGGGCCAGGCTTGGTGTCCCAGGCCACAGGATTGTTGCGCCAGCCCGCATACCTGGGAGGGCTGGCTTTGGGCAGAGGCTGGACTGCCAGCCTCGTTCTCAATACAGGCGTAGACCTCGGTCTCTCGGCGCTGCAGGGCCTGCAGGAGACAGGGAACCAGGGTGAGGATATACACGCTAAGGGGCAGTCACTGGGCCGCCCGCGCCAGCCTCCCTACCTGTTACTAATCCTGCTGAGCTATGGGCGCCCAGGGGAGGTCGGAGCCCATTGCCATGCCATGCATGGTCGTCCTGCCACATCTTTCACCTGCCAGTCTCTCTCTGAGTCACCTTTTCCCCTCCCTTGCTTGTACAGACTGACCTGACTCTTCTCTGGTGCCCACCATCTCCCTCAAGGACTTCAAACAGCCACTTGCTCAGTACGGTGGGCTCTGTCCACACTTCTACCTAGCTGGCAAGAGGAAGGGACCAGGTCTATTCCTACCATTCTGGCCTACCCTTAGGCCCCAAGGGCCTGGTAGCCAACAGCCCCTGCACCCATGGCCACTGCTCAATAGGGCACAATCCTGGAATCTGCCCCCACTCCCTGGTTCAAAGCCACTGGCCCAGTGGGGGTCCCGCTCACCTACTCACACCCTCTACATCTCCCTGACCCACTACCAAGCCTGGGCTCAAAGACGACCTAGAGGCCCATTGAGATCTCACTGTTTGCTTATCAGGCTTGTGCCCTGCTGGGAGATTCCAGAGTCTAGCCCAGCTCTCAGTGTCCCTTTGCTTATCACTTCCTTTTCATCCCCAGAGCCATCCCTTCCTGGCCATCTGGGCCCCAGTCATTCCCCAATGCTCCCCCTTGGAAATTCCAGCTCCCACTGCCCACCCTGACCACAGTCCCACCCAGTCCAGGCCTCCTCCCACAGAAGCCTGAGTGACAGGAGCTGGGAGGCCAGGGACCCAGTCTCCACAGCCCCCAGTGGATTGAGAGCTCTTTGAGGGTAGGAACTGGACCTGGCTCATCTCGTGATTCCTGAACCTACAGCTGTGCATGGCACAATGAGAGTCACAGAAAATGACCAATAATGAGGGGCCACCTCCCTCATTTGGGGGTGTCCTAGGGCCATACTCACTCTTCACTCAGCCTCTAGAAGCCTGACCAGAGATGTCAAGATGGTAGGAAGAACCAGAGCTTTGAAGTCAGACAGAACTGGGTTCAACTCTTGGTTCTGACATCTGCCACCAAAAGCAACCCTTTAAGCTCTCTGTGCCTCTATTTCCCCATCTATAAAATGGGAACAATCACGTCTGTCTTGCAGGTCCAGTACAAGATTAAATAGGATATTGTATATAAAGGGCCTTGCATGGAGCAGGCAAACAGTAGGTGCTTAATAAGGAGCTGTTGGATGATAATCAAAGAAGACAGTACACCTGTTCCCTCTGCAACCCCAGCTGGGACCCACCCTCAGGCCCTGATGGGCTCTAGAGCAGAGCCTACAACAGCCTGAGTAAGAAGCAGAAGCCTTCCCTTCCCTAGTGAACGTGTCATATGGATGCCGGCTGGTTGCCAAGGAGGCGGTTTCCCTGGCAACAGTCAAGCAGGGGTTGCTGAGGCAGGCTGGAGAGACAGGTGGTGCTCAGAGGCAGGAGGAGGGCGGGGAGGGGAGGAAGAAGGGAGGTGCCTAGAAGCAGCCAGGCATGAAAACCTGTGTAATAAACCATTTGGCACTTGGGAGACCCTCACTTTCAAGGGCATCAGACACGGGGATAGTGGGGCTGCCTTGGGAAGCAGTCAAGGTGTCTCTGAGCCAGGAAGAGGGTGGGTCTTGGGAGAGGGGCTTCTAACCTGCCTTCTTCCCAAGGAGAAGCCCAGTTACCAGGGGAAGGAAACTTCTAAGGCCTGCTCTGATCTTCGTGGTTCTTTGTGCCTGCCCAGAGCCAGCACACAGGATGGGATATGCTCCTTAGCCTCCCTGTGCCCCCCCGCACCCTGTCCACCCACCCTCTGAGACCTGATAGCCCCTCCACACTGGATGGGTCTGATCACAGAGAAAATACCCTGCCTGGCCCCCTCAGGCCTCAGACCCGCACAGCACAGTGGCACTTGTGCTGCCAGCAGGGCAGGAGCAGCTGCAGGGCTGCGGGCAGACAAGGCTGCAGAGATGGCCACCACTTAGCAGCGGCAGAGTGAAGCCTTTGACAAGTCTTGACCTGCTGACTGCATTTGCATTCAGGGTGTGACCTGCAGTTCAGGCTGTGAAATGCAGGCCAGCCCTGCCTGGCCTTCCTTGATCATGATGGGATGCCTCCCACGGTGTGCCTGCTGGGAGAACGGTGATGGCCTCTTTCTTGGCGGGCAGCCTGTGGGATGACACAGGGCTAGGCTATGTTGTATCCAGGCTAGGCTGTGCTGTGCTGGGCTGTGCTGGGCTTGGCAGTGGTTATCTGAGATGCAGTCCAATAAGCCCTTTTGCCTCCCACTGCCTGGTGGGCAATGGTGCTGGCATGATCGGTCATCAGCCTAGCAAAGGTGTAAAGTTAGTGCCAAGGTGGACTGAGTGGAAAGTCAGCTGCCCTAGGCCTGACCCTAATCTAAGGGTACTGGCCACTGGGGGCCATGGGTGGGATGTGGATGCTGTTTAGAAAGGAGCAATACTGGGTAGAGAAAGGATACCCCAGCTGTAGGTCTGAAGCCCTTAGGGAGGTGGGGCAGTATGGCAGTATTGTGTGTCACTCAGCGACAGCAAGCAGTGTGAGGGACTGCAGGCTTAGTGCAAGATTGGGGACACTGGGCCAGGTAGAGGCAGGGAGCAGAACTGAGCACTGCTGAGAGAGAATGCAAACCCCAGGGCTGACGCCTCACACTTGCCAATGGACGCCCTGGAAGGGTGAGAGCACTCTTGTGAGCATCTACTGTGTGCAGGCACTGGGCTGGTGTGGGGTGGGGAGGAGGCTTGAGACAGACAATAATTACCTAAGCAAAAGGAGGCCACAAAGGCTATGGAAAGACACAGAGGACAACAGAGACATTGCAATGGATAGGGGCATGGGAAGAGGTGGGAGGAGAGCCACACTGAGGTCTGGCTGAGCAGAAAGCTAACAGGAGCGGGGGTGGGCAGTGGGAAGGGGCAGCTATAGGAAGCAGCCTCTCAGGCAGGCGATCACTAGCACAGGGGCCCTGTGGTAAGGTGCACCTGGCCTGGTGTGTTCGGGACAGCATGTGTGGTTAGCGACAGCATGGAGGCCAAGAACAGGGCTCTGACTTTGACTCTGGGTATGATGGGAACCTATGAAGGACTGTGATGGCCAGAATGGATCAAGCGCCCCCCCATCTGCTTGGAGACCCCATAGGTCTCTGACTTGGGCACTCCCAACAGCAGCCTTGCCATGTGGCAGGCTAGGGTGCTTCCATGTGACTCTGCTTCCCTCTTCCTTCACTGTGCCTCATCTGATGGCTTTCCTATGTCCTCAGCTCCCTCCCCGTCTTCTCTCATAGGGACTTCTGAAAAAATAGCCCTGTGCATATCTCCTTCTTGGTGCCTGCTTCTTTGGGGACGTCATAACACCAACATCTCTGAGCAGAAAGACATGATGGTTTAACAGGATTGCTCTGGCTGGTGCCAGGTGGAAGAAAGACCGGGGCAAAGATAAAAAAAAAAAAGGCCAATTGCCAGCCACACATGGTGGCATATACCTATAATCCCAGCAACTAAAGCAAATTAAAAAACAAAAGAAAGAAAAAGAAAAAAGGTCTACTGAAGACTGACTGAGTAATGGCAGTATATGGCAGCAAGAGGCAGGAGAGGCTGGGGGAGGAGAGCAGATAGATGCTGGATACATTTGAAGCCAGGGCTACTGATAGATCAGATCTGGGGGGTGATGGAAAGAGAGAAGGAAAGGACAGCTTCGAAGTACTTAGCCTGAGCAACTGGGAGGACAGTCATCACTTGTTAGGATGAGGATGGTGTGGGAAGAGGAACTTAGTGGGGAAAGAGCTGGAGTTTGGGTAAAGGAAGCGCCCATTAGTCATTCTATGGCAGCTGGGCCTGGTGATCCGTGATTTCTGGGCTGGAGACACAACTTTGGGAGTGGTCAGGGTATTGATGGTGCTCAGAACCAATGCACTGAGGAAGGGGAGTGAAGATAAAAAAGAAGGGGTCCCCGGGGCTGAGCCCCAATGTTTACTCCAATGTTCAGAGGTACTGGAGAGAAACCTGCAGGAACCTCCTGGACTGAGGAGGTGACAGTGATTTGGGGAGGATTAGGAGACAGTGGAATGATCCAGAATCAAGTGAAGCATCTAGGAGGAAGGAGAGCTTGGTGGTGTCCCATGCCGCAGGGGCTGAGAACTGCCTGCTGGATTTAACAGTGCAGAGCCACAGGGACACCAGGAGGAAAGGTCTGGTGAAGAGGTGAGTGGCAGGCCTGAGTGGATTGGAAAGGAGAGGGAGGGAGAAACCCAAGGTGCCTGTGGAGGAGTTCTGTTACCAGCAGTGTTGGAGAGAGGGAGGTGGCTCAAAATAAGGAACTTAAGGTGGAAGAAATCATATCATCTACCAAACTGCAATGCAAATTATAGGACTGACCCTATTTCACACATGATGGAACCAGGACTCAAAGTTTAAGTAGCAGAACCAGCAGGTGAAGGATGAGGCTTTGCCTGGTGCAGTGATACACGGCTGTAACACACTTGTACACTTGGGAAGCTGAGGCAAGGAATTGAGAGTTTGAGGCCAGGTCTGGGCTACATAGGGAGACCCTGTCTCAAAGGAAAAAAAAAAAAAAAGAACAAGGTTTTGCTCCCCAGTCTGTCCAACTCACGCCAAATCTATCCTCTTAATAGATTGAGTTTTAAAAGCAAATTGGAGGGGGGGGCAGGGTGGAGAAATGACCCAAACCATGTATGCACATGTGAACAAATAAACAAACAAAAAAAGAAGCAAGTTGGAGTAGTAAGGCTTGTTTTGTACTCACTTTCCACGTGAAAGAAAGCAAAACTTGACATAATTAAAAAAAAAGAAATATACAAATGCACAATCCTACTGGTAGATAACTCATCTCTCTCTCTCTCTCTCTCTCTCTCTCTCTCTCTCCAGTACCAGGGATTGAACTTAGGGCCTCACACATGCTAGGTAAGTGCTGTACCACTTGAGCCACACTTCCAGTCCACTCACTTCTCTTAACAACTGGTAGGACAGACAAAAAAGTCAGTAAGTATCAATGGGAATATGGAATATTTTAACACCTTAGTCCTCATACTTGGTATAACTGACGTATATGGAGCACACACCCAACTGTGCATGGTACTCGTTCTTTTCAGTGCACACAGAGTATAAGCTGAGCCATAAAGTAAGTCTCAAAAGATTTCAAAGGATTAAAATCAGAATATACATATATACATACATATATATGTTAGCTAGAAATAAAAAGGAGAATAATTAGAAAACATTTAAAAATTAAGCAAGACTCTTTTGAATAATCAGTGGGGCAAGGAAGAATTTTCTGTGAAAAATTTAGAATGAAAGATAATGAAAACACAACATATCAATATCTTAAGGGGAAGCTGGGCATGGTGGTACATTCTGCAATCCCAGCATTTGGGAGGCAGAGGCAGAAGGATCATGAGTTCAAGGCCAGCCTGGGCAGCAGGCAAGACCCTGTGTTGAAAAATGAACAATCTTATGGGATGGAGATATAGCTCAGTGGTAGTGTTTACCGAGCAGGTGTGAAACCCTGGTTTGATCCCCAGCAACATACACACATACATATCACATGGGATGCAGCTAAAATCATACTTAAAGGGACGTTCATAGCCTTAAATGCATACATTAGAAGTAGAGAAAATTATCTAAGTTTCTATCCAAAGACAGTAGAAGGAAGAACATATTAAAAACAAACAAATGCCAGGTGCCGATGGCTCACGCCTGTAATCAGCTACTCAGGAGGCAGAGATCAGGAGGATCACGGATCGAAGCCAGCCAGGGCAAATAGTTCCTGAAACTCTATCTCAAAAAAAATCCAACACAAAAAAGGGCTGGTGGAGTGACTCAAGGTGTAGGCCCTGAGTTCAAGCCCTAGTACCACAAAACAAAAAACAAAAAACCTTCCCCGGAGGCTGAGAAGAAGACAAGCTGCCCCTACCACCACTCCTATCCATCGTCATACTGGAGGTCTTAGAGTGCAATAAAGTAGGAAAAAAAGTAATAAGAGGGTTGGAAAGAAACCAGTGAAACTTCCATGACTCAGGGATGACATGACCTGGCTCATGGAAAGTCTGAAGGAATTTACAGAGAAACTATCAGAATTGAAGAGTGAATTCAGCAAGATCACACTCCATAATGTTAACATAAAAAAATCCATCAAATTTCTACACACCAGAACTAGACAATTAAACACGGAGGACACCTGTACCTAAAACCTCTTCAACAGGACTGATGAGCTGATGGGGACAAAGTCCCCTCGAGTGCTGGGCACACAGAAGTACACAGCAAATGGCTCCTGACGCCATCCTCATTGTTAGTGTCACTCCTCTCTGCCCAGGAACAATTCCAGCTGGCAGAGTCCTGTCTCAAGGGCTTAGCAAAGCCCTGTGACCTCCCACATCCCCCAGTCATTATGGGATCCTGCAGGCAACACTCTGGAGAAGTCGGCCTGGGCTTCAGAGAATGCTACACCGAGGCGAGAAAGACAAGCTGGGCAAAAGTGAGTCTCTTTCATTAAAAATCATCTCATAGAAGGGTGATGTACTCATGTGGGAAAACGTTCATGAGCTATTGTAACAGGAGAAAGTCGTGGCTGGGGCTGTGGCTCAACTGGTAGAGCACCTGCCTAGCAAATTCGAGAACTTAAGTTCAAACCCCAGAACCACCAAAAAAATAGCTGTGCAGCTCCAAGTTTTAAAATAAAGTGTGGGGGCTGGGGTACAGCTGATTGGTACAGCGCTTACCCAGCATGAGCAAGGCCCTGGGTTCAATCCTCAGCACCAAGAACAAAAAGTGGGAGCGTGTATGGGTCTCTTTCTAGATGTTGATAGGGACAAGGCTGGAAGGTATAGAAGTCAAGGTCACTAGTATTTATCCTGGAAGAAGGTAGGATAAAGATGCCGGTTATTTGATTCTTATATATTTTTTCCTACATATGTATATGCATGTATTTACGTGTTTGGAGAGAGGGAGAGAGAGAGAAAGAGAGAAAAAGAGGAAGAGAGAAAGAGAGAGAGAGAGAGGTTTTCATCTGTCATATGACACCAGAATCCCTCACAGGGAGGTGTGGGGAGAGAAGAGTGAATTTGGGGAAGTTGGGCTGGGTACACTGCAGCAGCTGGTAGGAAGTCCCTGGGGAAGAGAGGATGAAGGCCCTTTGAGAACTGTTGTGTTCTCCTCAGAGCTATCAACGCTACTCCCATGGGGACATTCTCTTGGGTTCACCACTACCCACCGCATCCTCTGAACGTGCTCTGTGAGGGGCTTTGTGGCATTGGAGGAAGTACCAGAATTTCACAGGTGGGGACAGGCACAGTGGCACCCAGGCCACTGAGATCCTGCACCTGGGGACCCCGCGGGAGCCCTGCAGAACCTTGCAGCTCCCAGGTGTGGACTAGGGAGCCCAGTCTGATGTCTCTGGATCTCACGGGACTGAGACTCTGGCTGGCCCTGACTGGATGGCATTGATCCTTCACTTTCTCTGCAGTGAACTTATGTCACTCGTGGAATGAAAGCAACACGACTGGAACGTTCCAGTTGCCTCCTCGGCTGCAACCACCAGCTAGAGGGGCCGAATGCTGCCCAGGTGGACAGTTACCCATGTCATTATGAAGACTGTGGCAGAAAATATTTGTGACACAACAGAATGTGGAACAAACAGTGTCTCTACTGTGATCGGAAGGATATAAAATCTGTGGAAGGGAAGGAAGAGAGTAAACTGAAAATCACTGGAGTGGGTGTGGCTCAAGAGGTAAAGCCAAGTGTGAGGCCCTGAGTTCAAGCCCCAGTACCGAAAAAAGAAAATCCATGTACCAAGGGTGTGGGATGGCGCTTGACCTTTCCCTCTTTTTGTGCTTTTTTATTGTTGTGGCTGTGATGCTGTTTGTGCAATAAAAACAGGAGGAAGCTGGTGAGCTGGTGGACGTCTTCTGGTCATTTGAAGGAAGTTTCGTCATTTCTCAGCCATTCTTGCCCTAGCTACCCCTTGTTAGAGAAGCAGAGGGGCATGGTGAAGTGAAGAGGACAGGACGGCCCCTCGTGCCTCGTGCATACCTACCAGGGGCTCACACATGGCCTCTCCCTTTACCTTTCTAGAAATTTCACAAGGTGGGACTTACTGTACCCTTGTTACAGATGAGGAAGTTGAGACTCAGAGAGGCCTCACAACTGGTACAGACTGAGCCAGGGGTCAGGCTCAGAGTTAGGCGTGAGAGAAGGGGAGGAGCCCAGGCCTTGGCACTCACCGTGTAGACAGATTCTGCGGGAGGCTGTGTGGTTTTGCTGGCAGATCTTGGGTCGGGGCATGTCTTGGTGGGGTGCTTTTCTGGAATCAGCTTCTGCTTCTATGGGGAGCAAGAGTCAGGGCTGTCAGGGCTGGGGACAAGTGGCTTGACTGTCCCTCTCCCCTCAAAAAACCCCGCTAGGGAAAAGGATGGAGGCTTGTCAAGAGGCCACACAAGTTAATCCCTCAACACCTTCCACCCACCCTCTCCAGGGAGATGCATCTGAGACCCACATCAAACCGCTCATGTGCCTGAAGCCAAAGGAAATGAAACGACCTACATGAGGCACTGTCACACCGAGCACCTGGTTCTGCAGTGGCAGGGCCCCCACCCTGGAGTTGAAGCTGCCAGTGGTCCCTGACTGGGTGCCAGCCACCCTGTTCCTACCTGGCTCTGGCCTACAGTAAACCATGTCCCTCTGGGGCATCAATGTCTTCAGCAATCATAACGCTTGTCTGAAAGACTGTTATAAGTATTCAAGGAGGGAGCAGGGGATACAGGTGTCTGGCACTTGGTGGCACATAAGAGGCCTCCGTCAGCCACCCCACACTTTTCAAGCACTTCTGTTAGTCAGGCTGTGTGAAGAGGGGACAGTGTGTCTGTCCTCCAGGACTTTATTTAGATCCAGCAGAAAGATGGAAGATGAACTAGGAGTTTTACCAAAACACAGTGTAGCACTGACCACAGATGCAGAGCTTCTGGCACAGGGGGAGGAAGCCAGTGCCTGGCCATAGGAAAGCTGTGTCATAGGTGAAGTCAGAAGACTGAGTGCGTTTTGCAGAAAGGGAAGGAGAGAGTTCCAGGGAGAGGGAACAGCACACACAGGCCTGGAGGCCTGGAGGAAGCTGAAGAAGGCCAGCAAGGCTGAGGGGTGAGCCAGCCCCGGGTGATCAGGGTGGCTGTGTGGACAGTGTGGGCACAGGACAGCAGGAAGCTTCGAGCGATTCAGGTTGGGTGGGGGTGTGTCTGCCCCATGGCATGGCTTTGGAAAGCTCCCACAGGCTGCTGCAGAGGCATGTGGAAGTGAATGAAGGTCAGGAGGCTGGGCAGGGTTGCTGGGAAGGTGCAGGGCTGGGGTGACAGTCAGAGGCACAGAGGGAGGCGGTACGGACGCCCTCCTCATTCCAGGCACCACACTGCCAACAGTGGAACAACACAGCCTCATCTCGGGGCAGGAGCTAATTAAAAACCCTGGCCGCCTGCCAACCCCCAGCCCATTTACTCTGGGATTAGCTCTTGAGAGCTACTTAACTCACAGGCAGAAGCCACGCCACCCTCAGTCACAGCATCATTACAGCTCTGAACATGGAGCCAGGGGGCTGTGCTCATTGCTTGCGCTTCTCAACAGTCCATCCTCATGTCATCTCTATTCTGCACATGAGGAAATGAAGGCTCAGGGAGGACAGGGGACTTTGAGAGGCCACACAGACAAGGGCAGGATTTGAACCCAGGTCTCTGTTTCACCAAAATGCCAACCTGACAGTACCTGGAGTTTTCACTCCTCTGTTTTTGAGAATGTGTAGATCTCATAAAGTTAGACAGATGCTGGCATCTGTGTGTACTTTACAGCTTACAAAGACCCCTTGGATTTAATTTTCCTGCCAGCCTGAGGGCATGCCCATTTAATGAGGGGAGAAACTGAGGCTTGTCCAGCTAGCAAATGGCTACTCTTGGAACAAACTCAGATGCCTGGTCCTCAGATTCAGCACTGCCTCCCCTGAACCAATTGCTCCTGGATATACTGTCACAGTCAGAGGCCAGGCCACTCAGAATATCTCAGCATCCCCTCGTGTCAACATGGCTGAAGTCCTTGTGCCATTCCAAGGCTGTAAGACATGAGCTTATGGACAGTGACTGTCCTTGGGGCCACCTGAATCAGCTCTTTGGATCCACTGAGGCAGGAAACCATGGGCCCTGGCATCAGGCACCTATAGGCCGCCATACCAGCCATCCTACATGCTGAGGCTGCCTGGACATGAGGACCCTGTAGTATGGTCTCCTGGCACTCTCCTTGAGATGAATGGGGTCACCACTGACACTTCAAAGAGGCAAGTGCTGCTGCAGGTCACAGGAAGGAGCCCAGGTTTGCAGGGGGCTGCAGACGTATCATGAATGTGCAAACAATACACTGTCTGCTAGGAAGGTTGGAGAAGGGGAAGAGATGATGACCAGGGCAAAGCCATGAAAGGCCAAAAAGATGCTATGGCATCTTTACCCTGGTGGCAGGGAAGTGGTCAGATTTGTACTTTAGAAGGTTCCCTCTGTGGCCACAGATTGGGGGGTGGATTGAAGGTTGGGGGCAGTTGGGTCATCAGGAGAAGACCCTTCCACTGGGGACTGAGGAGCCCTGGGCTGGGGCAGAGCCCTTGTGGAGCAAAGAGGGAGCTCCCTTGAAAGCTCAGATGGGTGCCACTGACTGACACCTCCTTTTGTTCTTAATATGTCATGACTGTTGACCAGGTGATTTTCCGAGCAGACTGTGAGGTTTTAATCTGTAGTGCTCCCTCTGGGTTCCTAGCCTCCAGGACAGGGCCTAGTGCATAGTAGGTGCTCAGTTAATATCTGCTTAAGGGAAGACTATGCACATTTAATAAAATGAAAATGAGACTATGACAGGCCTCTGCAGATTATAAGCCCTCCGGCAATCATGTACAGAGGGCCTACTATGCCCAGGCGCTGAGCTAGAAGCCGGGCTGCTATAGGGAACAGGCAGGGAAGGCATGGAACAAGAAACCACAGGGCTGAGAGACGAGGGTGAGGGGAACCCAGTGGGGAAGCCCCTGTCTCTGGGAAGGCGCCATCCACATGGTGAGCAGGAGTCGGCCAGGTGAAAAGCCGGCACAAACTGCCTCACTATCTGTACTCCTGCTTGAGCTTGCTGTGTGTCCAGGGGCAAGGCACAACCTCTCTGAGCTTCACTTTCAAGAGCTGTGAGATGGGAAGAAACCCCACAGAGCTATGGAGGGGAACAAGTGAGGATGTGTCTGGGAGGAGTCTGGGTACATGGTGGCTCTGAGGCTCTTCTTTCTTTCCAGGTTGCTGAGATCAGGAAAATCTGGGAAGGGGGCCCTATCTGGGGAGCTGGAAATGGTAAACATGAGGGCCTGCTTCTTCCCTTGAGTCCTCAGGGGGACTCACCACCTGAAAAGGCCTGCAGAGCTCTGGGGTCTTCCAATAGATCAGGAGCCTGGAGTGCAGGGGAGGGAGGACCCGGGGAGGGTTCTCAGGCCCTGGTGAGGGATCCCCAAGGAATACCTGTTCTAGGAGTGATGTGCCCTCCCCAGAGCCCAGGATGCCCTCTGGGCAGTGGCAGCCCTTGTACCCTAGAGGCCTCCCCAGGCCCATGGTGTGAGTGGTGGGGCCATGTCACTGTGTGTTCAACCTGTACCTTCTTCCAGAGCAGCAGAGCTGTGATCAGGATGCTAAGTGCAGTCAGGAGGCCAGTGAAGCCAAAAAGCAGTGCCTTCTGGGAGCTGGGTGGGGGCTGTTGGTACCCCATGTCTGGAAGAAGGGCAGGGGACAGAGGGTTAGTCCCCCACAAAAGCCAGGGCCTACCAGCCCACCAGTACAAGACCCCAAAGCCCTATGTTCCCCTCCCCCAGGGCCCCATTTCCAACCCCCCCAACCTCCCTCAGCTCCTCATTCTTATACTCTTTGCTAAATCTTCTGTTTATGCCAACTGCCTTGATTCTGTTTACGGACAAGGATGACACATTTGTTCCTTGAGTACCACTGCCTCAGTGAGCTGGCTCTACTGAGGGCCACCTATGGGACCCTGGATGAATTGTGTCATCTTTTGGGGCCTCTCCTTTCCCCTATTCAAAATGGTAGTAATATGGGTAGATGTGTTAAGGGTTAAAGGAGACAGGTTTGTACTGGGACCTACAGGGATGCACCAGGAGTAGGCGAGGCACAGCCCTCGCCTCTCCTGACCCTATCGTCCATCCACCCATTGTTCGCTCCCTCCTGTCTGGCTGGCAGAAATTCAGGGAGTGCCACAACTGGCCAGGCACATCAGTGTTATTTTTCAAACCTCTCCTATTGCTAGATAGCAGGCAGCCCTTATGCGCAGGCTCTCACTCTCCTCTCCAAAGTCCTCTACAAGCCTAAGGTCACATCTGGGCAAGCAGCAGGACAGGGACTCAAACCCAGGTCTGTGGGACTCCAAAGCCCTTCGCCCCTTCCCATAGGAATTCCAGAGGTCAGAGAATCAAGGCTTTGGCAATGGGCTTGTGCTAAGCTTGTAGGATCTCACATCTTTAAGAAGGTGATGTTAGCTAGGAATTGGTTTCAGGGAAGAGATATGTGAGCCAAGTCTTTACATATAGCCAAGTCTTCCATGAGTACATACCTGCACACATCTGATTCTGCCGAGGCCCAACCCCCTCTCCCCCATTGTACTGATGGGACACCAAGCCCTAGGGACTGAGTGACCTCTGTCACCTGCCAGGGGTGGTTAAAGGCAGATCCACATCCCAGGCCCCTGCTCTTTGCTCACAAAGGTGGTGCAAAGCCCCCTTCAGGGCAGGGGCTCCCCAAGGATGCTCTGTTTGGCTTTGCCAAGGCTGGAAGACAAGGCAAAGGGCTCTCCACTTCGGACCTGTGCCCCAAACTCTGTTGGTTGACCTCCGTGGAACCTTCACCCCGAGAGGAACCAAGAGGTCTCACCTCTAACCAGGATGAAGGTTCCATTGCCCTGTACCATGGAGCCTGGCCAGTGAACACAGCAGTAGTAGGTGCCTGTGGCTGATGAGTCCGGCAGCCTGGGCATGATCTGGCAATCCAAGATGAAGGTCTGGTTCTCTGTGCCCTGGCTGGGTCGGCAGTTGGTCTTCTCCTCTGAGCTTTTCTGACCATGGAGATCCACGTGAAAGTAAGTGACAGTGAAGTCCTTGAATTGTGGGGTGTACTGGTAGGTGATTCTGCAGCTGAAGGAGATGGCTGTGTTGGCCAGGGAGACCACAATGGGGAGGCCAGTGTGGATCACTGACTGCCCTCCTGTGGGAGAAGCAATGAGAGTGACAGGTCACTTGAGACTCCTCACTCACCTGTTTCCCCATGAGGACTAAGACTCACACCTCCCATGCACGCACCGTGCACAGGAGTTGTGCCAAGCACTTTATACACATCATCTCCACCTCTCCTGATCTACCCTGAGGCAAGCCAAGGGCTCTGTTTTATAGAGGAAGAATCTGAGGGCCAGGGAGGTCAAGCCACTAGCTCCTGATCCTTTAGCAAGTGGAGAGTAGAGCTGTGACGCCACCCAAGGCTGGGGACACCAGAGCTCATGCTCTCAACCCATCTCCTTCCCACAGGCCAAGAAACCTCACTTGGTAAAAGCACAAGTCTAAGAAGAGCAAAAGCTGGGGAAGAATTCGAAGCAAAGAAGGAGGCAGGAAGCCAGGTGTAGTGACTCATGCCTATAATCCTAGCTACCGGGGAGGCAGAAATCAGGGGGATTGCAGTTGGAGACCAGCTCAGGCAAAAAGTTCATGAGACCCCATCTCAACAAATAGCTGGGTGTGGTAATGAGCACTTACCATCCTAGCTGTGCAGGAAGCATAAACAGAAGGATTGCAGTCCAACCCAGGCATAAAAGCACAACCCTATTAGAAAAATATCTAAAGCAAAAGGGCTGAGGACATGACTCCAGTGGTAAGTACACCTGCTGAGCAGGTGCAAGGCCCTGAGTTCAAACTCTAGTCCAGCCAACCTCCTACCCCCCCCCAAAAAAAATAGAAGGCGTGAAAACAAACTAAAGAAACCAAGCACCTGCCGTGGGTGGAGAGCCACGTCCCAGGGCCAGAGGAGGAGGCCGGGCAGCCAGCAGCTGGAGACAGACCTCTCCTGAACGGAGCTTGGGGAGGATTTGTCAAGTCTCCACGCAGCCTAACAAGCAAGGCCCCTGCGAGCAGTTCTCAGCACACAGAAGTGCGCACAGGTGGCCACTCAGCTGCAAGACCAGTTCCATGACAACTGCCCATCTCTGCCTCCCATTCATCAGAAGCACCTTGGAAAACAGTTTGAAAACCCCCAAAGCAGCAGCGCAGCCAGGCTGAGCCTCTAACCCCCCTGCAGGCTTCTGAGATGCTGCTTAGATTTGGGCCAGGGTGGTCAGCCACCATCCCCTACTTCAGTGGCCCCTCGGCTCCAATATTCCCTTCCTCCCAGGCCCTTCCCTCTCCAGCAGCTCAACGGCAGACAGTTTTAAATTGAGGTCGGCAGCAAGCAGCCAAGAACACGCAGGCCGGCTTGTTAATCGGGAGAAGATTGCGCGTTTGAAACGCTCAGAGGGAGCCCAGAGATTTATTTTGCTGGGGAAAGAGAGGCAGAGGCCTCCTGCCTGTAGTGTGGGCTGGCGTGAGGCCAGCTGTCTCTTCTCAGGGACAGAGCCTGGGCATGGGAGGGACAGCCAAGGGAGGAAGACTCAGGAGCAGGGGTGGCATGGCCCTTCACGCAGTTAATGCGCTAGGCATGCTGTTATTTTCAGTTTGCTGTTGAGCCACTAAACAGACACCCTCCCCAAAGAACTGGGGGCACTGATGGTGCCAGGGAATCCACTGGCATATCCACTGCCACAGTGGGCAATGTTTTTTTTTGTTGTTTTGTTTTGTTTTTTGTGGGACTAGGGTTTGAACTTAGGGCTTTACTGTACTGAGAGCACAGAGCAGGCGCTCTACTGCTTGAGTCACACCTTTACTCCATTTTGCTCTGGTTATTTTAGAGGTGGGGGGGTCTTACAAACTATTTGCCTAGGTTGGTCTTGAGCTGTGATCCTCCCTGTCTCAGCCTCCCAAGTAGCTAAGATTATAGGAGTGAGCCACTGGTGCCCATCTAGGGACAACTCTTACTTGGGGAATATCCACTGAAATGGCATTTGGGCCCCCTCCAGCATAAGGAGCCCCTGTTCTGGGCTCTCCTCTGGTGGGACTTTGCACTGTCCTTTTCCCTTCCTTCCTTCCTTTTCTTTTTTCTTAGCAGTGCAATGGTTAGAGCTCGTGGCCTCCTGCTTGCTAAGCAGGTGCTCTACCACTTGAGCCACCGCTAGCCCTTTTAGCTTTAGTTTGGTTTTCAAATAGGTTCTCATGCTTTGGCCCAGATCAACCTCAGATTGTGATCCTCCTACTTCCACCTCTCAAGTAGCTGAGATTACATATGTGTACTACTACACCCAACTTGTGTTTCCAGATGGATCTTGCTAACACTTTCCCTGGGCTGGCCTCAAGCAAGTCCTGATCTTGAGTAGCTGGGATTACAGACATATATCACCTGGCCCTTGCACTGTCCTTTCCATCTCTGGACTAAGTTGCAAGATGGTTATGATTTCACAATATCCATATTCTAGTTTTGTCATCAAACAAGAAGACCTAATTCAGAGCAGAGGTTTTGAAAATGTGGCAGGGATGGATAAAGAGTATGGGGGTAGTTCTTGTTACACGATCCCCCAGGGTCCTCAGTGGGATGGGAAGGACAAGAAGCAAGATGGTGGTATAAACTACAAACCACTGAGAGCACCACTCAGGCTGCCTGGCCACCCACCCAGCACACAGGCCTCCCCTAATCTGGGCCTCTACCTGCAGCCTATATCTCCTCACATGGCCAACTCCTGAGGCCCCCAGACTTTGTTCAGAAGACCTTTCTCACGCAGAGGCAACCAGGGCTAATGGAGCCTGGCTCAGCTTGTCTGAGGTTTCCTCATGAAAGACAGAGGTTGGAGCCTGACCAAAGTCACTGGGGACCTCACAGTTCTCTCCTCCTCCCCCGGAGCCCCCTGCTTCTCCTCCAGTGGGTCTAAGAAGTCACTCCAGAACTGGGGGAAGGTGGACTTGCTGTCAGCACCACAAAGCCACCTTCCTGTTTGTTCTGGCAGGAAGACATTCATCCAATTGTCTTGAAAAATTCTCCCATTTGAGGCTTCCTTCTAGAAAATGATAGAATCTGCTAGTGCAATTAAGGTGATCTTTCCCATTTGGTGGAAATCCATAGAAATAGATGTTTGTTGTTCTACAGTCTCCTGGGAATCATTATTTTAAGGTTGGAGGGTTAGGATTATGAAAAGGCAAGGCCTGGCTCTGGTTAGCCATGGCTCATAGGGCTTTGGAGTGAGATCCTTGACCTCCTGACGAAGCCACTGTCTTTGAAAATGGAGAGAGTGGGCAGCCTCGGTAATGCCAGCCAATGGAGTCCTGGAGCCAGAGCCCAGGAGGAAGCGGGACTGCAGGGACAGCCAAGGTGTCCTGACGATGAAACCATCATTTCCACTATTGCCCTTTGCTGGGTATCAGCTTTGTGCTGGGCCACAAAGCTGCCCAGCTCCTACCCTCTCTCGTGTACCCCTTTCGGGGTATGTGCTATGGGGGTCCAGCCTCCCTCCCTGGCCCGAGCTGGCTGCTCCCAGTTAAGATCTAGCACTGGGACAGGTTTATAGCAATTCCCCAGTCGTGAATTCTTTTCCTCTATGACTTGTTCCCACAAGTGTAGAAGTGGTCCCAGGGCTTCTACAAGTGTAGAAGTGGACCCCATCCTGGGCTTGAAGGGGCCTTTCTGCCCTGGCAGCATCTGCAGTATGACAGGGATGATGTGAGCAGAGGAGCCTGGGACAAAGGAGACACTAAGTCTGTCTGAGAAGGTGAGGGAGAGGCATTTTGGTGACCTGGGTGTCCAGAGGGCATCTGTGACCTAGAATCAGGAGCACATGGACAGAATAGAAAGACATGCATAGGAAACTTGCCCTATGTGACACAGGCCCCATGTCAAGTAAACACTCTGATCATCTTCTGAGCTATTGTGACCCCAATCCACAGACAAAAAGCCAGAGGAACTTGGAGGCCTAAAGCCGCAGGGTTCGTGAGTGGGGAGGCGGCCTTGAGCCCAGAGTAATCCAATCGTGTGAGGGAGGCTACAGAGAAAAGGGCAAGGAGATGCAGGGATGGGAGTTTCATGGCAGCACCAGGCACAGTAGCCATCAGATGCTCAAGATAGGTTTGTAGGCCTTGGCAGAAGTCACAAATCTGCACAGTCTGGTCACTGACAAGTGGCTACATGGCTCCAAGATCACAAGGAGACTTTGGCTCATGGATCTTTGTCCCTTGTTCTGGCAAAGGCAGTGTGACGCCACAGGACAATGTGGCTGGGCATCTTTTGAGGTTCTACTCATGCAGCTAGCTGCCTACAGGGACAAAATCCTGTAGGATAGGGGAAAGTCAGCCTGAGGGCTGATGAGGGAGTGAGGGCCATGGGGACCTAAATGACATACCCAGGGGGTTGAGCAGCCATGAAAGTACACAGTGGAGACCACTTCAAACACCACAAGCTCCCAGAGCACAGGGCCCTGGTCCCCAGCACCTGGTAAGGCAGGTAGCTTCTGTTCCCACATTGCCTTCCCTGCCTCCACCCCAGGAGGTGGAAAGGCCCCTCCCTCTCTCACACAGCCAGCATGAGGAATGGCCTTAGTCATCATCAAGGGCAGAGTTCTGGCTCTTATAGGGGTAGAGATTTGAGGAAGCAGTGACCTTAAGTGAATTGCTCAGAAGACTGTGATCTGGTCAGTGACCGGAGCTGCTGAGCAGTGCCAGGGGAAATCTCCCCACGCTGAGGGTTCAGAGGGCCCTGGGGCAACTCAAGCCGCTTGTTGATCATTCTCCAGGCCCTGCAAGTTCCCAGGCAGGCTAGGCTGGCCGGCCTGGCACAGAAAGGAGACCCAAGGGGCATCTAGTGTCTTCTTGGGGGGAAACGGATTCCATGCCTTCAGTTTAGAGAGCTCAGGAGGATTGCAGGGTACAGGGCCTGGAGGGGACTCAGGGTAGAGTGGGGCAGTGGGCAAAGAGGAGAGGAAGTGAAGACAGCTAGTTTCCCACCTAGCCTTTGCTGGGCCACCCTTTGGGCTGCTTCTTCCAGCCCAGGTAGGAAAAGGGAAGGGAAGGCAGGAGAGTTGAAGGTCAAGTCCAGGGAGAGCAGTTCTGGATGGGAGCCAGGAGCCTGTGCAAAGGTGGATGGGATGGCGCAGAGCAAAAGGGAGAGGGCACCCCATGGGTGAAAGCCTTGGGGGCGACACCGGGGAAAGGAGGGGAGTGAGGCCAGCCAGAGATAGGAAGGGCCCAAACTCCCTGGAGCCACTGCCTGACCCAGCTCTGAGGAGCTTAAACCTCCCTTGTCCTGCCCTCCCTTGTCATGCCCCAATCGCCTCACAACTGTAAATACAGACCTCCACCTGGGCGGCCCAGGTCACTGCTAAGCTGCCCATCCCTACTCTGTGAGGGGTTTCAGAGATGCTATGCTTCCTATCCCTCAGAGCTCTGCATTGCCAGGCACTGCAGGGCAGCCTGGGGCTTAACCAGAAGTGAGGGTGGGGCAGGAGGTGTGAGAAAAGCCCAGGCGCTATGGGCAGCAGCCCAGATTTGAATCCTGGCTCTGCCGCTTCAAAGCTGTGCAATCTTGGGCAAGAAGCTTTACTTCAGTGTCTCCCCTGCAACACTGGGAGAGGAATATGATTATGGTGGGATTAAATGGGACCAAGAACTCAGTGTGCCTGGCATAAGGCCAGGCTGTCTCTCCCTGGGAGACAAGAAAAAGGCTGGGTAGATAGAATCCCAGCCCAGCCTGCCTAAGTGATGTGAGCAGCTCCAAGGACCTGCTCCTGGCCCAAGTCTGTCTACCACCTTGAGCCCACGCCCTGACTGGACACTGGAGTAGGTGCCACACTACACTGCAGTGACAATTCCTGGCCTGGAAGTCCCAAGCTAATGCCTGGTGTGTGCAGGGGCTCGGAATCAGAAGAGCCCTCCCTCTCGCTACAGTGTCCTGCTCCTTCCCCATCCTGTGTGTTCTGCCCTTGTTCATCAGGGAAATACTTTGCCACCAAGATCAAGCACCTGATTCCTTCCTCTTCCCTTTCTCCATATGAATCTGTGACCACTTGAACTGCTGTCCAAGAGCTGGGTGGAGGCAGTGCCTCTCCTTCCCCCCGCTGCCTGAGCCCTTGGGCCCTCATGGACTCCCTGATGGGCAAAGATTCACCATCAGGGACCCAGCTGTGGGTGCCAGACCTGCAGCTTTTCTCTGGGTCACCAGCATCAGACTCCGACCTCCCCAACCCCATCACAATCCCCTTCTTCCTCTTTCAGACTCCATCCAGCCTCTTTCAGACCAGCCAGGACTGCTTCTCTATCCTCTGCACTGGCCCCAGAGACCCAAGGACTCGGACTCGTCTTGCTCCTGCCCTGCCTGAACCCACAGGGGCTTCCCCACTGCAGGAGGCCCAGGAAGGAGTCTGAATTCAATTTACAGGGTCAAGACAAGCAATTAAAAAAATAGAACACGGAGCATTTTATGTGTAGTAAGGACAGTGTTTGTTATATTCATACAAGTGGGTTCAGATAGGGTCACCTAAAACATACAGCTCTCAACTTTAGGCAACTGTTTAAAAAGTTGGGAGTCTCAGGCCTGGAAGATCCAGTCCATGCCTCCCAGGCCCTGCAAAGCCCAGCTCAGCTACCCTCAAGGTTCGTTTGCTCTTGCTATTCCTACTTCTTGGAATGTTCTCGCTCTTCCCTTCCCCTCCCTGGGCTGTGGGGTCACTCAATCTGTCTCTACATCTCATTTACCTCCTGCCTGAGGCACTCCTGAGTCCCTGGCTCCCTAACAGCATACACCATCTGGCATCATTGGTAAGTTACATGATGAAAAGCCTATGGACACAGTCCCCTTCCACAGATGAGGAAACTGAGGTTGAGGAAAGAGACAAGATTTATTCAAGTAGCACAGCTAGTAAGTGGTAGAGCTGAGATTTTACTCAGGGTCCCTCTGCATTCTGAACCCCATACTCTATTCTGTGCTTTGGTTTTTAAATATCAAAACAAGCAAAAGAAAAACCAAGGAAATGGACTCTTTCAAAGGGAGTTAAAAGTCAAAGGGAGAAATTTCCCTAGATGTGGATCACTTAGTAATAAGCAGGCATGGCTGGCACTCAGGATCTGGGGACAGCAATACTCAGAACTGAGGATAGGGAGCTGCCACAGTCACCCCGCTCATGAGTCGTCTGTGGCTCCCTGTACAGAAGTGGTCCCATGAACCCTCTACAGACTGGGGCAGGGACAAGGTCAGCCAAGTGTCTGCAGAGGCAGATAGCACACTCCCTCTCCTCTGCACAAGTGAATAAACTTGGCAGCCAACTACTGAAAATGCTGCAATGAGCACTAGAACTTTCCCTCACCCCCAGCCCCACATTCCCCCCATCTTCCCCTTCCTCCCTCTCCAGCGACCTGGCCTCCTCACAAGCTCCTCAAATCCACCCACTCTGAGCCTTAGCCAGCTCCCCCTCTGCCTGCAACTCAATCCCTTCTATGGCACAGAGCAAGGGCGCGAGGGCCCAGATGTGCTGATCAAAGGTATCCGTCCCGACTTAGGTCGATTTTAAAGGAAAACACTTTGATTCCCTTGCTCCAGAAGAAAGCTGTTCCCACGGTCTTTATTTGAGACCCAGCGTTTGCACTCTGATTTCATTCTGGTGTGTCTCAGAGCTGTGCCTGTTTACAGGTCCTTCTGAAGGGCTCCTGGGAAGACACAGCCCCGGACCACTTGTTTACCCTGGAGCCCCAGCTGTGGGCCTGGGCATGAATCCCAGGATGCCTCAAAAAACATGGGCAGGCCATTCAGGACACAGGCATCACCAAGTGGCTGGTGAGGTGGTGCATGCGGCAGGTGCTGAAAGGCCATCTTTGAACAGCATGTGTCTTACAGAGCTGTTAGCATCAACACCCTCCGAATGGCACTCTCAGACTAGCTGTCGCATCTCTGGACACATCTGAATTGCAAAGATGCATACAGATGTGCCTGGCTTGGGGCATTTCCATAGCCTGTCATGTCCTGTTCTCATGCCTCTAGACCCCAGAACCAAGGTATGTGGTGGCCATGTGGGGACACAAACCATGTCCAGAATGTCAAAGAGTCCCAAGTGTTAATGGGGTTTCTAGAGCAGTGACCTCCCTTTAAGCCTAGTTGAAAGGCTTTAACTGTGTGCTCTCTGAGAGACGGCCTGGGTTAGGAGGGGACTCGGCTTCTCCCTTCATGTCTACCTCTACTCTCCAAGGGGGTGTTTGGGTGGGTAAAGGGAATGGGGGCCCTGCTTCTTGTCTCTGAGTGGAACTGGGAGAAATAGTGAGGGGAACAGACCCTTGGGTGCCTCCTTCAGCAGAAAGGGAATGCCCACCCAAAGTACCCCTAGGAAAGGGGCCAACTAAAGAATGGAAAATGATGGAATAAAAGGAAACCCCTGGGGATGTAGAAACCCAGAGGAGGGGACCCCCCCCCCTCACACACCCAGCCTGGGAGGAGGCAGGGGCTTCCTGGGGAAGGGACCCTTGGACTGATTCATTGTTTGTTTTTTGAATTGTCATTCTTCAGGTTCCCCTTCCCCTCCCCACTTCTCAATAAAAGTGAAACTGGCTCACTGCAGAAATTCTGGAAACCACAGGGAAGGATCAAGAAGAAAGGCAGACTTGTCTGCAGTTCACCACCCTGACAGAGCAGCTGCGAACATTTTGATGTCTTTCTTTCCCATCTCTTTACCCAGCTGAACTTTGAAGGAAGAAAAGAGTAGGAGGCAGCCAGGTGGGAAAGGGGTGTGGAGGGGGGTTTCAGCACAAGAAAGCTCTTGGGTGAAGCTTCTAGAAGTCTTGACACAGGGCGTTGAGTTGGGGTGGAGTTGAGAGAAAGGGTTTTTGGCTGGGAGTGGGCAGGGCAATGAGGTGCCTGAGAGGCAGTGGGTGGGGGTGAGGGAGTGTTGCAGACCAGACACAGACTCTGACTTTTAAATTGGGAAGTGACATGACAGCATTTGCATTTTAGAAAGAGGACCAGAGAAATACTACAGAGTTCCAATCAGTCTTCCTCACTGCCTGACCCTCCCAGCATCAGAGGTTCATCTGGGCTTTTCCCCTCCTCCCTCCAGCCTCCTGAAATATATGCACTTGTGGCCACCAACACCTCTCCCGTTCTGTGGACAACTGTGCCAAATCCCTTTCATCCTCACAGCTCAATCTTGGCCTCCTCCCAAATTCTGCGCCCTCAGGCATAAACTCCCAATTGCCTCACTCCTACTTCACCCTCCTCCTCACTGCAGGCTCTTCTGCCACCTAGGAGGTCAGCAAGGACCCTGGTAGGAAGCTGTGGCTCCTGCTGTTTCTGGCTTTGACCCTTGACCCTACAGGCCCTCTCTCCTTGACCTTCCCTCCCTTTGGCTCCCCAGCCTGCCTCTGCTCTCTTTGCCTTCTCTGACTTTACTAAGCTCACCTTGTGAGTTGGGTCTGGACCCCTGGCTCTGCCTACAGTGTCACCTGTGCCAGGTGGGCTTAGTCTCGTCCATGGGTCTGAAAACTGCAGATGGACACACTCGTGTGTGTTGGGGGGAATCTGATCTTTCAGGAGTTGGGTGCAGGGGCAGAAAGGATACCACAGAGAAGGTAGTCCATGAGTGTGACCGTGATAGACAGCTTAGATGTCACCAGGTGGATGTCAGAAGGAGAGAGAACACCTTCTAGACCAAGGTAGCAGCAGGAACAAAAAAGGCTGGGGGCAGGGAAGTGGGTATGGCCATGGGGGTGGGAGCTCCAAAGGAAAGGGCAGCCCAGGTGCAGAGGAGAGGTTCTAAATGCACTCAGCGAGGGCCAGCTGCAGCAGGGAGGCCATCTGTGCACGTGCATGTGTGCGTGTGTGAGTGTGCACACGTACAAATGTGGCTGTGCTCTATGGACGCATAGTCTCCTGGTTCCCCAGCTGCCTGGAACAAGGTCCAAGAAGGGCACTTGCTGAGGCAAAGGGCTTGCATGTTTTAAATTTGGTGCATTGCCAAGCAGCCTTCAGGAAAGTGACCCTTTTACTAAGATGAGACCTCACCTAGATTTACCAGGAGCAGGGGGAGGACAAGGCCTGTGTCCAGGCCCATGTTGACCTAGCACCCCATGTCCACTGTCATTCAAAGATCCAGGGGACTTTGTACTCTGCCAATGCCAGAGAGGAGTGTGAGGCTCAGAGAGGGTAGGGGCTTGCCCCAGCCCCACCTCTCACCAGGAAGACTATCTAGATCTTCTGTCTCTTCGTCCAGGGGCCCCTCCTGGTCATCATCGCATCTTCACCCTGATCAGAACTCCTCCTAGGGCGGAGGAGCTTCATCCATTCTGTTATTACTCTTTCCTGAGTGTCCACGAGGCATAGTGATGAGGACCAAGGGAGGGGTCACAAAAGCCCACGCAGTCCCTGCCCTGTGGACGGTCACAGCCATCCACACAGGGACAAAAGAAGTACTTCAATGAGACACTGGAGGCACTCAGTGTCCACACCTGTACTGGGAGTCCATGCCCATTTCACAGCCCAGCACCACTAAAAAAAGCTGCAGTGTATTCGTATTCCACAGCAGGAGTCCACAGACGTTTTCTGTACAGGGCCAGGTAGTAAATATTACAGACTTTGTGGACCATGTTATCCTGTATCCCCAATTACTCAGTTCTGCCATCCGGCATGGCAGATGCCATAGATGGTCTGTGAACAAAAAGGCAAGCTGTGTTCCAAAAAAACTGTATTTACGCCAGGCATTTGTGGCCCATGCCTGTAATCCTAGCTACTCAGGAGGCAGATCATCAGGAGGATCTCGGTTCAAGGCCAGCAGGGACAAAAAGTGAGACCCTATCTCAAAAAGAACCAACACACACACACACACACACACACACACAGAAAGGGCTGATGGAGTGGCTCAAGTGGTAAAGACTGTCTGCATGACAAGCATGACTCAGTACTATCAAAACCAAAAACACACACACACAAAACCCTGTATTTATGGACATGAGAATTTGAATTTCATATAATTTTTCACATTCCAAAATATTTTTCTTCTGGTTTTTCCAACCATTTAAAAGAAACAATTCCTAACTCACAAGCCATACAAAAGAGGTAGAGGACTGAATTTAGCCCTCAGACCTTGGTTTGCTCCCCTTGCCCCATAGGAATGAAAATGTCTCCAGCCGCACCGTCAGGTGGCTGTGCCTAAGGGCTGCAAGCGAGACTCAAGTGATAGAAAGCCTGCCTAGCAGGTGCTAGGCTCTGAGTTCAAATCCCAGTTCCCCTCTTCCAAAAAAAAGTGAATCTACCTTAAAAAACATAATATTGAATGAAAAGAACACATACAGTAACATTCCCATTATACAAAGCTCAAAACAGGGCGAAGCAGGCTGGGGGTGATCGAGTACCTGCCTACCATGCAGGAGGCTGGGTTCCATCCCCAGCACTATGGAAAAAAAAAAATACACAAAAACCCCAAGCAAGCTAGTCTATATGGTTTAGTGATGTGTCCTAAATGATAAGACCGTGAAGAAATAGGTCCATGTTTACTCACCACCCCCATGTCCACTCTCATTCACAAGAGAGCTGGACCTGTGAAGGGAGAGAGGGTATCTTTGGAGGAATGTTCTGGAATGAGCAAGAACATTCTCTTTCTTGACCTGCATAGTAGTCATGCAGGACTTTTGTTTTGTAGTACTTATTATTCAACACTGTGCTTTTCTTTTCTGTATGTGTATTACATTTCACAATTACAAAGAAGCAGCAATGAGGAGAGAGCCTATTGGGACGGGCGTCTGAATCCTCACCTGACAGGCATTTACAATCTTCCGGAAATGGTTTCATATCTCACTGCTCTGCAAGAGTCTCTCCTCTCCACTCACACAGAACCTCCACCGTTCCTCCCCAGGCTCTGCCTTCTGGCCTCAGCCTTTATTCACCTGTACCTGCCACCCACCCTCCTGCTCGGTCCTATCTTCCATCCAGGCCCCCTCCGGCAGGCCCAGCTCCATCTCCCCAGAGCACTGCCTCTCCACCCCCTGCCTCTGCCTCCCAAGCTCTTCATTGGGATTAACAAAGATGAAAAGCAGAGACCAATGGTGACAGAGGCTGGACAGGCAGGAAAAAGGAGGCGGAAAGCCCTGGTCTGGAAAAGGCAGAGCATCTGCACATCTTTTGGATAGCAAAGGGAGCATGACGCCTGAGGCCAGAGAAAACCCCCTGCAGCAAACTCTTAGGTGAATGCTTCCTGGGGTCCTGTTCTCCCCACCAAATCTCATGGTTTCCCCCAATCTGAGAGTGGGGATTGAGGCAAGAGGATCTTGAGTTCAATCCAGCCTGGGCTCCATATAGCAAAGCCCTGTCTCGAGAAAAGGAGAAGGGTGGGGGGCAGGCACTGAATTCAGATCTGCCTGGCCCCAAAGTCCTTGGGGGGTACCTCAGGCCAGGTGGAGGAGCACACGAGCAAAATCCAAATCTTGGGCTCAGGTGATTCACCCCTGGGGGAAGTAGCTGCAATGACACCATGGTGGCTTTGAAGAAAGCAGAGTTGGCAAAGGGCTTAACTCACAAGCAGGATGAGGAGGAAGGGAAGGGCTGCAAGCTAAGAGGTTGTGCCAATGCCAGGCCAGGGTGTGCTGGGGACACTGCACATGAGCCTGTGGGCTACCAAGGTATCTCCTGTTTCAGTTGGCTCTGCCAAGCTAGCAGGCAGCTAACACTTTCTTGGCACTAACGATTTGCCAGGCTCTCTGCCCCTAGGTGTCCTAGGCAGGCTGAACATTGTAACATACCCATTTGACAGACGAGGCAGTTGAAATGCAGGGATGTTAAGTAACCTCCCCAGGATCTAGGGGTGAGAGGCAGAGCTTAGACCGGAACTCGGCTGGACGACCCTGGGCTGCACTCCTAACCCCGCCTCCTATGGCTGTCCAGGGAAACAGGTGGACTCTGTGAGACTGGACCTCTGTGAGGATGCTGTCCGTGCCCACTGTGAGGGACGCAGGCTGGGTCTCCACCAGCAGGTGCTCCGCTGCTGTCTGCGCCAGATTGTAGGTTGCAGTTTGGGATTGTAGGATGTGGGGGACATAGGATTCCTCAAAGCCTATGCCAGGTGTGGTGGTGCACGCCTGAAATTCCAACACTCAGGAGGCTCGGGCAGGAGGCTCACAATTCCAGGTCAGCCTGTGCTACATAGTGAGACCCTGCCTCAAAATAAAAGACCCCCAACACCTGAGACAGGAACATGGGGGAGAGGCAGGACACGGCAGATAGATGAGAGGGCTGCAGGGACAGGACCAAAGCAAAGATGGGTTGTGCGCTGCTGCTGTGGGCTCCAGGAGACTTGCAAGGTGATTTCCCCTCTTGTAAAAGAGCAGGAAGGGTTTCTCTTTGGCATAGCATTTGTTGCAACACAGGGGAAAAAATCTGTTTCTGTTTGCAATTCACCCTGTTACAAAAGAGCTTTTCTGTAGCAGCGGCTGCTCCAGCTGGCCATGCAGTCTCTTCTGCTCAGTGGTGGGAGGCAGGACCACACAGAGAAATGATGGGAATTTAGGGGAAATTAGGTTAAAGTGACTAAGCAGGAGTTCAAACACACTGTCACCAACAAGCTGCATTCTGGCACTCTGGGCATCTTTATCCAGGTCTGCCTGGGTTGGGGACAGACAATGTGGAGTGCACAGGATTAAAGAAAGCAGATCACCAGCGCCTGGGCAGCAGCCTGACATAGAGGCTACACAGGTTGGCTCTCACCTCACCAGTAGAAAATTTTTCTGTGAAGAATGTTTTTTGCAAAGAAAGGCACGAGGAGTCCCAGAGTCCCCTAGCCAGGATCCTGGCTAAGGCTAAGTCTGACCTGGTCTGAGCCTGATCGCCACTCTCAGGCTTGACCTCTGGCAAGTAATGGGCCTCCTTGGGCCTCCATTTCTCCACCCTTGAAATAATGCTGATGAAGACAATAGGTACCCCAGGGGTGCTGTGAGGGTGTACAGTGGTGCCAGATTAAGAGTTCAATAAAGGCTAATTTGTGATCATCAGAATAATTGTTTATAATATAAAGAAAGTGGGGGTGGCACAGAATGGGGCAGGAGCAGCTCCTCGAGGTCTTATAAAAGTTGAAGTGGATGAAAGGAAAAGCACCTGACCTCCACAGTGGGGTGGCAAATAGTCAGCAACAGAGCCCAATGAAGAAGGGACAGAGAGGATCCGGCAGAATTACCCAGTGCCGCCATAAGTGGCTGAGTCTGAGGGACCATAGCACTGGCTGTCCTGGAGAGGGAGCCTCCTGGGTGTTCCCTGGCCTGGATAAACTCGCCCCAAGGCCACCCACCCCACAGCCTGGTTTGGATAAAAGACACCTAGCTTCTGAGGGAGCCTGGGATCAGGGAAGGGTACCAGCGTTGGCCCTGGGGAGTCACACTCCTATTAAGAGTTCCTTGACCTCAGGTTGTATTTCAGGAAGTGGGAGGTGTCACTGTCTCTGATGGCAGTAACAGTTCTGTGCTCCAGGGTGCACAGAACTGTGTCACCCCTTTCCTCCCTGGCAGCAACAATACCCAGGCCTGCTCTGACACTTGCCGGGTTCAACACCATAGCTCTACCACAGCAGTCACACGAAATTCCCTGGGCAGTGAGCTGTCCTTCCCCGTGAACCTTGTGCCCAACCTTGTCACACAACACCTGCCCTCCTTGTTTAAGGGCCAGGGGGCCAGGGGGCTAGGAGGTGGTTGTTAACACAGCAGCAAAAACAGCACGGTTCCCCGCCCCTTCAAAAGCCACCTTGGCAAGGTATTAGCTAAACACCTTCTTGGTCCCTGAAGACCTACCCTGTGAAGTCTGCAGTGTTCAAACGGTACGCAGCAAATCCCTGGAGACAGGTCCCGGGAATCAGCTGCATGGCCGGATGAAAGCCCCTCTGATGTGCACGAGTGACAGTACGTGAGGAGGAGACAGACGTACCTGCCAGCTGCAGAGTCCATGGCACCAGGAGCAAACAGAGTAGCTGGGAGGCCCTGAGGCGGCTGGGAGGGCTCAGGGGGCCTGCCTGGGCCCAACACCATGGAAGCCAGCTCTCCATCTGGTCTCCTTGTCCGGGACACTCAGTTAATGTCCCTCCTTCCTCTTTAGCTCCCAAAAGGGGACAGCCCACACCGTAGCCACAGTTCCTTTTTGTGTCCCCATAAACTCCTCCCTGGTCACCATTTTGCTTCCTCAACGCTGCCCTTGGTATCCTCCTCTTCAAAGCCTCCAATGTCCCTCTCAAATAGTGAGAACAGCTCCAGTGGGGGTGGATAGGACTTGTCCAGGCCACAGGGAGGGTAAGAGGGAAAGATGGAGACCCAGGCCTCTCCCACCCCCTTGTGGGTGCTTCCAGTGGAGCCCTATTCAGGAGACAGCGGTGGCCGTGCAGAGGCTGGCATGAGGTTTCCAGGAGTTCAGTCAGGTTTGGGGTTAGCTCACTTCTGAAATGCTGTTAAAATGACCTACAACCACATCCGCACACACTTCCCCTCTGAAATGTTCCAGAAATTCCTTGAAAATGTGTTCTGAGCAGTTGGCTTTTTTGGTGGGGGTGGGAGCCACTGGAGTGTAGAGGAAAGGAGAGGGGAGGGGTGGAGGTGGGGCCAGGCTGTGAAGGTGAAGGGCAGGAGCCACATGTCCCCAGCCCCAGAGAGAGCCCAACACCTTCTAAGGCTAGGAGGCATCACCGTCCAGGGAGGGCCACCTCTTAAACCACCTCAAATATCACTCCTCCCTGTGACTTCCCTAAACCTCAGTTCACCCCATCCCCCCACCATGGGACACACGAACTGCTTCCCCTTTGGGCTCCACATCACAGCTCATGTCCTCCCTCCTACCAGGCTCTAGCCCAGGGACAGTAATTGTCTGGGAGGATCCACCCTTGACCTTCTGAGCCCAGCACTGGGTTGGATGGGGTAGGACTGCTGTCTGCCTGTGTCCTAAGCAGCACGGGTGAGTGGGCATGGGGAGGACATGGCACACGGCGGGATGGGGGTGGGGGGATGGTGGCCGAGCTCCTCACATGCTGAGCACTTCCCTCCTTTCTCATTAGTGCCACCAACCCCTAGCCCAACTGCACAAAGGAGAAACTACGAGTGAAGTACCTTGCCCAAGACCAGAAGGCCTGGCTGCCTGATGCCTGAGCTTTCTCGCCACCCCTGCTGCCTCTGCAGACAAGGCTGGGCGCACTGGCTGCAGCCCAGGGATGTCACAGTGGGGGCCCGTTTTAGTGCTTTGCCCAAATGCTTTCCCTCATCCACTTTGCACATGAACAATGAAAGCCAGAAGGTGTTTTCCTCCCATGCCAGGAGTGTGGCGACCGACAAGCAGGAACAGGACCCCCACCAGGTGAGGAAGACTTATGAACACAGGCGTTGCAGTGCACGGGGTGGGCCGGGACCCCAGCGGTATCGACTGTTGATCCATCACAGTGATACATGATCGCGGATGTCACAGCGAGACACTGATAATCTGCTTCATGCCGCTCCCCAGCTCCTGGGGGGAGCAGGTTGTCTAAGCACCTCGGTGCCATGGTGATAGACGTCACGTTAATGCCTCTGTGCACAGAGGGAGCATTTTAAAGGCATCGGTCTGTGCCTCTGAGTCTCACTACAGCTTGGCACCGAGAGGCTGTCAAGTGCCTCGGTGCAAGGAGCACTGAGGTCTGTTCCTCCGACACTGGCACTGTCCCTGCACTTACCCAGGTGCCAGCTCACTGCTCCTGACTGCCTGTGCCTCCCAGGCAGATGACCCAGATCCCCTCACTGTGCATTGAGTTCAGTTCTGTACTAGGCTCCCGGGGAGCTGGGCTTCCTAGGAGCCTAGATCCAAGCCTGCTCCATACCTAGCAAGCCAGGTTGCTCGCTCTCTTGCCTCCTGTGGCTCTTCACATCGGATGGCTTTGTGCGGGGCGCAGGGAGTTGCATGAATGGTCGGATGACCGTGAGATGAGGTCAAAGCGCCTTCCTCCGGGGCTTGTTGTGAGGTAGCTGCTCCCTTTGTGCTGGTATGAAGGGGGCTCTTGGTTGGCCTCAGTGGGACTCCTGGGCTCCAGGTGGGGTGGGATGAGGCCCATGCCCCACACCACGGGCTCTGGGGCTACAAAGCACAGCTGTGACTGCAAAAGGGGAGACTGAGGTCCTGGGTCATTGTTGGGCAGTCACACAGCCTCCTGGGGAGAAATAGAGCATGCCTGGAGAAGGAGCCCTGCTGACCTAGGCTGCACTGGCAGGACCCGGAGGTCTCAATTGGCCTCGGAGACCAGATGAAAGAAACTCACTGTTGGCCCAACTTTTCACCTCCTCTCATCCAAGAGGCCGCCAAGCAGTGGACTAGCTGGGCTGGGTTCCATCGGCTTTTCCTCCCCTGTGCCTGGGCAGGACCTTTGAATAAAGGCCCGAAAGGCAGAAGGAGGAGCAGGCAGCTGCAGCATCTCAGCCTTCTGGCCAGGCCTTCAAGGCTGTTTGCAGGTGAGGTCACGGCGGGGCGTGGAGGCAGCACCTCCCAGCCACTGGCTCGCATGCATCATCATCTGTCCTGCCACCCCTCAATCCGTCCTTCAAATCGTGCTGAGTGCCTGCTCTGTCCAGGCACTGACTTCCCAGAAGGAGGCAAAAGGAAAAGGCCCCAGCTTCGAGGCACAGGGGATAAGGTAAACTCTAACCTTACCTCCATGGCAGAAGAGCATGCAGAACAAAGAGGGGTGGCAGGGAAGGGGTGAATTATCCAGGGTGAAGAAAGAAAGGGGTACCCAGGAGGCCTCCATGGCGGAGGTTCATCCCTGAAGGAAGAGGAAGAAGTGGAGTGGGGAACCGGAGAACACAGGTATTCCCTGCTGTCCCCAGGAGCCTCCTCTGCACTAAGACTGAAGATTTCCAATCAGGACTGCAATTGCTGGCCTCCATGTTCAGTTTCATTCCATGAACATTTATTAAGTTCCTTCTGTGTACCAGACAGTGGAGATACAAAAATGGAAGTTATAATTTTGTCCTTGGATCATTTCTGGCTCTAAAGGGAAACACACCCTGGACACGTTTTCCAGAAGCCCAAGTGAGGTAGCAGGGGCCTCCAGCCAGGCCTGTGCCTCTGAGGTCACTCTCCAGGCTGCACTAGGGGCCACAGCAGGTGTGTGGAAAGCAGCAGTATATAGGAAGGGGACCCTCTGCCCCAGGTTCTTCCAAAGTCTCCATAGCTCCAGGAGGAGCCAACCAGCAGGAGGGACCCCCTCAGAGTAACCCTGGTGGCTGAGACAAAGAGCCATCCATTCCTGGGATCCCGGGGACACTTCCTCTTTTCTGGTCCTTCTAGGAGCCCCAGGTTTGCATTCAGGGTCCCTCTTCTTGCCCCACGTGGCAGTCCTGCAGTTGGGTGGCACTGGCCTCCACTGAGGTGAGTACCAGAACACTGGGCTTAATGTGACCCTTCACCAGCACAAGGCAAGGTGAGAACTGGCTGGACTTAGGAAGGACACCTATTTAAATGTGGGCTGAGCCGACCCTCAATGGACCACTTCCTGTCTTGGTTGGGGTGAGCTCTCTGTCACTGGAGGCATCACCTTGTGCCTGTGGGAGGTTCCTGCCCTGACAGCATGCTGGCCTGGCCCAAATCCAAAGCCCTGCTCAGTTCAGGCTGCCCTGTATTTTTGGCTGTATCTTAGGCGTTCATTTCACATCAGACATGGTTCTAAAGGTTTTTCATGTACCAACTACTTCCGTCCTCATAGAAAGCCCTTGTGGGAAATTTTATCAATGCCCCTGATTTACAGATGAAGAAACCTACGTTCAGAGAGCACAAGTCATTTGCCCAAAGCCACACAGCAAGGAAGTGGTGGGACAAAGACTTGGGCTCCGGAGGCTGCTCTTTGACCACTGTGTGCTCCTGCAGTCCACCTGATTTTCCAATTAGGGCTGCTAGCATGACCTCATTTTACAGACAATGACGGAGAAAAAGAGAGAAAAAAGTGAGCTGCTCCGGTTGCAAAGGGTACCAGAGTGCAGCTTTTCCCTTTGTGTGCATGCCCACAGTTAGACAAGCCTTTCCCTGGTAGCTCAGGGGGAAGCAGCAAGGAGCTGGTGCCCCCGCCCCCACCCTGCCACACTAAAGGGAATCCTGAAGATCTGGAAATCACAAGAAACAAAGGCAGCACCCTTGTCACGTTTCCCAGGTGCCTTATGGGCCCATTGGACAACGGTGCCCCTGGGAGAGACAAGTGCTGAGGTCTCTTCAGCTGGAGACAAGGCTGGCGGTCTCGGGGAACAGGTGTCAGAGCCACCAAGTCCTGCACTTGAGCCACCTGGCTCCCTTTCTGGACACTCAGGACAACCTTGGGAGTGTTCTGTACCGATGGCGCCACCTTGTGGCTGATATGAAAACGCCCTCACGGGAGATCTGAGTCCCCGCTTCCCCACTCTAGGGGCCCTAGTCAGGAAGCCACCATCCTGTGAAGTAGGACAGGGCTGTGGAACAGGGTGGGTACAAGCAGGACCAGAAGGTGCTGGGGACGCTGTGGGAAGAGGGCGCAAGGCGTGAGGCTGCAGGACTCCCACACGCCTATGATCTCTCTCTAACGCCCTTTTCTGCTGGGAGCACGTTCTTTGTGACCTCCTCTAGGGGCGCCTCCTTCCCAGCCGGCTATTGGTCACCAGGCAAACCAGTCCCATTCTTTCTAGGCACAACTGGGGACTTTCCAGGCAGGCAGGGCTCCCCAGGGTGGGCTCAACCAATTAAGGAAGCAATTAATCTCCCCTGAGGTGAATTCATGCTTTGACACCCACGGTCCTCTGGTTCTGTGGGGCCCGTGGGCAGAGGCTGCACACACATGTGTGCATGTGTGTGTGTGTGTGTGTGTGTGTGTGTGTGTGTGTGTGTGTGATTCCAGCTCAGAGATTCCACTCCACCAGGTTTTGCGTGGGCAGACATGTAAATCTGCATTTTAACAGAACCTGGCCTTCTCGCTTTGGTTTTCTGCCAAAACACCAGAAATCTGTGGCAGGTGTGGCCCTCCATCTCCTCTACCTCGCCTCCTCCCTGGGAAGGTCTAGTGGGTGTCCAGCACAGTTTTCATCCCAACCTTGTCCCCCAGCCTCTCTGGCCTTTTGTCAGTGACTTGGAGGTGAAAAGTTGAAGAGACAGGGGACGCACTTGACAAGAATAAGGTGTTGACAGAAAAGCAGGGGTCCTGCCTTAGTCTTTAACCAGCCTGTCCCCTGTGCAGTTCCCTTCATGGACTGGGGGGAGTCTTCCAGAACAATGAGAGTCCAGCCAGGGGAGGTGACAACCCCAGAAAAGGTGGTGTTTTAGATGAGGGTGATAGGTCTGGAAAGGTGGCAGGGGCACTTGCAGGATGGGTAGGACTAGAGGAGGGACGGGAAAGGAGAGTCTTGGGACAACTGAAGACTGTCTTGGAGCTGGCCCCTACTGGGTTCAGAGATGGGATGCAGGGACCCAGGCAGCAGCAGGGGGTTCTCTGGGGACCCCCTCCCCCAACTCAGCCTCCTTCCTCAGGAAAGCACTGCCCTCCTCTCCTACCCTGCCCTCCCCTCTCCTGTCTACCTCCTACTTTCTATTTCGTTATACCGTGGCTAAGCCAGCTCTCCTCCAACCCTCCACCCCCAGACAGGGGAGAGCAATGGGCATAGCTGTGCAGACCTGGGTCAAAGTCAGAAAGCCTTAGAAAGAACTTGGGCTAGCTCCTCTACTTCAATGATCTGCTAGGAACTTTGGGTCATTCATTCATTCAACAAACTCTCCAGAACATTGCTCTGGGCTAGACACTGTCCTGGGTGCTCATCATAGAGGGTAGAGCCTGATGCCCACTCACTTAAGTCACAACCCACTGTGAACCCCTGGGACAGGGAACAGCTCAGAGGAGGCCCAGTCTGCCACCAAGCCATTGCAAAGGCCAAGACATTCATGAAGACACCCTTCAGAAGCTCTCAGGAAACTGGGCATGGTAGCACACATCTGTAATCCTATCACTTAAGAAGTTGGAGCAGGAAGAGTGTGAGTTGGAAGCCAGTTTGGGCTACATAGCAAGTTCAAGTCCAGCCTGGACTACATAGCAAGCCCCTGTCTCTCTCTCAAAAAAATAAAAATAAGTAGAAGCTACCAGAAGCTAGCATGCAGGCTGCGGTATCTGGTCCAGGCTGACAGGCTGAGGCTGGAGGGAGCCCAGGGAAGAGAGACTCGGAAGATTGCTCCTGCTCTGAGCTTTCTCTGGTGAAAACTAAGTCCTCTCCAGCACCCACAGTCAGATGAATAAAACCATTTATCGTTTCTGTTCAAAAATTACTGGTGTTGCAACCAAGTATCGATTTCTGTTTCATTTCAAGAACTGCACTTGGAGTTCAGTGGCTTCTGGATGTTCTGAGCAGTCCAGCCCCATCTATGACACGTTTCTCAGTGGAAAGGCTTTCGCAGAACACCACTCACTCAGAAGCCGGGAGCTTCTCATGCTCAGTGATGGAAAATCCGTTTTGTACAAAACACCCCTCACCTCTGAGGCAATGCAGTGGTCTCTCTAGGACCAGACATCTCGGAGGGATGCACTGACCGACAGAGCCAGTTTGCTGGAAGACAAAAAAGAGGCAGCAAAGCAGGTCAGAGCCATGGAAGCCTCACTCAGTGAAAGCCTTGCCCCGGCAACCCCTCATCCACAGGGCAAAAGGAAAGATTTCAGACTTCCTTCATTAGACTTGGTGACAGGATTCATAGCAGCAGAGTGCCTGGGAGGACACTCACCTGAGACACTGCTTTCCTGTGGCTTCCCTGTCGTTTCTCTCAACAACACCTGTTGGCCTCCACGTTAGCATCTTCAGGAAGGTGACATGTGCATAGAATGCGGCCAGCACAGAGGGATGGGGACTCAGGTACTCGCCAGATGCAGCTGGCCTAAGAGAGGGCAGGAGGCCCTTTGCTCAGCCCAGGGTGTGGAGCCAGGCCGGGTCCCCTCTCTCTTTACCTGAAGTTGTCCTGCCTCCTGTGCTCCAGGCCACCTTCTGAGGGCAAGGGTGGGATGGGGAAGACGTGGTGCAAGGAGGGAAGGGAAAGGCATTCCTGCCAGATGTTGGGTGTGCGTCCAGCCTCTCGGACACCCTGCAAAGCAGGTGGTATTGCACTGAGGCTGAGAAGGGAAGTTGCTTTTCTAAGCTACACGGCAAGGGAGCGGGGAGCTGGAGTCAATCCAGTTCCACTTCAGTTGACTCGCAAGCACTGCCCTGTGATGACCTTTGGGGTGTCTGCCCTCCCTGGCTAACGGGAGCCCCTCACCTGCTCTCCCCTTTTCTCAGGTGATGACACCTCCAGCTTTACAGGTGCTCAGACCCAAGCACCTGATCACGCATTGAATGAGTGAAGGAATGAGTGGAGTCCCTGTGGGGAGCCCTCCCCCTTGACACAGAAGGAGACGGGGCACCTCAGGGAATTCTATAGCAGATAAATCAGCCTTTAGTCACGAACCTGAGGAAAATGGATATAGGGATCCAGAATTTGGCCCTACACAGGAAAGAGCTGGTCAGTCTAGGCTGACTGAGCAGTGGGACAGACGCCTCAGATCTGCCTTCTCCCTTGGGTTCCATTCCTCAGGTGCTGAGGGGAGCCCCATGGCACTCAGGCTAAAAGTCCAGAACCTCAGGGAAAAAAAGAGACCCTGCCCTGGCCTTTCTCCCGCCCTCCCTGCAGGTCCTGGCTTCCCATGTCTTTCATGCTAGACACAAGTGCTGCAGCTGAGGGGGCAGGCCAAAGGGCAGGAGGTGGAGGGCTGGGCAGCATGGGCAGACTCGTGGATGGAGGAGGTTCCTGGGTCACCACCTCTCCTCGCTTGGTCCCAGCCCACCTCCTCCTGGTTCTGGGACCCCTCAGGACTTGGTTCCTCCCCCACTTTTTCTCCAGCTTACTGCCTACCCCTTCCCCCTTTCTGCTTGTATTCCACCAGGGATGGGAAGCTCTGCACCCCCTGGTGGCCTGTGTACTGGATGCACAGGTCTTGTCCCTGGATCTTTAACCCCCAGGCCCTCTCCCAAGAGCACCAAGCAGCTCTCCATCCTTCCTGAGGGGAAGAGAGGGGGTCTGACACCCTCTACTCCCAGCATCCCTTTCTTTAGGCTGAGACATCCCCAGACCCTTCTACACAGAGGGTCCTCCTGTCTGCACTCCCTGGTGCCCAGCTTGGGTCTGTCCAGGACAGACACCAGTGGAACCATGGTCCCCTCCCTCATTCTGCACAGATGCCTCCCTGGAGTGCTTTCAGGTTTTCCTTTTCCTCCCAGCTAGGGTTGGCACCAAGCAGCTGAGTAGATGCCCTGTGGGGCCCCTTCCCTGCCCCGGAAGACTTCCTTCCCTCTGGGGACTTGGGTGGTCTTTGATGGTAGCCTGTGATACCCACAGGTTCCCACATGATAAGGCCCTTCCTTGTCATGCCCAGGAGAGACCCACTCAGGGTCTTCTAGAGAGAGAATAAAAAGTCTGACCAAGTGACGTTTGTGTAGGAGCAGTAAGGATTTAGAACTCAGGGCAGCTCAGGGTTTCTCATGGGAGGACGAACTTTGAACGCCCTTAGGATGGATCCTACCTGGTTTCCCAGCTCTGCTCTGATGTTTTGGGTGCAGGAGCCCATTGTGGGTTTTATGTTATCTTTGTTGGTGACTGCATTCTGTGCCAAATCAGCAAGACATTTAAGTCCTTTTCCCTTTGCCCATTGGACTCATTCTTCTCCATTCATTGGTAGGAGTGTCCCCGGAAGCCATCTGTGCCCATGGACAGCCAGCAATAACTGAATGCACATGGATGTCACTTTGAGCCACATAAAAGATCCCATAATCCCAGGCTAAAAGCATCCCCAAATCAACTTACCCCCAAAATATGCATGGCCAGTCCAACACCATCCAGCTGGACAGGCGAGTGGGAAGAGGGACAATCCGAGTAGAATGAGACTTAACCAGCTGAGACTCAAGAGTGTCACATTTTGAAAAATGTACAAAAACACATGACCATATGAACACATTACAATTCAGCAGCAAAAAAAAGAGAACAAACTTATTTTTACTGAATGGCATTGACTTAGCAGGCACATAAAAGCAGGTAGAGCCTGGGGACCATTTCAGAAAAGGTGCCCCCAAAGGATGCAGCCACCAAACTCCTGCTATTTCTTATCTCATTCAGGACACCCAGACTCCTAAACAGCCCTTCCAGGTGGCAGTGACAACTGCCTTTAGGCACCTGAGTCTCAACCTGAGTCCTGGAGGCAGGAAGTCTGGGCTCAAGGCCCCACCCTGCCACTTTCTGTGGGACCTTAGGCAGGAGGTCCTGGTCACCTGACATCCTTTTCTCATTGGTAAGGAGGGAATCATTGATATTCCCTACCTCAGAAGTGTCTTGTGAACTCTAAGAGGTCACTGGTTGCATGGGGTTATTCTCTCTGACAAGATGGCCAGATTCTGTTCGGGCAGATCTGTCACTTAGGGGTCTGCTGTGGTGGCCCTGGAGCTCACCTATTTCCCAGACAGGGACAAAAGTCGGTATTTCTGAGCCTAACTGTAAACAGGCTTGTGGCTTACCAGGAAGCAGGGCTCCAGAATCTGTGACACTCTGGCCCCAGCCTGCCCCTGCATCCTTTGGTGTCTGTATGTCTGGCCAGTACCTCAGCAACTGGACTCAAAGAGAAACTGAGAGGCCTCCCTCTCAGGCCTGGTGGATACCTAAAGACTCCTCCTCCCACTGTGGAGAACTCCAGCCCGCACTTTGCCTCCAACTCAATCCGCCTCCTCTTCATCCTGGCATCAAACGTCTGTTTGATCAGCTTTTCATCCATTTTCTGCAAATGTGGCGATTGAGGGATGTTCTGAATCTTGCAGAATTATATGCGTTGCACCCTGGCCATTTATCAGTGCAGCCGAGAACCTGCCATTGGGTGGCTGCCCTGCTCTCTGCCAGCCCCTTCATCACTCATGCCTCTGAGGTTCCATGGCTCCTGCCCCTTTCCCCTCTGCCAGAGACACCCTGAGGGATGACGGTCAGCACAGGCTCTGGCGGGGGTCAGAGGAGCAGCTGCCTGCTGTCCCTGGGCACAGACCAGGTGCCTCCCCCCTGCCCCAGGCGGGTTAGGAAGGGTGGGGGCGGGTCAGCTTTGTGAGCTAAGGTAGCTCTGTCTTGCTGTCTTGGACCCACAGCCCCCTCCCCAGCCTTCCTGATAGTAAAGAAGATTGCTGGAGTGCTGGCCGAGTGTTCTGCACTTTAGTACCTTTCTCATTTGGTACAGATCCCAGGTTTACAAGGCAGTTTTTCAACCATTTTCCCCCTTGAGCTTTCCAAGAGCCTCTTGGGGGAGAAGAGAGCTGAATGAAGAGGCTGTGTTGCCTGTCAGGCGACTAGAAGGGTCAGGGCACCCCGGGGACCTGTGAGCATCAGGGCTGCGTTTGCCAGGAGTGGTCCCTGCTGCAGAGTGGAGTGGGATCCCTGAAACTCCCAAGGCCAAGGAGGCAGGTGAGCAGGGCAGAAACCAGGAACCAGTGAGGGCTCCTAAGGGTCAGAGTGAAGGTTTAAGAAATGTCATTGTCCAAAATTCTGTAAAGAAAAAATGAATTGCTCCCCGGCCCCCATCCCTGTCGCCCAAAGGTATCCAGTCCTGAGGTCCGCTCTGACTTTGTGAGCGTGGAATGCCCGGGAATCTGGGCTTGGCTGCTCTTGGTGGAAGAGGGCCACCTTGCCCTTTAATGTTCACCATCCCTATGGACCCAGGATGGTGAGTAGGGCTTTGGGCTTGCTGGGCTGCCTGGTGAACTTTGGGCTGGTGAGCAGGTGGCTGGGAGCCTAGCCCAGGCCAGTGTGGGGCAGCCACAACCCATGCCCGGCAGGTTGGCTACCTTGCTGCTCCAGTTTGGGAGTGGATCTGCCCACCGTCCTGTCGCCTGCAGTGGGAAAGAGACAGAGGGACAGGGAGCTGGGCAGGGATGGTCCACACAACCAAATGACCTCAGGAGACAGGAGTCCCCTCAGGAAAAGCAAGATGCTGTTCTCTGGGGGTGGAGGTGCAGGCCAGACCTGGCACAAAGACCCCAATCATAAAAGGACTTTGGAAACCCCTAGACACCTCCTTCCCACTTCTCCAGGTCAGCCTGCTTCACAGACTTAGCAAGGAAATTGCTGGAAGGAGGAAGAAGGGGAAGGAGTGGACTTCACACTCCAGGTAGGGGTGGTGGGGGGGAGGGGGAGAGAAGATCAGATAGAGGAGGTGGGGGAGATGGAAGGCAGCCTGTCTGAGGTCTGGGGGTGACAGCAGAGGACAGACAAAAGCTGCAGGGCTACCAACAAGTTCCAAGGCTCCAACTTACCTGCCCTTTCTCAGGCTCTTATGGAATTGTAGTGGGTAGAATTGTGTTCCCCAGACGGAAATTCAAGTACTACCATCTTCTGTTCCAGCTTCCCTCCTCCTCCCTCTTTTCCTCCTCCTCCCTCTTCCCCATGTCCCCCTTCTCCTTCTCTTTCTTCCTCCTCCTCCTCCCCGGGAATGAAGGTAATCAGTCCCTTTCTCTCAAGATAAAATCATCTGACTTAGGGTGGGCCCTGCTTCCAGTGACTAGAAAAGAATAGAGGACACACGAGACACCAGGAGGAAGGCCCCAGGGAGGGAAGGAGAGCACCACACCAGAAGCTGGAGGAGGCAGGACAGATCCTCCCCAGAATCCTCAGAGGGAGTCCAGCCCCGCTCAACCTTGATTTGGATCTTGTGGCCTCCAAATCTGTGAGAGAAAAAGTCTGTATAGTTTTAAGGTGTCCAGCTTGTGGTATTTGTTGTGGCAGCCGCAAGGAACGAGTATCCTGAAGTAAGAAGCCAAGCTAGAGCAGTGGAGGGACTGGGGAGCCTCCTGAAGAGGAAGCAAGTGATTTTAAGCACCTCAGAAACCATTTTGGGAGCAACCCTTTCCCAAGCTTAGAGCAGCAGGAGGAAAATAAGGTGACTTTTTCTTATAAAGCTGCATAATGAAAAGTCTGGAAAACAGAATATTTCCTTGTAATCCCACGACACCTTTTCAACCCTGCAGGCCTGGTTCAGATCGACTCCAGCATTTTCCTTTTGATGTGGAAGTAATTATTTCACCTCTCTGAGCCTCACTCTATTCATCTGAACGGTGGGGATAATAATCCTAGGCCAGCAAATTTGTTAGAGTTACTAAATTTTTTAGTGCGATACTATGTGCCTGGCTACTCACCAGGTATTAATAAGGTGTTCGTGCACAGAGGGGCTCCTCTCCGATTTAAAAAAAAAAAAAGTCAGGCTGGCTGCCGGTGGCTCATGCCTGTGGTCCTCGCTACTCAGAAGGCCGAGATCAGGAGGACTGGGAGGATCAGGAGGTTTGAGGCCAGCACAGGCAAATAGTTCAAGAGACCCCATCTCTAAAACAACCAGAGCAAAATGGGCTGGAGGTGCTCAAGGGGTAGAGCACCTGAGTTTGCAAACGCAAACTGAGTTCAACCCCAGTTCCACCAGAATGATGAAATTGAGTTTGTTTTAACATCCTTAAAATTTAATGTGTGACAATGTCCTCTCTTTTTATTTGGGACACGTAAGAGTTTCTTGTTATTGTTTTTGTGACCTCATGCATGCTGAACAAGTGCTGAGCTACACCCAAGCCTTCTTTTTCAACTTTAAAAATAAACAGACTTTTACATTTACAAAGTGCAAAATTCCCTCTTTTTGAAGTATAGCTTTGGGTTTTGACTAATGCGTAGTCATGCAATTACTACTACAGTCAAGATCCAGAACTTTCCATCACCCATGAGCCCCACCCCACCCCATGCTGCTCCTGGTGACTGCTGGCCCATTGTGCCTTTTCCAGAGTGTCGTGGAAGTGACCTCGGCAAGCGGCCTCCAAATCTGGAATCTTTGACTCAGCACACTGCTGTTGAGCCTTGTCCATGCCGTCATGGGAACTGACACCCTCCTGTCACCTCCTTTTACGTCTCTGTAAGATGAATCACAGTTCATTCATCTGTTCACCAGTGAAGGACGTGGGCTGTTTCCAGGGTTGGGTGACTGAATAAAACAGCTGTAACAGTCACTCACAGGGTTTTCACTTCCTAGGGTCCCTGTCAGGTTTTTGTTGGCCTCAAAGTCACACTTACTGAGAGGTTTGGTTAGGGAGAAGAGCCCAGGCCTGATGACTCTCAGGTCCCCTCAGGAGCACAGGAGTAGAACATAGCTGGCCTTCTCCTGTCTGGCCTTCCCCACCCCAGTCAATAGAGGAAGGTCAAACTGTGGGTCCTGTTTCATCTCCTTTTATTTCCCCTAATATCAGGAAGTACCAAAAGAAGTGAGGGAATGAAAATACAGACTAGAACGGCACCCAAATCCTGAAAACGGCCAAAATAAAAATGTAAAGAAATCCTTCTTTAGCCAGGTACCAGTGGCTCACACCTGTAATCCTAGCTACTCAGTGTAAGGCACTGCTGAATGAAGACCACGGCATGGCACGTGTGGAAAGGAAAGATTTATTAAGATCCAGACTGATGGCTGCCCCCCACCCCTACCCCGAGGTCAGGGAGCAGTGACTTGGGTGAATTGGGTAGTGGGCTTTATAGGAGGAGCCAAGCCATGGGGGAGGAAGAGAGTCTCTGGTCTCTGATTATCTGTGATCACCAGATGGAACAGGCCGACATGCCTGGCTAGTTGAGTAACTGGAAGTTCCTGAATTGTTTTACAAGCCGAGAAACAATCAGGCAGGGAGAAACAAGCGGTCATAAATCAGGGGGTCTGGTTTTAAGGTGTAGCCTCGGGTCCTTCTGCCCGCCCCAAGAATGCCAGGGACCTAACACTCAGGAGGTAGAGATCAGGAGGATCACAGTTTGAAGCTAGCCCAGGCTTCAAATAGTTCATGAGATCCTATCCTGGAAAAACCCATCACAAAAAAGGGCTCAAGGTGTAGGACCTGAGTTCAAACCTCAGTACTGAAAAAAAAAATCCCTATTTATTTTGATATTTTTCTCTTTGTCATAAAACATTATATTTACTTTTGTCCTTCCCTTAACATACTAACATATTTATTTAATTTTTTTTGGTGGTTTTACTACCTTGAGCTTTTCTGCCCACCCAGCACCGGCTTTTCCAAAACAGTCTCAAATACCAGAAAAGTTGTAGTGTGTTAATCAGGGATCTCCAGAGAAACAGAAGAGGAGAGGAAAGGAGAGGGGATTTAGAGGGAACTGGTTCACACAGTTAGAGAGGCTGTGATGTCCCAGGATCTACAGTCAGCAAGCTGGAGAGACCCAGGACAGCTATAATGTCGTGAGCTGCAGCCTAAGTTCAAGTCCAAGTGCGGGAGGAGCCCAATGTCCCAGCTCAAAGTCAGTCAGGTTGACAGATCAAATTCTCTTTGTCTCTTTGTTCTCTTCAGGTCCTCAATGAGTTGGAGGAGGCCCACCCACGCTGGGGACCAGAGCACTCTGTCTTACTCATGCTACTGATTCAAATGCCAAACTCGTCCAGAGTCACCCTCCAGACACACCCAAGTCAACGCTTAACCCAATATGTGGGCATCTGGGGCCCGATCAAGTTCACACACAACGTGAACCACCACAAAAATGAAGACCGGCTATCGTTAACCCCTGCCACATTTGTCCCACTGCCCTGCCCTCTTCTGCAGGTGGCACAGGAAGTCCTATGCTGGCCGGTGGGGGCGGGGGAGGCTGGGGCCTGAGGTGTGCACAGGCAGCTTCTTTGCCAGGGAGAAAGGTCACTGCCAACCCTGCCAGGGAAGAAACAGGGATTTCCTGATACCAACCCCAGAAGCAAGGCCAAGCCCCCTGTAGGCTCAGTGAGACACAGGGTCTAAGGGCCAATGCTTCCATTTCTTTTAAGATCAGAAGAAAAAGTAATTTGTCACCAGCCCAGCCTGGTTATGTTGTCGTTAAGCCTGTGCAGCCACTCAGAAGGGAAGGGAGTGAGCTGATGAGACAGCACTCTCACCTACAGTGACTCTTCCTTGGGCCTTTAGCTGGGGCTAAACTCAAGCACATGGCTTCAGAAATTGTCCTGGGAGAATCTTCCTCTCTTGTGAATCAGCTTGGCAGTGTAAAAACCGCACAAATGCACTGTGACTGCTCCTTCCTTAAAACCCAGCAACAAAACTCCCACAGCAACCTCCTTGTTGCTTTTCAACAATCACAGCACATCCCTGTTCCTCCTCCCAGCAAAACCCTTTGCAAGCTCGTCCTTTGCTCCTCCCACACCCCCACCAGGTTCAGCTGTCATTTCCTTCTCTCATGAGAGTGAACGTGGTTTGTAACACCTTGACCGCTGGCCACATTAGCACAGGAACACCCCGCTCCTGCAGTCTGGTGCGGGGCCTCAGCTTCCTGCTTCCCCCTCTCCGGCTGCTCCTTTGCTGGGTTCTCCCCAACTCACGAATGAGGGCAAGACCTGGGCCTGTCCTCCACAGGCATTCTCCTGGCAAGCCTTGCGGTGACATAGCCCCGTCTGACACCTGGACTGTGGGTGTGAGACCCCCAACCAGAGGACACATCGAGCTGCAGCTGGACTCCTGACCCACAGAAACTGTGAGGCACCCCAGGTGAGCTGCTGCACGCTAAGATTTGGGGTGATTGTTACAGACAACAGAGAATGTGGAACCAGCAATGCCTGGCTGGTGGCAAGCACCCAGTGACCCATGGCGGCCATTCTGTGCACACGAGGGGATCCACAATGCCCAAAAATCACAGAGGAGCAAACCTGCTCCCCAGGCACTTGACACAAGCCCTTCACAGGGAACTCACGTCCTCTGCCGCTTTATAAAGTCACGTTCAGGCAGAGCAATACGCTATCATCTAAGAAGGAGAGGTGGCCCAAGTTTATAAATGTATTTGTTTATATTAAACAACCCAACCAGGAAAACCTAAAATATAAGATTATACAACGAGGAAGAGAAGGGATAGGGCACAGGGGGTAAGGACGGAACCAGACTTCTCTAAATACAACTGCTTATCAGTTTTGACTTTGAAGCTACATACATGCTTTATTCAATAATAAATCAAAATAAAGCAGGGCATGGTGGAGCACATCTGTAATCCCAGCACTCAAGAGGCTGGAGTAGGAGGATAATGAGTTCAAGACCAGTCTGGGCTACATAGCAAAGCCCTGTCTCAAAACTCAACACACAAAAAAATGGGGCCAGGTATAGTGGCTCTTGGCTACTTGGAAGGCAAAAGGAGGAGGATCATGGTTTGAGGCCATCCTAGGCAAAAAAGTTACTGAGACCCCCATCTTAAACAGCAAGTCAAGAGTAATGGCTCAAGTCTGTAATCCCAGCCACTTGGGAGGCAGAAGTAGGTGAATCACAGTCTGAGGTTTGACCCAAGGCAAAAGCACAAGACCTGTCTAAGAAGCAAAGTAAAAAGGATGAGGGGCTTGACTGAAGTGGTAAAGTGCTTGCCCCACAAGCACGAGGCCCTGAATTCAAAACCTCAGTGACATCATATTTGGATAAATAAATAGAAGTAAAAATAAATGCAAAGGAAAGAAATCACAAATTATTTTTAGTAATCATATTGTCATCAGTAATGTTATTGTTTTGAAATGCACAATATAAAAATGTACTATGTTATATATAATGTAATACATATTATACAATCTATTACATATAGATACATATGGATAAAGCAAATAAGTAATTCTGTTATTTTTTTTTCTTTGCTGTGCCTGGGGTTTGAACTCAGGGCTTTGCACTTGTAAGGCAGGCACCCTACTTCTTGAGCCACATCTCCAGTCCACTTTGCCCTGGTTATCTTGGAGATAGGGTCTCAAGAACTATTTGCCCCAGCTGGCCTTGAACTGGGATCCTTCTGATCTCAGCCTCCCAAATAACTAGGATTCTAGGCGTGGGCCATCAGCACTCAGCTTGTGCTAGGTTTTTAGGAAGCAAGATTTTCAGCATGAGAAAAAAAGAAACAAAAATAAAATCAAAAAGGATATGCATAAACCGTCTCATCCTAAATTTAAACTGGAAGTGTAAACATAAACTCATGATGCATTTTCTCCTAAAAAAGAAAAGTATTTCCCAGCTCCATTCACTCAAAAAAAAAAAAAAAAATGCCTAGAAACAAATAACCCGCCAGTGGCAGAGACCTGATCTCGAGGACCACAGTCTCTAAATGAAAAGGAACTAGGGTTCCCTGGTTGATTCCAGGTCTAGACAAGAAACAGGTCTGGGCTGTCCTGTCATGCTAGAAAGAAAGCTGTTACAGATGGGTGTTGAGGTTCTTTCTGTTCCCCCTGCTATGGTTTGGGAGTGTCCCGCAAAGTCCATGTCTTAAAGGCTTGGTCCCCAGCCTGTGGTGGAACCGCTAGGAGGTGGGGCCTCTTGGGAGGAAGTCAGGTCATTGGGATCATGGCCTCAGAGGGGATAGTAAGACATTGTTCCCCCCACCCCCCATTCCCATCATGCCTCCTGGCTGCCACGAGGTGAACAGTTTCCTCCAAGATGGGTTTCCAGTATGATACACCACCTCCCCACAGGCCCAGAGCCCGGACTGAACCTGAGTCCAAATCATCCTTTCTTCCTTCAAGCTGTTTGCCTCAGATGTTTCGTCACAGTGATGGAAAGCTGACTGCACACCCCTCTACTTTACAAAATATTTGTTGGGTTTTTGCTTCCTCTCTTCGTCAGTCACTATGCAGATCTGAAAAAGTAGGTTGGTGGGAACAGGCAGACCTACGTCAGGCTGTGAATTGCTCAGAGTGAATGGCAGCCCAAGAGGTCAGGAGAGCAGGGTCAAACAGAGGGACTGAAATAATGCAAGTCAGAAAAAGGAGGTACAAATATGGAAAAGGAAAAAGCTGGAGTGAGCCTTGTTGTACAGCACTGGACTTGCACAGAATGCTGGGAAGTCATGGGTTTTAATAAAGAGGAGGTGCAAATTCATATACTTCATACAAAAGATAGACTGTGATTGATTGAAGTTGTATACTATAAACCCTACAGTAGCCATTGGACCAATGAAAGAGCTGGGTGCTAGCCAGACATCCATTGTTCACTCCTGTAATCCTACCTACTCAGGAAACAGAGATCAGGAGGATCAAGGTTCAAAGCCAGCCTGGGCAAATAGTTCTCAAGACCCTTTCTCAAAAAACCCTTCACAAAAATAGGGCTGGTGGAGTGGTTCAAGGTGGAGGCCCTGAGTTCAAGCCCCAGTACTGCCAAAAAAAAAAAAAAAAAAAAAAAAGCCAGGTGCTATAATCCTAGCTATTTCAGATGCTGTGATCAGGAAGATCATAGTTTGAGGCCAGCCCGGGAAACAGTTTGTGAGACCCCCATCTTCAAACTAACCAGAACAAAATGGATTAGAGGTGTGGCTCAAGCAGTAGAGTGCTGATTTGTAAGCATGAAACCCTGAGTTCAAATCCCAGACCCACCAAAAGAAACAAAAAACAATAAGGTTTATACCTAATAAGTCAACATATAAGGTATAATACATTCATTAAAAAATTCAGTTATACCAAAAGAAGACAGAAAAGGAAGAAGCAAGAATGGGTAAGACAAATAGAAAATGAGTAACAAGATCTTAGATTTAAACCTAACCATATCAGTAGTCACATTAAATATAAATGATCTAAATATCACAAGTGAAAGGCAGAGACCATCACATAAAGCATGATCCAGTAGGCCATCTACAAGAAACACACTTCAAAAATAAAGACACAAATAAGTTGAAAGTAAAAGGGTGGGAAAAAATATAGCATGCTATCACTAATCAAAAAAAAAATGGCTTATCAATACCAGACCAAGCTGATTTTCCCCTGCAATGGTACTGGGGTTTGAACTCAGGGTCCCTGTATGCTACGCAGGCACTCTACCAAAGTAGATTTTAGAGCAAAAAATATTACCAGGAATAAAGAGGTGATTTTACAGTAATAAAGGGGTCAATTTATCAAGAGGACAGAACAATACAAAAAGTTTATGCACCTAATAATACAACTTCAAAATGCCTTGAAGCAAAAACTTAGAAAACTGAAGAGAAATCAGGGCACCAGTCATAGTTGAAGATTTCAGTGTCAGGCTTTCAATAATTGATGGAAGAAGAGAGCAGAAACCAGTAAGTACATAGAAGAGTCCCACATTGTCAACTAGACTGGCCTCCTTGCCGTGCATAAGACATTTCACTCAACAATAGCAGAAACACATCTTCCCAAGCTTACACTGAACGTTCATCAAGATAGACGGTACTCCACCCATTCACAAGTCTCAGTACATTTGACAGGATTCAAGCCATGCAAAGTGTCTCTCTCACCATGGACTTAAATGAGAAATTCATAACTGAAAATCCTCTGAGAATGTCCAGATAACACACTTCAAAATAGCCCAGAGGTCAAAAGGGGAATCAGAAGAGAAACTAGAAAGTACTTGGAATACGACAGAGAAGAATTTATGGAATCATTAGCTGTGGATTTTTTGTAGTTCTCTTGTCAAGTGCTCTCCTCTACTCCCACTTTACTGGGGAGTTTTCTCTCTTTCTTCTTTTTTTTTTTTTTTGGTGGTATTTGGGTTTGAACTCAGGGCCTCAGGCTTGCTAGACAGGCACTCTACCACTTGAACCACTCTTCCAGCCCTTTCTTCCTTCCTTCCTTCCTTCCTTCCCTCTCTTTCTTTCTCTCTCTCTCCTCCCCTCCCTCTCTTTCTTTCTTTCTTTCTTCTTTTTCTCTTCCTTCCTTCTTTCCTTCCTCTCTCTCTCTCTCTCTCTCTCTCTCTCTCTCTCTCTCTGATCAAGTGTTGGATTTTTGTCAAAATGCTTCTTCTGCATCTGATATGATTAGGACCAAATGATTTTTGTTCTTTCACCTGTTGATATGTGGACTTCATTAGTTAATTTTATTTGTGTAGTGCAGTGCTGAGGATCAAACCCAGGGCCTGAGCACTGTACCACAGAGCTCCACCCCCAGCCCTAAGTTGATTGAATTCTGGGTAGTGAGTCAGTGCACCTGGGGAGCAGACACTCTTTCCCCACCCTCTCCTTTCCCACTGAGAGGCCAGCAAGCCTTAGGGAGTCCTCAAGGTGGAAGGGGCCTGGGTCCCTGAATTGCTGCCTGGAGGAAAGTCCCACCAATCACCCCCACTCACATTACTGTTATGTGGGTGAGCAACATGGGTTTTTTGGGGGGGCCACTGGTATTTGGGGATTTGTTTGTTACAATAGCTAGCCTTTTCCTGCTGCTAACCTCAAAAGCAGCCTCAGCAATGTATTTTGAAAGATACTTTTTTTTTTTTTTTTTGTGGCACTGGGGCTTGAACTCAGGGCCTTCGCCTTGAGCCACTCCACCAGCCCTATTTTTGTGATTTTTTTTTTTTTTTTTTTTTTTTTGAGAAAAGGTCTCACAGAACTATTTGACCAGGCTGGCTTCAAACCACAATCCTCCTGATCTCTGACTCCTGAATAGCTGGGATTACAGGAGTAAGCCACCGGTGCCCAGCAGAAAGACACTTTCTAATAACCAGTAAGGACCCTGCATACCATGATCATAGCTGAGCCTATTGGTCATTTTGTCTGGAATCAGTTCTCGAGTATTAAAAACCTTAAGTTTATTACCTTTCTGTATCTCTGTATTAAGAACATAAATGTAGGTTATTGTGGGCACGAGGCCTGATCGATAATAGAAGCTTAAAATTTGTAGCAGAGATCCAGAAAACACAGCCCAGGGCTACCTTCTCTGATGCAGCTGGGCCAGGACCTCTTTGCTCTCACCCATCCATGTCTGCTGAAGACCAGCGTCAGAGCCTGGAGCCAGTGGTTCACGCCTGTAATTCTAGCTACTTGGGAGTCTGAGATCAGGGGGGTTGTGGTTCAAGGCCAGCCAGAACAAATGGTTCATGAGACCCCCCATCTAAAAAATAACCAGAGCAAAAAGGACTAGAGGTGTGGCTTAAGGGGTAGAAAGGCCTGCTTTTGAAATCATGAGGTCCTTGAATTCAAATCTCAGTCTCACAAAAATAAATAAATAAGACCAACATGGGGAGGAATGGGAACACGAGCTGCCTCACGTCGCCAAGTCTGGTATGGCTTCCCACCTTCCCACATGCCCGTGATGGACACATCCATGCCTCCAAAAGGAGTCAGTGCTCAAAACACTGGGCCTGCTTCCACATCTACATTTTTTAAGAGAGGTTAAACGTAGGCTAGCCTGATACTCGGAATCCTCCTGCCTCAACTTCCTGATTGCTGAGATTACAAGCATGTACCACCACACCCCTGCTCCCTGGTCTCAGGATTTGATCATTGTGTATTGGAGAGGACACATGTGGACACATGTGTAAACAGCCCTAGAGAGCCTCGAGCTGTGTTGCCAATTAAAACAAACAATTTAGCCCAGAGCAGGTGACTCACGCCTGTAATCCTAGCTATTTGGGAGGCTGAGATTAGGAAAAATCTCAATTTGAGGCCAGCCCAGGCAAACAACTCACTAAACCCCCATCTCCAAAGTAACCAGAGCAAAATTAACTGGAGGTGTGGCTCAAGTGGTGGAGTGCTTGCTTCACAAGCATGAAGCCCTGAGTTCAAACCCCAGTCCCACCAAAAAAACTTACTATACTCTTAGACCTCCTTTGTCTCTCAGCCTTGCTGGCCTCCTGTTTTGTTTTGTTTTTAATAGCACACGTAGTTACATCTGAAATAGAAATTTAATGGTATGATTTTAAAAGCTAACCACCTTCTTGTCCAAGCTGAATGAGGCGTTCCCCATCGTTCTCCTTTGCATCTTTCATCTTAAAGCTACAGCATTGGAGCTGACCTGTGGTGGTGGCGTCTGAGCCTCGCCCTGCCCCCAGGCCATTCATTCATCATGGCATGGCTGGTGTTTGCTGGCGTGCTTGCTGGTGAGCCTTCTCTCCCAGATCATACTACAATAAATCGCTGTCCTGCGGCCTCCTTTTGTGATAAGGTCAGAGGAAAGGAGGGCCTGATCAGAAAAGAGGAGTGAGCGGGGCAATGTGGTCACCTTCCCAGGGGCTTCCTTGGGCTGCCTGAGTGGCCACCCTGGGCCACGTCCATGTCTCCTGATGGTCTGCAGATCCCCTGCTGCCTCGCCTTGCTTTAGGACTCCGCGGCTCATGTCCTGATAGAGCTGTCAGCTTCCATGGTTTTCTCTCTTAGCTGAACGTTAATTGGCCTTTCACCTGTGACTACACGCGGTTCCCTTGTTTTTCTCACCAGAAAGACAAGGAAGGTATCGCCTGCTAAAGTGGTAACTGCTAAGTCAGAGGTTAAGAAAAGCTGAAGGGGAGAGAAGGAAAAGATGTCAGGCCACCTTCCTGAGTTCTTTGGGCGTCTGTGCAGACTCCATACTGTACAGCCCCATGACATCAGCCCGGTCTAGTGGCCTGAGCATCACAGAGGTGCCAGACACTAAGGTCCTCGAGGTGCCGGGGCGACTAAGACAAACTGGTAAATGGGAGCTGTCGGTAAATGGGAGGAGCAGTGGCAGGGGAAAGCTGGGAAAACGTGGACTCACAGAGTCACCAAAACCTGGGGAAAAAACCTAGGGCTAGTAGGAGCCATCCAGGAGGAGGGGCAGCAGGGAGGTCCCAGGTCAAAGGGATAGTTTGTGCAAAGTCATAGGCGTCATGAAGCAGGGCAGTGCGCAGGAGGAACAGTGAGAAGTGTGGTGTAGCCGAAGGCTGTCACATGGAGGACCAGCTCAGTGTAGGGCTTTGGTGCCCAAGCAGGGTTTATCAGTTAAAAAGCAAACAGCCTTATTGAGATTTAATCTATAAACCATCAAATGCTCCTGTCTGGTGTACAATTCAATGTTTTTAGCATATTTACAGACTTATGTCCCTGTCACCCATAAGGGCTTTAGGACATCCCTCAAAGACACTTTCTGAGCAGGGTTTTGTCAGGAGCGAGGCCTGGTCAAATGATGTCTTTGGCAGCAGAGCAGAGACAGGTTTGGAGGGGGCAAGAATGGCCCTCATTGGGCCAAGGACACAAGGAATAGCACAGCAGTGAGTGTACGCGTGGCAAAGGGTTTGTGACAGTGATGGGGGACATTTCTCCATCTCTGAGAATCTCCTTTGACAGGAGATCTGGGTTACAAACACACAGACCAGTGCTGCTGGCAGCTGCACAAATGGGCCACGTCACAGCAAAACCCGGAATTCTGAAATTTCTGCAAAATGGGACCAGCTCAGAGCATTGGCCTGCAGCACCCCCTCCACCCCCCACTGCTCTATAGCAAAAAGAAGGGCTCAGCTCTGTCCTCACAGCCTGCTAGGGAGGGGCTGCGTTCAGAGTGAAGCCCAGCTCAGCAGTGAGCCCAGGGCAGAGAGCAGGCCCGACTCTGCGGAGTGCAAGTGGTCGTTCAAGACCAAGGTCCTTAGCCAGGAAAAGCTCAGAGAGAGTTGAGCACAGCAGGCTTGGGGGCAGGCAGGTCTCTTCTGAGCATAATGCTAAAATAATCTAATCTTTTTGGTCTGTTTTTTTTAAATTGCAAGGAGGAAATAAAACCCAAAACAAAGGAAATCAACTTTAACAACAAAAGGGGTGCAGTTCTAACAAAATCTTTCACTACACTAATGTGCAAAAGCCTTTCTCTGCAATAAGGTAGAGATGCTGGATTTTAAAAGAAAAGAAAGAAATGCTGGATAAAATAGAAACAAATAAATAAATAAATTGTCAGTGCATGGCTGAGTTAGCAAGCAAGGAAAGGAGGTCCCCAGGGACCGAAAACAAAGAGGGGAACCAGAGAGGTGGATCACACGATCTGACCCACAGTTGCCTGGGGAGAGATGCAAGGGGATGGGGGGGAGATAATCAGAGCCAGGAACCCAGGGGCCTTGGCATTGGCTTGTATGTGGAGACTGGAAATGAGATCTGTGGCTGACAAGAGGGGTGAATTGCAACACTGCCTCCTATCAGAGCCAGACTCCTCTCAGGGCTCATCTCTCATAAAGGGGGAGCTAGAGAAACCACCCCCAGGTCCAGGGAGGTAGGGAGATGCAGGGCTATAAAAATAGCTGCAACTGTACATCTATATGAGTAAATTAAAAAACAAATTAATTTGCAGCTGAGTATGTTAGTGCACACCTGTAATCTCAGCTACTTGGGAGGCAGAGGTAGGAGGATCCCAGTTTGAGACCAGGCTGGGCAAAGTTAGCAAGACCCTATCTCAAAAACAAAATAAAAACAAAAGGGCCTAGATATAATTAATAATAATAATGGTAGTAATAACAATAATAATACATGATTGTAAAAGGGAATTGTTGGGGGTAGCCAGGGGGAAGCCTATGATCAAAGCACAGTGTAATCTTTGAATGAAAATAGCGAAATGAAACCCACTAAAAACTGTTAAGGGGGGGCATTAACAAATAGGGCAAATTTGATTGAAGCACATTATATGCCTGTAGTACATATCACAATGAAGCTCCTTTGTACAATTAAGTTATGCTAATGAAAATTTTTAAAGGGCTACAGGCATAGCACACATGAGGTCCTGAGTTCAATTCCCTAGTACTACAAAAACAGAAGAAAAGTACAAATAAAAACCCGTAAAATAATTTGCAAGGAATACTTCATAATGATGACTTTATTTAAAGTTTTCAAAAGATAAAGACAGATCTGGGAGGCGTGGTACACGCCTGCAATCCCAGGTGGAAGAGGATCATGAGTTCAAGGTCAGCCTCGGGTACATACTGAGACCTTGTCTCAAAAAAAAAAGAAAAAAAATCAATGGAAAAAAAAGCCAATATTACATATTGTTCAAGAATCAGGAACACAGCTACTTTGAAGAAAATGTACAATTAGGAATAAAGATTATTACACGCCTTAATCGAGTAAGAATTATTACTTGATTCATTGAGAAGATACACACGTGAATTTTTATGCACCCAAATACATGTCAAGAATTGCTGGAGAATAGGAAAAAAAAAAGAGGGAGCGAGAGAAGAACAAAAGCTGGAAAGGACTGTCAGACTTACAAGCCGTCATTTGCCGTTTTGGTTCTGCTGTGGCTTGAGACTGCAATGCCTCACCTACTGAATACTTGGTCACCAGTTGCTGGCACTGTTGGGGGACGTGGGACCTTTAGGAGGAGGGGCTTGGCTGGAGGAAGTGAGTCACAGGAGTGACTTTGAAGGTTATCCTGACCCAAATCACTTCTGCCTCCTCCATTTCCAGTCCACTATGAGTGAACAGCTTTCTTCTTGACATGTTCCTGTCACCACGATGGTTCTGCCTCACCGTGGACCCAGAGTTAATGGAGCCAAGGACGGTAAATGAACCCTCCAAAACAGATTCCAAGAAAGAAATGCCAAGATGGAGTTAGATATGAGATATTTGGGCGGAATTCTGAGAGACGAGGGAAGAGGGGACGCTTCAGACCACAGACATAGATCTGGTGTCTGTGGAAGAAGGCAGGGAACAAGGAGGAGGCCTCTGGCTGCAGCATGGCTGAGAAGGTCATGGCCAGGCTGGTTCCCAAGCAACGACTGCCCATTGGCAGAGTCTTGGCCAGGCAGAAACGCCCGGCTCCAGGACACCTGTGATTGGTCACTGTCTGGAAGTCACTGGGGCAGTAGGGCCAGGAATGTGGTTGTAGCCTGAATGCCAAGTGCAGGTGGAGGCCGTCGGCCCACTGCACCACTACAGCAGGTACCTTGAAGGGGAATCTGAGCAGCAGACGTCCCTAGCAGTCACAGGTGCCATTGTGGATAGTCACACATAACGCACTTTGTCCGTCTTTCCACAACTGACAGATCAAGCAGGCAAAATTGGAGCCGGTAGGATCAGCAGACAATAACAGACTTGATATCCAAGAATCAGAACATACCATTTCCAGCGCACATGGACTGTCAGAGAAATTCCACGTGGGCTGGATCACGACATTTTTCTCCACACACGCAGTGAATCGATATTCGGCCATGGTGCAGTAAGTTTAGAAAAAAAGCATAAGACTGCTTTTTGAGTCCATGTGCTTTGAAATTGAAATTCATGGACTACCTACTGTAAAAGCTAAGGGAGATTTCATAAAGGAAGTCGGAACGGATTCAGAGCTAAAAGACAGTGACAAAAACAATGATAAGAGGAGAAGGACTAAGGCTCGTGCAGAGGGAAAAGGAACCCTAACCGCCACAAAGAACAAGACCCAAAGATGGTGAGCCACGTGTCCAGGGAAGAAAGTGACAGAACAAAGCAACCAAACAAAAAACAGAAGGAAGGAAATAAGGAAATCATAGAGAGAAGACCAGAAATTAGTCAAGGACAAAAAAAATCTAAAAGTGGCACAACAAAGCCACAGCTGGATCTTTGGGCAGACTAATAAAATCGGCAGCTCTCTGGCAAGAGTGACTGAGGAAATGACAAAGAAGGCACGGGTGCGTGGGGATGAACAAAAGCTTGTAAGGCGGCTAGAGAGAGACTCAGAAAGAACAGCTCTCGTTTCTAGCTGGTTTCACGCCTCATTCGCTAATGCACCTCTCCTTACAGTGAGGTAGAAAGGGAGATCTTTTCTGCAAACTCCTCTGCCTCTGCAGAGTGACACCAAACTTCCAGCACCTGTTAGACGCTTCCTCATGGCCATACTGCGGGTTGGGCTGTTTCTCCCCTTCTCTGCAAACGGGAAGACTCCCCGAAAATGCAACCTCCTCTGGCTGTTACGCCCTCCTCCCCTACTCAGAACCACAGTTTGGTTGAGGGTGATACTGGGGTCCATTTATGACCACAGGTATAACTAGATTTGCAGGACGGCCAAGTGAGTTCCAGCCAGTGGGACAGTGACAGAAGCTTGCTAGGTGTTACTGGCGCAGCTATGGCTACTTTAAAGCCACAGATATTTTTCTTAGCTCAGTACTTCTGTGGGCCAGAAATGTGGGAGTGTCTTACCCGGGTGGTTCAGATCTTCCTGAGGTGGTAGAGGTTGTGGTCAAGGTGTCAGCTTGAGACAGACTAGAGGGACCCACCTCTCTCTGGGGCTCTGGGACAGGAGTTAAGCACTGTCACAGCACTGTTAAATACAAGCAAATCGCTACTAATGTTAATGATACACCTTTATTGTAACCCCCCCCACCACACGCTTCTTACGGTTTTGAGACAGGGTCCCCCAGGTTGGCCTAGGACTCATTATGTCGTCCAGACTGGCCTCAAACTCAAATTTCTCCTTAGCCTCCCAGCTACTGAGATTACAGACGTGGGCTACCTCACCTGGCTATAAGCATTCCTTTTATTTATTTATTTTGTGTGTGTGTGTGTGTTACTGGGATTTGAAATCAGGGCTTTCACCTTGAGCCACTCCACCAGCCCTTTTTTGTGATGGGTTTTTTTTTGAGATAGGGTCTCGCAAACTATTTTCCTGGGCTGGCTTCGAACCTGCCAGCATTCCTTTTAATGTTTATTTTTCCTTTCAATAAGATATTGTCACTAGGGAGACTTGATGCCCCAGTTGACAACCTTCCGATCAACCTTTCTGTGGCTCCCTGGCTGCCTCAGGGAAGGACTACGTCAGTCAAGCAGCCAGGTGGACTGACCTCATGCCAGCCTGGTTGCTTTGAACACGCCATGGGCACCTTGAGGAAGCTACATGGGAACCATGACTGCTTGCTGTCAAAGCATGACTCTGGCTCTAGGCACTGTCCCAGCCAGGACTGCTTCCAACAGCGTATGCTAGACTTTTTTTTTTTTTTCAGTACTGGGATTTGAACTCAGGACTTCATGCTTGTCAGGCAGGTGCTCTACCCATGCTGGACCTTTTAGCCATCTCAAGCCTGGTGAACTCTAGAGGACATTTTTATCTTTCAGCCATTCTCACTCAGGCCAGAGGGGGCGCACTTCCCATGGTGGCCCAGCAGAAGGCTCGTGATTGGTGCAAACACGGTCCTTCATTTGCATGAAGGTCTGCTATGATTGGTGTAAACACTCTTGCCACACCCCCTTCTGGCTATATAAGCAGGCTGCGCAGCTCACTTTTGAGTCCCGTGGTGTTGCTTCGTTAGGCCCAGTAAAAGTGGTGACAGTGACAGTATTGAAAAGATGGCAGCTGAAGAGCTCCAAAAGCAGAAATACTGGGGAGCAAGGGCAGCAGGGACAGTGAAGGAGGGAGAAGTTGAAAGAGGGAGGAGAACCGAGAATGACAGAAGGATGTAAGGAGGCACAGAAGAGAAACCCTGGGCCCGGCTTGCTGGAAGAGCTGCAGGGAGCTGCAAGCCTTAAGGGTGAGGGACCTGGCACCTGAGTCCTGTTCAGAGCTGTCCGAGGGGCTGCCTGCTGCTGCCATTACAATGGCTACCACGTGATGGGCTGGTCAAAGCCCGGAGCATGCAGCCTCCACTCTCAGTGCCCAGAGACGAGCCTCCGCCTTCTAGAGCCTGGAGCCATAGGTCCCTAGCTGCCAGGGCTTACAGCTGGAAGCTTCTGGGTCTCCAGTCCAGCCCCTAGGCCTTGGGCGCTCAAGGGCCTGGGATGCCCAGCACTGGAAGAGCTTGTCCTTGTCTACCCCACAATTCCTATCTAGAAGGGGAAAGGGGTGCAGCCAGCTGATCGGAAGCAGGCGGAGATGCAGGTGCCTGGAGACTTGACTGGGCCTGCAGCACCCTCCTCTGCATGGAGGCCAGGTGCCTGGGGACGGTGTTCTGAGAGCAGTGACAGCACGCGTGAGATGGTTAGGAGTTCTCGTTGTTCACAAGGAGGAAAGACGACAAAAACCGTTCTTCCTTTGCCATCCGTGCTTTCCCTTATCCTCTTACCTACCACCCACTCCCCACCAACCCCCGCCACTGTTGGGGTCTCCAAAGCCCTTTCCACCCTATGTTCCTGAGAGACTACAGAGCATCTTATTCACCTTGGGGTGCGGTGTTCTCGGCTCCCACCTGACTTTGGCATGCACCTTTCTTCACTTTGCAGAGTGACCTTTGGAGATGCCCGCCACCCTCCAAGTCCGCGCGTGCCGCCCACCACTGTGTGTGCCTCAGTCCCCATCTCCACGCACACACTGAGTACCCACATGTGCCAGGCAGCCTCTAAGCCCTTGACTCCTTCATTCCTCATGTCGACCCAACAAGGTCGTGTGCTTGGCACTGCCATTTCACAAATGAGAAAGTAGAGGCACAGACAGCATGAAGCGAGTTAGGGGTGACGCTGGGATTTGAACCTCTGCAGGGAAAATGGTCATTTTCACAATCAAAAAATCAGCACACAGACAGATGGCACATGGTGGGGATAGGTGGTATCAGACAGCTGGTGTAGACATATTTGCAAACCTGCATCAAGCTATCTACACACCCCAGACCCTAGAAGTCTAAGCAACATCACCCAGGGGACAGCTTGCAGGTGACTCTCAAAGCCACACCATCACTGCAGAACAGTGCCACGTGCCAGCTCTAGTCTAAGGAGGTCAGAGGCAGAAGGGCAAAATGCTAAATCGCTTGCTTTGGGTACCAGACTTAGATTTCTTAATCTTAATAAATCGTAATGTGTTCGGCCATAGCTGATTTATGTGAAGTTTACCTTAATATTTTCCAGGCGGATTCATTCCTCCCTTCCTCTCAGTGACTCAAACCCCACAGAGCCCCTGCTGACCCCAGGGCCCTTCTTGTCCACTGGCACCTGTAGCCCTCTTTTCCTGTCATATGTGCTTTCTGACGGTCAGACCCTTTGTAGGAAGAGGGTCTGGGACTCCAGCCTGACGCGTGGTGGAATTTGTCCAATTTCACGCGTGGTGGAATTTGTCCAATTTCACCATCTCAAGGTGAAAGCGAGTTGCCCCTTCCAGAAACAGGTCACCCTCCTCAGCAATCAAACAGGGTAGAGGTCACACTCAAAGCCTACACTTGCAAGAAGGCTGAGTCTATGCTGAGCCATGGCCCCAGCCCTAGAGGTCACACTTTTAAGACTACTCTGCAAATTTAGAACCATGAGTGTCTGGATATGGCGGGAAAGTGCCCACACTGGACTCAGACACACTTAGATGTTTGCTGAAGAACCCTGGAATTCAAGTTCAGTTATTTAGCTGGGCATGGTGGTTCACTCCTGTAATCCAGAACTTGGAAAGCTGAGGTAGGAGGATTGGGAGGTCTAAGCCAGCCTGGGCTGCATAGTAAAATGCTGTCTCAAAAAAAAAAAATTTTTAGAGGGTTGGAGGTGTGGCTCAAGTGGTGGAGTGCTTGCCTAGCACTGCCTAGTACTGCCAAAAAGAAAAAGAAAAAAGAATTTTCTCCAAAAACTTTAGTTATTTGCAAATTAAAACAATTGTTTTTATGTGGAACGGCTTGAACCCAGGGCTTCACGCATGCTAGACACATAGCAGTGGGGTTTGAGCTCAGGGCCTCACGCTTGCTAGGCAGGTGCTCTAGCACTTGAGCCCCTCCACCAGTCCTATCTCTGCACTTTTTCTATGGGTACACACATGCACACACATGTACGCTATGCATGTGAAACTGAGTCATAAAACAGCCATTTTCTGTCCCTAAAACCTACTTGAGCTGTTTTTTAGGATGCAGGTGTAGAACCTGAGGACCTGACCTGGCGGAACCAAAATCTCCCAGGACCAGTGTCTTGGGTGTGGGCTATTCCCCCGGGACTCCTGGTAACAACCAGTGAGCCCTCCATTTCCCTGTACCCCGGCTACTTCAGTTTCTTCATAGGACAGACTTGGGTGGCTTCCTCTCTCCTTGTCAGTCAGCCTACAATAACGTTCCTTCTTTTTGCAAAACCCAGTGCCATTGTGTTGGCTTCTGTGTGTCAGGCAGCTAGCCTTTGCTTGGTATCCCCTGAGGGTGTGTGTATTTAAATCTCATTAATCCTTAGTTCACTGTGGAAATAAAATAAACGGGGACCAACCAAATGAGAAAAGCAAAGGCTGTTTGTTCTGAGCTTACTATGGCAGCGAAGCCAGCCACCATCACTTCCTTTTTGACAGAGAGAGATACATTGGAGAGGACAAGGAAGGGAAGGCTTCAGGTGTGGCCTGATCAAGGCTTTTGGCAGCTAACTAGAAGTAGGGATGCTAAGTAACTGGTTAGGTACGTATTTGCCTTGCTCTGGTTGGCCCTATGTTGGAAGCCAGGGACAAAAATTAGAAAAAGCTGCTACTGTTAACCAAGTCCTAGCCACGTGGGGCAGCTGCCTATGGAAGTTACTCTTTCTCTTCCAGGTTGTCAGTAGAAACAGCAATTTTCCTTTCTGCAAGCATGACTTGCACCTGGCTTTCAGGTTGTTTATGTAGGTAAGAGGTTGACTCCACACCGTGTTGCTGCAGGTCGTGCGTCAAAGCTCCATTTTTATGTGCTCTGGCCATTGTTCATTTGCATATTCAGTGTCTCTTAATAATTACATAAGAATTGGCCAAATGACCCATCCCTTCTCTTGGAAGGGCCAGTCAGTACATTCAGCAAGGGTGAAAGTGACCTTATCAAAGGGACAAAGCCGTGAGAGACGTGCTAAAGCGCAGCTGTCTCACACAGCCTTGTGTGACGATGGCATGGAATTAAACGTGACCTAGGCCCACAGAGAAAACCACCGTGGCTCCCTGGGAGGCGACAGGCACCTTTCCTGCGGGTCTGCCCTGCCTCCCCTGGCAGCGGGCAGAGCTACTGGTGGAGAATGGAAAGCAAAGGAAAGAAACAGCTCGTGGGGCCGGCGGAGTGGCTCAAGGGACAGGGCACCTGCCTAGCAAGTATGAGGCCCTAAGTTCAAATCCCAGTACTGCCATAAAATAAAAACAATTTAGCCGAGGATGGTGGCTACTCAGGAGGCTGGAGCAGAAGGATCAAGAGTTCAAGAGCAATTTAGTCAGATCCTGTCTCAAAGTAAAAACTTAAAAGAAAACAGCTTGTTAACACAGTTGAGGGGTAGGCATGGGCTCCACCTAAGTTATTAGAACAAGTTACCTGGCTTGGGAAGACGGCCCTGGTGCGGCTGGGACGAAGCAGGGACTTTGGAGACCCGGCCTTGGCTGCCTGTCTTGGCGGGGATGGAGGGTTAGTTACACCCGAGGCCTTGGGATTCTGCTCAGAGCTGGGCAACAGTTCTCGGGATCAGTTGTAATTTTTCCCTGTGGAATGACCCTCAGTCACCAGTGCTCTCTGGTCCGAGGGCAAGGCAGAGGCCGGCCACGGGGACAGGAAGCTCGGGCCAGGAGCAAACGCTGCAGGTGGAGACGGCCGGCCACCACCCCGGAGTCTTTTGTTTATTTGCTCTTTTTTTGTCTTTTCCTCTTTGGTGCTGGGATCGAACCCAGGGCCTCACGCACGCTAGGCAAGCGCTGCAGCCCAGCCCTGTTTATTTGCTCTTATTTCAGATTGCCCATCGGCACGGCGGAGTTTAAATACTCTCCTCCGCTCAGAAGTGTGGTGTCCCAGCTACTTGCGAGGCAGCAGGCGCCCTCAGACCCAAGATGACTCCGGGCAAAGGGGTGAGGACCCATCTGAAAAGTAACGAAATAAAAAAGGACTGGGTGTGCGGCTCAAGTGGCACAGCGTCTCCTCGCGAGCGTGAGGACCTTAGTTCAATTCCCAGCACTGGAAAAGAAAGCTATATTGAGTGCTCACTAGTGCCAGCTACTAAATGCCAGGTCCGAACAGGCCTGCCCGTGACCTTCCACCAACAGAGACACAGACGACATGGAAACAAGTTAGAACTTTCTGGACTTAAAAAGAAAAATCTGCCAAGGAAAGGAAATATTACACTGGGCTCCTCGTCATTCATCCACTTCCTGTCTGATGTCAAATCTCCTCTTGTCCTATCCAACTTCAGTTCCCTGAGTCCGCTATGGAGGTCCTGGGAGTCCCCTCTGGCCTCCCATCTCTGTCATCTCGCCCTTAGGTTCAGTTCCTCCACATCAGCTAGGGCCACCCTTTAAAGATGCAAACACAGTCATATCAGTCTGCTCAAAACTCCCTCATAGTTTTCAACTCCCCAGAGTAAAAAACCAGTGTTCTTGAGCCAGGTATGGTGGTTCACACCTGTAATCCCAGCACTTGGGAGGGAGGCTGAAGCAGGAGGATCTGGAGTTTGAGGCCTGCCTGAGCTACACAGTGAGACACTGCCTCAAAAAACAAAACAAAGCTGAACCCCACCACAGTGTTCTTGCCATAGCCTTCAAGGTTGTACCAAACCTGCCCCTTCCCAGTCCCCATTTATTGTGATCCAGTCGCCTGTCTTCACTGCTTGGGGATCCTGCCGTGGAGAGGTGACCTCTGTCCAGGCCTGTGCCTGCTAGTTGGGGACAGTCATTAATAGTGCCACTCTCCTTCCCCAGAGGTGCTGGCTGGCTATGCTGGCCTCTGCCCCTGTCTTTCCTCAGCTCCTGCCTTCCCTCACCTGCTTCCAGCCTTACAGCGACCGGGGTGTGCACCCTGCACGCTCCCGACCCCAGCCTCCCTATCCATCTCCCTGCATTGCCTCCCTGGTATTTCTCACCATCTGTCATGCACTTTATTTTCCCTAATGGCTTATTATCCCCCACCTCCACCTGATAGAGGCTCCGTGGGGACTTTAATGTCTTCTTCCCTTCTGTGCCAAAAGCTGTCCTTAGTCCTAGGAGGTGCCACGCGTGTAGCAGGTGGCGCTGCGGCAACTGGTGGAGCCTGTGAGGTGGGCCTGGCGGAGGTCTGGAGGGGTTACCAGACCTCGGCCCCGTCCTCTTGCTCTTTCCATTCGCAGCCATGAGGTGAGGGATTTGCTGCCCCCGCCCCATGCCCCCCATGCTGTCCTGGAACCGGGCCGATTGATCGATCATGGACTGAGACGGCAAGATTTGTTACCACCACAGAGAGCAGCCCAAGAGAAGCCTGGTGTTGCTACTTAGGATGGGGTGGTCGGGCAACGACCTCTGAGGGGCTGGCATTGCAGCCAGGACCTTGGCCACTGCCGTTATTGCTCTAACAAACTGCTTGGCCCGCTGCTCTTCCCTTCTGACAGTGCTGGAGGTCAGAGGTCCACAGTGGGTGTCACTGAGCTAAAATCAAGAGGGCCCTGTGGGAGCCTTGCTTTCTCCAGCTTCTGGAGGTCACCTGCCTTCCTTGCCTTGAGCACCTTTCCATCTTCAAAGCCAGGAACGGGTTGCCAGCTTTCTCACGGTGCCGTCTCTGCTTCTGTGACCCTGGAGAATTTCATTATTTTAAAGTCAGCTGATTGGCGGAGTCCCCTGTGCCCTCTAACATAACCTATTCACAGGGTCCAGACCTTGGCACAGAGGTGGACATTATCCTGTCTACCATGATGGGACGCTATTTTAGACAGCACAGTCACGGAGGGCTTTTTCAAGGAGGTGACACTGAAGGCAAAATCAGAAAGGTAGGCAGGAGTCAAACATGTGAAAAGCTGGAAAAGCTTTTCAGGCAGAAGGCATAGCTTGTGCAAAGGTCCTGGGGGCAGCAAAGAGCTTCATGGGTGAAGAAGCAGAAGAGAATCCAGACTGGCTACATTCCGTTAAACCAGGGAGACAGTGGCCCAGCGGACGCTGGGAGGGAGGTTGGAATCCAACAGAACAGATGCTCTGCTTTCCTCTCCTGGTCAAGGTCACATGTGATTCCACACCATTGTTAAATTCGAGCTTGGCTCTGTATGAGAGCTGCCATTTACCAAGGTGTGATTCTTGAGGATTTCTTTTACAAAGGTGGTACTGAATGAGCTGATTCGCCCTTCACAGAGAAGGATGTATTTATTTTCAAATTATCGGGAGACAGAGAAATCAACAGCCTTTTCCTGGCGGTGGTTCTGCACGTGGGCCACCTCTTCTCCCCATCGCCTGTCATCCTCCGCCCAGCCTTTGATTGCAGAACCATTTTTACCAAAACCTTTCTCCAACACACTTCCAGGACACACTGAGTATAGCTGAAATCCTCCGGACACTTCAGGATTTCGCCCTGCAAAGCTCTTGCCTTAGAAAATCTGGGTGAATCTGCGTTTGGTCTTTGTGCTAATTAGGGCATAGTTGTATTTGTCCGGAGCTGCTGCTGGCTGACTCCAGGCCACAGTGCCAAGGAGCCTTGGGGACGAAGAAACTTAATGCCATTTATGCAGCCTGTTTTTCTGTGTCCTGATCCCTGGAACTGGGACCCTTGCCCCTCCATGGACACCCACTGCTGTATCTAGTCACTCAGGTGGCCTTGGAACCCCACAAGGACACTGGCCATCCCTCTTTTGAGAAAGGGGGGTCGTTGGGACTCTGAAACTTTCCAGGACTTCCTCAAGGCCACACCAAGTGCAGAGGGTGATGGCAGGCTCTGGTCCTGGTTACAAGGAGGTTTTCTTTCTAACCTATGCCCTCATGGGGCTCGGCCTCGAGCTTTGGAAGGGCTTCCTGCAGCTGGTCTCGTAAGCCCATTGCAGAAGGCTGGGGGACCTGTGATCACCCTCCCTGCACGGCAGCTCTTGTTCTAAGAGGAGAAACCACTCTGGCTGCTGCAAAGGGACACTTGGGAACCTGCTGTGCGATGCTGCTCTGTCACCAGAAAGACAACGGAATACTAACGATGTCTTGTTTCCTCTCTCTGCCAAGCAAGAGCAGCCTGAGCTGCACCCGGCCTCATCTCCTACGCCTGGGGACGGATGCGCTGGGCTCCCAGCAGTGGTCTTGTGGGGACAGAACAGTTGTTCCCTGTGATGGCTCACTCCTCTGTGCTCTGTAGGCACCTCTGTTTGTTCCTGGTGAACCTGGGCTCCCCGAGGAGGACAGATGGAGGGGTGTGCTGTAGGCAGCCGGTCTGCCATGGTGCAGGGCTGAGGTTGACTCATGCCCCAGGAGGGATGGTCCCCAGGCTCTCCATTTCTTATGCCTCACATGTTCCTCCTGCAAAAAAGTCACCAGTATCCAGCCAGCGGGGACTTCACAGAGGACAGCTGGAATCACTTGCTCTGAACTTACTGCTAAGCCAGCAGGGTCCCTGTAATCAGTGGCCTGCAAACCAGCTGGGTCAGGAGTCAAAGTAATCAAAGTCCAGCAGTGGGCAGGTGACACCTCGGTGTACATTAGGCCATTGTCTTATTTGGGGGACAGGCCTTTCCCCAAATCAGTAAAAAGCCAGAATTAAAGTGTAAAGAAAATGTAACAGCTTAAAAGGATCCTTATGATCTTAAACTGTTCACACGTCCTGTAAAGAAAGGTGGGATTTTGTTTGCTTGCTGTTTCTTTCGTTTTTGCTGTTAGTTTTTTTGAGACAAGGTCTCTCTACCTAGCCCAGGCTGGCCTTGAACTCACTACGTAGCCGGGGCTGGCCTCCCATGACCTTCCTGCCCTAGCCTCCCAAGTGCTGGAATTACAGTGCCCAGCTAATGAAAGCTTTTATTGGTGGAAATTTGGTCCAGCCATGGTGGCGTGGGCTTGTAATCCCAGCTACTCAGGAGGCAAAGCTCATGAGGACTGAGGTTCAAGACCCACCCAGGCAAAAAGCTAGTGAGACCCCATCTCAACCAATGCACTAAGCATGGCGGTACACGCCTATCATCATGGCTACTTGGGAGGCATAAATGGGATAATTGTGGTCCAGGCCAGCCCAAGCAAAAAAAATTAATGAGACCCGATGTCAACAAGCAAGCTGGGAGTGGTAGGACATGCCTCTAATCCCAGTTATTCCAGGAGGATCTCTGTCCAAGGCTTGCCTGGACAAAAACATAAGACCCTACCTAAAAAATAACTAAAACAAAAAGTGCCAGAAGCATGGCTTGAGTGATAGAACATCTGCCTACCAAGAATAAGGTCCTGAGTTCAAACCCCAGTATCAGTGCACTCTCCTTTCAATTTTGGACCCAGAACTGATCCAAAAGAATAAAGCTTATTTTTAGAAAATCAAATAAATACAGGGGCTGGGGGCACGGCTCAAGCGGCAGAGCACCTGTACCAGTGCAAGGCCCTGAGTTCAAACCCCAGTACCGCCAAAGGAAGAAAGAACACGGCATGCATGATCTAGAAGCACCTCCCAGGTGGAAGTCAGCACAGGCTGGTCACTCCCCTTCCCCAGGCCTTCACTTCTTGCTCCAAAGGGTTAAGGGTTCCCCTGCAGTCAAGGCGACTTGCTGACAGACCCCCGCCACAGCAATGACAGGGACACATGGACATCTGACTCTGCCGAGCAGCAAAAAATGTGCTCATTTTAAGTGTAGCATTTGACGAGGGTTTTCTGTTTTGTTTTGTTTTGTACTGGATCGTACCCAGAGCCTCCATCATGCTAGGCAAGTGCTCTACCACTTAAGCCGCCCCTCAGTCCTTCTTTTTTATATTTCACTTTTGAGATAGGGTCTCTCTAACTTTTGCCCACGCTGGCCTCAAACTTGCAATCCTCTTGCCTCTACCTCCTGAGTAGCTGGGATTACAGGCATACACCACTAAGCCTGACTCCCATTTGATGATTTTTTTGCGGGGGGGAGGGGTTATTGTGGTTCTTGTTTGCAGCACTGGGGTTTGAACTCAGGGCCTAATGCTTGCTAGGCAGGCGCTCTACCACTTGAGCCACTCCACCAGTGCCCCCACCCTGTGATGTTGAAGAGATGATTTGTGATGGTTCAGGTCCCACCCCTCCCATTCTGTAGCAAAGTATTCAACTGCCTTTCAAGTTGAAATACAAATCTTTTCCACGGGCTATCTTGCTCAGCCACTCTTGTATATTCACACTCACCACGCGCTCAGATCTTGTACCAGCCTGAGCCTTTCTAGGAATTCACTTGGCTAGCACAGCTCTGATGAGGGTGCCAAGGTTCAGAGAGGCACAGTGGCTCTTCCGGAGTCACACAGCAGTCCTGGCTGGACTGGGATTCAGTCTGAGCAGCCTAGTTGCTAAGCCCGAGCCTGCACCATCACACAAAGCAGCTGTGTGTGGTTGCTACACCATTTCCAAGTGGGAAACTGGAGGCCCACAGTGGTCAGGTTCGCTCAGGAGGTGCATCTGGAGCTCTCCTGAGTCAGGAGCTCCTGATCCTCTGCGGGTCACAGGTCCTCCGAGACTGGTGAGGTCTCTGGACAGACATCCTCCCCACAAACATGGTCATGGCACACAGGAACCTTCACATCACGAGTGCGAGGGACCTGGCACCAGTGGCTTACGATTGTAATCCCAGCTATTGGGAGGCTGAGATTGGGAGGATCACAGTTTGAGGCCAGCCTGGCCAAATTGTTTGAGAGACCCCATCTCCAAAATAACCAGAGCAAAAATGAACTGAAGGAGTGGTTCAAGCAGTAGAGTGCCTGCTCTGCAAGCACAACCCCCCAAGTTCAAACCACTATTCCTACCACCAAAAAAAAAAAAAAAAACAAAGTGCCAAAACAAAGACAGGTACTGTCCCAGCTACTGGAGAGGTGGGAGGATTGCTGGAGACCAGAAGGCTGACCAACACAGCCAGGAGCTGTAGCTCATGCCTGTAATCCTAGGTACTCAGGAGGCAGAGATCAGGAGAATCATGGTTCAAAGTCAGCCTGGGCAAATATTCTGCAAGACCCTATCTCGAAAAACCTTTCACAAAAATAGGGCTGGTGGAGTGGCTCAAAGCGAAGGCCCTGAGTTCAAATCCCAGTACTGAAAAAAAAAAGAGAAAGAAGTGGTGTGAAAACATCATGTAGCCTCTTAGACAATCTTAGCTGCTAGGATTTTCTATCTACTTTATTCAGTTTAGAATAAGTCTGATCTTCCCCAAATGAGTAAACATCTTACAACATTTCCAACACGAATCAGAGAGGATGGCTATCACGTGCTTGAAGATAAAAATTTGGAGCACACTGTGTTATTCGATTGACATCCTAGTTCCTTCCTCTTCAATACTTTACACCGTGATCTGGTTTGATGGGGTGAGAGGGACTGTGTGGGGTCCCGAGGAGGGTGATCAGAGCCTGACCCAGTTTTCCGGGTGCTGGGCCTGAAGCCAGAGGCTGTGGCTGCTGCCAGCAGCCCCCCAAGGCTGGAGCCAGGCCCTCTGGCTGGGCGCCCGGTTCGTGGTTCTTCTCAATTAAAAAGGCAAAGCAGACCGCCTTGAAGAGAGCAGGGAAAGATGGGGGAGAATGAGGGGTGAACAAAGCGAAAAGAAAAGCAGAGAGAGCAAAACCCCGCAGGCTGAGCACAAAGGAATCGAGAAAGAAAGCGTGACAACCGGGGCTGATCCCCGCCACCCTCTTAAGACCCCAAGTGAGGTTATCTGCGCTGCAGTCTACACACGTTAAAAAGGTTTTGCATTTTACACATGCAGGTCATCCCTGTACTGCTCCTCGGCTGCCCAGGGCCTTTGAATGGACATTAGCAGTGTCCCTGGCCTGCAGCACTGGGAACAAGTCACCCTGTCCACTGTGCTGTCCAGCCCCTGTCCTCTGCCCAGCCAGCGACCACAGCCTCCCCCCATGGCAGCTTCCCTGACTTCTCTCTCTCTCTCTCTCTCTCTCTCTCTCTCTCTCTCTCTCTGCTTCCCATGTCACATCAGCTGCCTCACCCTGTCCCTCCCAGCCTCGTCATCAACTCTGTCTTCCATTGCTTTCTGCAGCTGGCCTCCCCTCCCCCAGAGCAGGTCGTCCTGATTTCCTGGAACACCGCAAACCTTCCTCACTCACCTCCCGGAAGCTCATCTGCGGGATCATTCCTCAGCACAATTGTCATCACGTCCCTGTTCTGTTGACAAGCAGCCAACAGCCCTCCTGACAGCTCCACCAGCCCACCCATCCCAGCCAAACTCTGCTCATGGCTGAAGATTCTGTCCACAGAACTCTGACCCACTTGGGCTCACCCCTGGCCTCAGTTTCCCAGCTTGCTCGGAATGCGGGGTGAGCACAAGACCAGGCCAAACAGTCAGGGCTCTTCCAGGGCTTTTTCAGTCTGGAGCCAGGAGAGAGAGGATGCCTCTGTCCTGGTAGAGAACCACATGCGAAAGTTCAAGAAGCTGCTGGCCTGGACGCAGGACACAGGCTCTCGTGAGGAAGCAAGGCAGTGTGCACCGCTCACAGAGGGACTCTGAGTCCTGAAGGCATGGAATCTTCCCTCAGGGCAGTTCTGTGCTCATCCTCCTTTGTTCCACGAGCTGATGAGTCCTCTCTGGGACTTAGGCTCATTTAAGTTGGACTTTTGCCATTTGTAGTAAAAACTAATCTTGATAAATACATCCTGCCAAATTTACATGGGTACTGGGCCTCCCTGACGGAGTCACCAGCTGCTGGCAACTCACCTGTGCCCTACAGAAACCCACGGGCCAGTACAGCCAGCCAGTCACCCCCAATCCCAAACTCACCCTTGTGTGGCTCATGCCTTCCTGCCTTGACTCTTTCTCTCTCACTTCCTGATTCCCATCCCAACTCTGAACGTGACCCAGGCTCCCGCATTCTCCCAGCACTATCCCGGACATCTCCGCCACCCCAAAATAGATCCCACTCAGAATACAGAGAACTCAGAATCTCTGTCTGCCAGCTCCACTGTGCTCTGGGTCACCATCCATCTCCCGGTCTCTCTCCATGATCTCAGGGCCAGATTCTCCCTGGGCTCTAGGAGGCCAGGCCTCTCTCTGAGAAATTGACGGTTACAAAAATAAGATTCAGAGCCAAGCCGGGGGCTGGTGGTTCACATCTGTAATCCTAGCTACTGAGGAGGCACAGCTCAGGAAGATGGAGGTGCAAAGCCAGCTGGGCAAATAGTTTTCGAGACCCTATCTCGAAAAAACCCAAAACAAAAAAGTGGGCTGGCAGAGTGGCTCAAGGTGTAGACCCTGAGTTCAAACCCCAGTACTGCACACACACACACAAAGGGTTCAGATCCAAAGCTGTAACGACCACACAGAGGCCATTGGGCTCTAGAGGGGTCCCGGGTGGCCCAGGACCTTGAACCCTAAAGAACGTTTAACAGTGATGGCGGAATGGCTCAAGTCCAGTGGCAGAGGGCCTGCTGTAGGCCCTGAGTTCAAAATTATAGGAAACATTTGGTAGTTTTGCCAAACAATTGTTTACAAAATAGCATCATGCAGAAGAGCTGAAGGCTTTGCTTCTCCAGGCTGGCATGACGCTGAGATTCCCACGGTGGCAGACTGGGAGCTGGTTTCTTCCTTCCAGAAGGGTCTTCCCCTCCCCCGTGTGCACTTGCTGCAGCCAGGCCCTCCACAGGTGCTGGAGCAGGGCCCTAAAACCGGGAGCTGTACGCCTGGCTGGTGGGACATGCCTGCAATCCCAGCCCCGGAGAGGCCAAGGTTGGAAAATGGGGAATTTGAGCCCGGCCTGAGCTACACAGTGAGATCCCGTCCCCAAGAAAACAAAACAAATAGCAAGCCACGTGTCACCTGGAAAGCCTCACCCAGTGTGGCTCTCGGTCCTCACGCAGGAAAGAAAGGAAAGCCTTCTCCGTCTCTCTCGTCAACATGAGGCGACAGGTGGAGGGAAAGACACCGGGCAGACAGACAGCCGCTAAGTGAAGGGGGCCCGCGGCGTGCGGCAGGTCCCCCGACCCCCTGCGGATCCCCGCACTTGGGGTCCCCCGCACTGGGTCCCCGCACTTGGGGTCACCTGAACCTGGGTCCCCGCACCTGGGGTCCCCATCACCTGGGTGCCCGGACTTGGGGTCCCCCGCACCTGGGTCCCCGCGCCCCTCCGCGCTGCTCCCTGCCCGCGCTGCCCCGCGGCTCTCGGGGACCCCCCCCTCACAAGGGACCCGGGAAGCCGGTGGCCGCCGCTCCCCTGTCCTGCGGCTGCGCTCGTCCCTCGCGATCCGCCCGTCCCAGGAGCGGAACACGGGCCCCGCATCCCGCCCGCCCCGCGCCACCGGGACGCAAATCGCAAATTGGTGCCAGCGAAGTGGGCGAGGAGAGAAGGCAGCCGGCACCCAGGGGCCTCAGTGAGCGCTGACGAGGGAGGCCAGGCTGGGTGGGGACCTCGCATCCCAGACATAGCACGTGGGGACGCAGAAGAAGGCCAGGGGCCACGTGGTCCCTGCCTGGCCTGGGGCGCCGGGGCCGCAGGGATCACTGCACCAGCGTTAGCAGATGTTCATTTGCCCAAGGCCAGCAAGGGCAGACGCTGCCGGGGATGTTGCTGGCATCCTGGTGACAACCTCCAGTTGTTATGGCCCCAGCCAGGTGCCGCTGGTCTGGGCTGAGGAACCGAATGGGAGCCTGAGATGTGCGCACAGAGCTGCTGGGCGACGCTGGCCTCGTGGAAGGAGGGGAACTGCCAGCTCGTGGGAGCCTCCCACAATTCTATAGGGAGCTCAGAGCCCAGATGGCCCTTCAGGGTTGTCCTGAACCAAGAGAAAGGGCCGGCCCTTTGAACCACTGCATCCACTGGTCATTGCCCAGGGCTGTCCTTGGGAGGGCATATGTGACCTTGAGCAGTGACCCTTCAGAGAAGGGCAATTCCAGAGTAGAGCTCAGCTGTGAGCCACACTCCAGGCAGCTGAAGGAGCAACAAGTGGGGTGCCCGGTGCACCCGAGTACAGCCTCTTTCGTGCTCTGATTATTTTTTTTTCTTTCTGCTACTTAGGATGCACCATTTTTTCAAGCAAGCCCAGACTAAAGCTGGAGTATGAAACCCAGCTCCCAATTCCTGGGACCAAGACCTTGACCCATGAATCAGGTGGTCCAACCTGGTGACTGCATGTGGCCTAGGGACAGAGTCACAAAGTACAAATATAGCTACCCTGGACCCACTCTGTGACTATGTGGATGGGAGCAGGTTTCCCCAAAGGAGGGTTTCTGGGAGTTGGGAACATATGCAAAGGTAACCCTGTAATCCGAAGGTAACCGAATCCAAAAGGAACTTGAGCTCCAGGCTGAAGAGATACCAGATGCCAAGGCACGGGCGTGTGAAAAGGTGTGACATGTTCGGCAAATTCATACATTTATTCATTCAACAAATATTTACTGAGCACCTGCTATGTGCCAGACGCTATTTCAGGCTGGAGACACAACTGTGAAGAAAACACAGCCCCTGCCCTGGTGGAGCTGACATTCGAGTGAAACACAAACAGACATGGGCAAACAGGCGGTAACCAGGTGGTGATGAGTTCCACGGTGGATGTGGCCGGGGAGGGTGGGGGCTGCTGCTCCTGCTGGAAAGGACTGGAATGTGGAAGCTGGAAGGCTCACAGAACTGAGGGAAACCCTTTCTCACACTTCCTGGTGATGGTTAGGATACAACTCAGAATCAGGCAGATGGAAGAAATGCCCAGGATGGGGTATGGGGGGGGGTGTGGACTTAGTGCTCGAATGGCCGATTTATTTTGCCAAGTGAGGCTATTTTAACTTCAGGAAGCTAAGGTTATCACAGTCTCATAACAGACAGCCTTTCTTTTTTTATTTTTTAATTTTCTTTATTATTCACATGTGCATACAATGCTTGGGTCATTTCTTCCCCCTGCCCCCACCCCCTCCCTTATCACCCACTCCGCCCCCTCCCCCTCCTCCCCACCCCCCTTGATACCTGTAAACAGCCTTTCTTGAAATGTAATAAATGCCAAGTATTGAAAATCTTCTGGTGTCCTTTTGGGCTGTGAGCTGGTGTCTGGGGCTCACTGGTGTGGGAGATGGTCTGGAGTGGGAGGGCAAGGGGTGTTTCTGTAGTCCTGACAAGAAGAGGGACAGCCTGGGTGACAGGGCAGTCAGTGACAGTGGGAGGGCAAGGCAGGGCAGGGAGCTGTCTCAAATTAGAAGCAATGAGACTTAACAACTTAGAGGGGAGAGTGGCTGAAGTTTTTCTACTTGTGAACCTGAAACATGGTGATGCATTATTTTAGAGAGAAAATACAGGAGGAGCCTACAGAAGAAGGATCCAATTTAATTATGGACATGCCACACCTCAGGACCTTTGAAATATTCAGGAGGCAGTTAACAGTGTGCCTGGGGTGGGGAGGGTGGCTCAGTGGCAGCAAGCTTACCCAGCACGCATGAGGTCCTCCTTGATCTCCAGCACCTCCAAAACGGAGGGGGGGAGGTCTGAATGTGTGAATGGGTCAAAACCCTAAATTTAAGAGATAAATAGGGCTGGGGATTTAGTTCATTGGTGGAGCACCTGTCTAGCACGCACAGGACCTGAATTCAATCTCCAGCACCACAAGAAAAGAGAGAGCTTTTTCTTTTCTTTTTTCTTTGGCAGTACTGGTGTTTGAATTCAGGACCTCAGGCTTGCTAGCCAGGGGCTGTACTGCCTGAGCCGCGCACCCCGGTGCAGGGTCGTAAGCTTTTGCCTCAGCTGTCCTCCAACCTAGATTTTCCTACCTAACAGTCTCGCACGTAGCTGGGATTACAGATGTGTATCACTACTTCTGTCTCATTTTGTCATGCTAACTTTTTTGCCTGGGCTTACCTTGAACCAGGACCGTCCAGGTATCTTCCTCCCAAGTAACTGAGATTACAGCCACTGCACCTGGTCCTACACCTATACAAGTCTTAAAATAAAACATCAGGGGACATGTCTGTAACATTAGTCAACAGTGTGACAGATGTGACATCAACAGCACAGACAACAAGAGAACAAGAAGAACTGGATGCAGTGGCTCATATCTGTAATCCCAGCTACCTGGAAGGCTGAGATTGGGAGGATCACAGTTCAAGGCCAGTCCAACCAGAGCAAAATGGACTAGTGGCTCAAGTGGTAGAGCACCTGATTTGCAAGCTTGAAGCCCTGAGTTCAAAACCCATTCCCACTGAGAGAGAGAGAGAGAGAGAGAGAGAGAGAGAGGCTGAGGTGAGGGTGAATAATGATAGTCCCAGGGAATCAGGGTCATGGGACCAAGAATTAGAGGGGAGATCACTGCTGACAAGGTGAAGGCTAAGCACAGAGGCTGGGGTGGTGACTTTGGGTCTACTTGACTGGGCTACGGGATGCCCAGATAGCTGGTAGGGTATTTCTAGAAGAGAAATTGGTGACTGAGTAAAGAAGATGGCCCCACCAATGTGAGTGGTGGAGAAAGGATGAATTTGCTCGCTGCTTCAGCAGGGACATACATCTTTTGCCCTCCTGATTCTTGGGCCACTGGAGTTGGTCTGTGATTGGTATCATTGGCTCTCTTGGTTTCAGGTTTTCGGGTTTGGAGCAGAAGTCACACCACTAGCTCCCCTGGGCCTCCAGCTTGCAGACAGACATTGTGGGACTTCTCGGCGTCCATAATCACGTGAACCAATCCCTCATCAGAAGTCTCCTGTATGTCTACATGTCCCTGTCAGTTCTATTTTTATAGAAAACCCTGACTGACACAGAGCACCATAGGAGAAATGTCTGTCGAGTCCAAATGAAGACATAGGGTGTGGAATATGCAAGTATACTTTTAAGAATAACCCAAAACACATGCCTGTAGTCCCAGTTACTTAGGAAGCTAAGGCAGGAGGGTCACAAGTTTTAGACCAAACCTAGGCAAAATAAGAAGATGCCTGTCTCAGAAAGCAAACAGAACGAACCAAAAGGATGGTCACCAGGGCATCTCAGATTTTAACATGCAGACAAGTCAGCTGTTTACTTTTATTTCTTCAAATGAGGTTCCCAGAAACATTTTAATTTCCTATGTGGCTTGTGTTATATTTCTACTGAATTGTGCTACTGTAAATAGCAGAAATTGAGAGATGGCCTAGGAAGAAGTGGCCCTATTATCACCATAGACACCTGTTTGAAAATACAGCTGCACTCACGGGTTACATTAATGAGAGCATGTTGGCCAGGCATGGTGATACACATTTGTAATCCCAGCTACCTGGGAGGTGGAGGCAGAAGAATTGTGTTTAAGATCACCTGGGTGAAGTTAGTGAAACCATATCTAAAAAAACACATGAAAGAGCTGGGGCATGCCTTGAGTGGCAGAGTGCCTGCCCAGCAAGCACGCGATCCTGGGTTCGATCCTTGGAACCGCAGGAAGAAAGACAAGAAAGAGACTGTTAATAGACTGGTGGAAGGCTGGAGCCGACCTTGGAGGACTGAGGACACAGACATGGGAGGACTGAGGGTTCAGACCAGCCAAGCATGAAGGCCTCTGTCTGCAGGGCTCCGTCTTCATCTTCAGGGCATGCTTGATCAGTGACATCAGCACAAGCTGGAGCAGTGGGTCACACCACTCTCCTGACGGCTAAGTGGCCAGGTGACCAGCCAAAGTCCAGGGCGTCATCCCTGCTCCTCTCCTGGTCACCAGTGTGCCTGGAAGTCCTGTGGTTCCAAATCTGCTCGCCCTCACACCTGCACCCCTGCCACGCTCCTCCAGGTGACACTTCCCAGCCAGCCTGCCTGCTCTGGCCTTGCTCCGTTTGGAGAGAGGGTCCAGGATGCTATGTGCCCGTCCCAGCCCCCAGCATCCAAGGGAGGGATCTCCTGCCTCCACCATTTGTAGGAAGAAAAGCAGGGCAAGGGGACGATGACATGGTGAGGGTCTCTACTTAGTTAAGTCAAGGTGAGCTGTGTGAGGAGGGGACACCGAGCAGAGGCCTAATGATGGCAGGTTACTTGCTTCTTCACCAGCCCACTCACAAGCACAGGGCACCCACCCATCCTACAAGCTGGCATGGAAGAGAGAAACAGGGTCTTGTTGTGTAGCTCAGCCTGACATAAGTTCTGGGCTCAAATGACCTTTCTTCCTTGGCCTCTGGAGTAGCAGGGACTGTAGAGGCATACCACCATGTCTGTCTGTCTGTCTGTCTCTATCTCTCTATGTGCATGTATGTGTTACTGGTGTCACTGGGAGGTTGACCTCAGGGTCTTGCACTTGCTAGGCAGGTGTTCTACCACTTGAGCAATTCTGTCAGCCCTGGTTTTTTTTTTTTTGTTGGGTATTTTCTTTTTTTTGCAGTGCTGGGGTTTGAACACAGGGCCTTCACCTTGAGCCACTCTGCCAGCTCCACCTGCTTTTTTATGATGGGTATTTCTGAGATAGGGTCTTGCAAACTACTTGCCCAGGCTGGCTTTGAACCGCGATCCTCCTGATCTCTGCCTCCTGAGTGGCTAGGATTACAGGTGTGAGCCACCAGCTTCTGGCTCCCCCATCTTTTATAACTGTTTCTTGGAACAGTTACCTATCAGGGATCCATCCATCAAAGACCATATGATGTCCTGTAACTCTTTTTATCCAGAATAACCAGCCCTCCCCACCCCCACTCTTTCCACCATGCTGGGTTTGTGAAGAGATGGAGCCATTTGTGCTCGGACTCTAACGTTCCAGTGTGTTGGCTGTCTGTCCTTGCAGAACACGTTGCACATAACTTGCAGCCTAAACCAAGCATGAGGTCTGTGAGTCCACAGTTTCTGAGGTCAGGAAGTACAGTGCAGGGCAGTTGACCTCGCTGGCTGCTCTCCTATGAATGTCTGCAGATCCTAGAGGAGGTAAAGCCTGTTTGAAATCAGGTTCAAGATAGGTGAGCAGAGAGGAAGTGGAGCCAGTGAGGACAGACAGCCCTCAGTAACCTCCATACAGACCTAGGCTGAGAAATGGGGCAACATGAAAGGTGACAGGGGAAGGGGGAGCTTTTAGTTTTGCTATTTAATGTTTTATTGTGGAAGATTTCAAACAGACATGAAAGGAGAACTATATAAGAAACTCCCATATATCCATATGCTAGATTGAATTGGGTCTTCCCAAAAAATCTCCTGGGACCTATAAATGTGACCTTATTTGAAAATAGGATCTTTATGGGGATAATCTTCAAAATGAGGTCACTAGGGTGGGCCTTAATCCAATACAATTGGTGACCGTATAAAGCAGAAATTTGGACACAGACATGTGACACGAAGAAATTTTGCACATATAGAAAAGTAGAATTTTGTTAAACCAAGGAACATCAAAGAGTGCCAGCTACCACCAGGAGCCAGGAGAGAGTGTGGGACAGTCTCCCTCACCTCAACTACATAGTGAGTTCAAGGTCAGCTGGGTGACTTAGGGAGACTCAAAATAAAAAACTGAAATAGAGCTGGGGATGTAGCTCAGTGGTAGAGCACTTGCCTAGCATGGGCAAGGCGCTAGTTTTGATGCCAGTTTCATACACATGCACGCACACGCACGCACACACACACACACACACACAGATGAAGAAAAAAGAGAAAGTGCATCTGAAAATACAAATAATCCTTAAATACATAAAAAGATGAGAAAGTCAATTTATAAAAAGAAAATTTCTTATCATAAGCATCCTGAGATACAATTTCCTGCCTATCAAATTGACAAGCTTGCCAGGTGCCAGCTACCTGGGAGGCTAAGATCAGGAGGATCTAGGTCTGAGGTCAGCCCAGGCAAATAGTTCAAGAGACCCCATCTCCAAAGTAGAGAAAAATGGACTGGAGGTGTGGCTCAAGTGGTAGAGCACTTGCTTTGCTAGTACAAAGCCCTGAGTTCAAACCCCAGTCCCACCAAAAAACACACATTCAAAAGTTGAATACCCCCTTACATGTCAAGGTCACAGGGAAGGATGCAGCCTTGTCCAGTGCAGAAGGGACTCAGAGCGGGATAGCCTGGTGATGTGGAGACATCTAGCAAAATTATCCGTGTTTAGCTTTTGCTCCAGGAGTTTCAATTCTGGTTATTCTGACTGTTATTCCCTGGAGCACCATCTATAAAACAATGGGGAGGCAGAAATCAGGAGGATTGCAGTTCAAAGCCAGACTGGGCAAACAGTTTGAGAGACCCTATTTCAAAAGTACCCAACACACATATACACAAAGGAAAATATCCCCATTTTTCCTTTTTTTAAGGGACTGATAAAACTGGAATACCCACATAGTGGAAGACTGCCTAAGTATGAAGCGGAAGGAAGCTGTTTTTGACAAATAATAGAAAAGGGTTTTTAATCACCTTTTTTTTTTTTTTGGCATCACTGAAGTGCAGAACAATATGGCAGTGCTAGGGTTTGGATTCAGGGCTTGAGCTTGCCAGGCAGGAGCTCTGTCGAGCCATGCTTCCAGCCTGAGAAGTGGGAAGCCAACCTGCTCATGCGCTATTAAACAAGCAGTGAAGGGTATTGAGAATTAATGGAGGAAGTTTCTGAAGTGGGTGGAAGAGAGCGGTAGCCAGGCCTCAGTGAGTACAAGATGCCCCACTGCTATGGTCAGAGTGTCCCTACATTTCAGGGCTGAAACTTCATTTCCAGTGCAGCAGTGTAAGGAGGTGAGGCCTAGGAAGAGGTGAGTAATGAGTTGTCCAGAGAGCAGTTGTTAGAAAGTGACCGCAGCCATCTCTTGCTGGTGTCCTCTCACCCTCTCCTGCCCTTCCAGCTTCTACCTTGGGCTTGGGCAGCATGAAGGCTCTCACCAGACCAGCACCGTACCCTCAGGCGTCCCTGTCTCCAGAACTGCGAGTCAAATAAATTTCTGTTCATTATAAATTACCCAGTCTCAGGTACTCTGTTATAGCAGCACAACATGGTGTAAGACCCACTGTATACCTACCTGCTTCACCTGTGAACCATGGAGATGCAGTACCTCTTCAAAAAGTTAAATATGTACAATTCAAGGAGAATGAAAATACATGATGCCAAATCCCGGCGCTGGTGGCTCACACCTATAATCCTAGCTACTTGGGAGGCTGAGATCGGGAGGATCAAGGTTTGAGGCCAGCCCAGGCAAATAGTTCAAGAGATCCTGTCCCCAAAAATAAATAACCAGAGCAAAATGGACTGGAGGTATGGCTTGAGCAGTAGAGCGCCTGCCTAGCAAGCATAAAGTCCTGAGTTCAAACTCAAGTCCCACTAAAAAAGCAAAACATTACATCAGATTACATGGAAACATGGCTAAATATTTTTAGAAAGTTAAAGCTTTAAATACATGTGTTGAGAAGCAAAAAATATTAAAGTTAACACAAGTGGGAACAGAGCAAAATAGGTTTATTAAAGATTATATTTCACCTACTCAGGAGGCAGAGATCAGGAGGATCACAGTTCCAAGCCAGCCCGGGCAAGTAGTTTGTGAGACGCTCTCTCAAAAAAGCCCATCACAAAACAGGGCTGGTGGAGTGGCTCAAGGTGCAGACCCTGAGTTCAAACCCCAGTACCAAAAAAAAAAAAAAAAAAAAAAAGCACATGCTAGTCCGTCATATATGTAATGAGTTTTAAATTATAAACCAAATTTTCTCATCTGAATTTTTTTTTTGAGACAGGGTCTTACTATGTAACCAAGACTGACCTCAAACTCTCCATCCTCCTGCCTCAGCCTCCCAAAAGATAGAATTATAAGTGTGAGTCACCACACTTGGCTCTCATCTAAATTTTTTACAAAAATAAACTTAAATTTCGATGTAACTTTAGATTTTAATTTTAGATTTAATTTTTTTTATTCTTTCATTTATTTATTTATTCATTTATTTTCCTTTCTCCTTTTATCATTTTAGACTATTTTTTCATTGTATTCTCTGAAGAATGCTGGATGGCTCAAAGAAACTATGACAAAATTGATATGGTTTTTAATGCATGTAAACATAATACATGACACAGCAAAGAAGTGAAGAATAAAGGAACCTATGTGGTGATAAAATGTCTACATTTCACTTAAATAATAAAACATTGTTCCTACAAAGTGAAAAGTTTCTGAGTAGCCTGTATAGATTTAATTTAAAAATCGCAACAAGAGTCCACAATTGCTGGGCGCCAGTGGCTCACACCTATAATCCTAGCTATTCAGGAGGCAGAAATCAGGAGGATCACAGTTCAAAGCCAGCTCCTGGCAAACAGGCCACAAGACCCTATCTTAAAAAAACCTTCACAAGACAGGGCTGGTCATCATCAGCAACACCACCAACAACAGGTGTTGGCGAGGATGCGGGGAAAAAGGAACCCTCTTACACTGTTGGTGGGAATGTAGACTAGTACAACCACTCTGGAAAAAAATTTGGAGGCTACTTAAAAAGCTGGACATCGATCTACCATTTGATCCAGCAATACCACTCTTGGGGATATACCCAAAAGACTGTTACTCCAGAGGCACCTGCACATCCATGTTTATTGCGGCACTATTCACAATAGCCAAGTTATGGAAACAGCCAAGATGCCCCAGCACTGACGAATGGATTAAGAAAATGTGGTATCTATACACAATGGAATTTTATGCAGCCATGAAGAAGAACGAAATGTTATCATTCGCTGGTAAATGGATGGAATTGGAGAACATCATTCTGAGTGAGGTTAGCCTGGCCCAAAAGACCAAAAATCATATGTTCTCCCTCATATGTGGACATTAGATCAAGGGCAAACACAACAAGGGGACTGGACTTTGAGCACATGATAAAAGCGAGAGCACACAAGGGAGGGGTGAGGATAGGTAAGACATCTAAAAAATTAGCTAGCATTTGTTGCCCTTAACGCAGAGAAACTAAAGCAGATACCTTAAAAGCAACTGAGGCCAATAGGAAAAGGGGAACAGGTACTAGAGAAAAGGTTAGATCAAAAAGAATTAATCTAGAAGGTAACACCCACGCACAGGAAATCAATGTGAGTCAATGCCCTGTATAGCTATCCTTATCTCAACCAGCAAAAACCCTTGTTCTTTCCTATTATTGCTTATACTCTCTCTTCAACAAAATTAGAAATAAGGGCAAAATAGTTTCTGCCGGGTATCAAGGGGGTGGGGGGGAGAGGGAGGGGGCGGAGTGGGTGGTAAGGGAGGGGGTGGGGGCAGGGGGGAGAAATGAACCAAGCCTTGTATGTACATATGAATAATAAAAGAAAAATGAAAAAAAAAAAGAACCACAAAAAAAAAAAAAAAAAGGGCTGGTGGAGTGGCTCAAGAGGTAAGGGTGCCTGCCTAGCAAGCCTGAGGCCCTGAGTTTAAACCCCAGTGCCATTAAAAAAAAAAAAATCCACAATTTCCTTCATGCCCTCCATTCCATTTCCTGTGGTGTTATGTGCCACAATGTGAAGCTGGAAATAAACACTGGTCTGTTGCTGCTAGCAAGACTCCAGGATTTATTTAGCTTCCCCCAGTTTTTCAGCAATGTTTTTTTCTTTCCAAGAGCCAGTCCGGGTAGCACACTGTGTTATGTCAGGAGTGTTCTTATTTCAGACTTAGCAGAGGGCTTCCTCTTGTTGAGGAGGAAGGGACTCCTGGGACACTCCTGTCTCCCCTAGCGGCGTCTGTGAGCTTTGCTTAATGCCCTCGCATCTCTCTAGATGTGGCTACCATTTTAACCTGAGGAGCATAAACAAGAGGTAAGAACCTAAGACCTTAAAATTACTAATGAATTCCCCCACTGCATGTTGCTTTTGTTGAGCCCCTGGAGAGAGCCTGGGGGAGAATCGTAGCCATCCTCAACCTGTTTACTCAGCAGACACTGATTGAGCTCCTGCTGTGTACAAGCTCTTCTGGTACATGCTATGGGGCTGGGATGCAGCCAGAGAGACAGTGGCTGCAACACCAGGTGGGAGTGAGAAGCAAGTAACAGCAACAGCATAAACAAGATGTGTTGGCCTGAGACCTCTGAAACAGGTGACTTTGAACTTGGCCTTGAAAGAATGGTAGGATTTCAATGGGAAAAGGAAAAGGGAATTGTGTTTTGGACTGAAGGAACAACAGAAGCAAAGGCCCAGAGAAAAATGGGTGCAATGTGCTGAGAAGGCAGCCCAGGACTCCTGGAGCTGACTGTGGTGGAAAGGAGGAGAGAAGGGCCCCAGGGAGGGCACGGAATATCAGGGCCAGAAATCCACATCCCTCCAGAGGGCAGTGAGAAGCACCTGAGGTTCCCATGCAGGAAAGAGCAGATCTGATCTAGGGTTTCTGGAGGGAGCTTGTGGCAGTAGGGCTGTAAGTGGAGTGGGGTGGAGAGGGTGGTAGGAAGCAATTTCTCTTGTCTTCCTGGGGTTATGGGCACCCAGCCCAGAGGGTCACAGGAATGGAAGTGGGTGAGGCAGGAAGGAAGAGATAGGCTAACTGTCAGGATGTGACTGTAAGGAACAGGACAGGATAGAAGTGGGTGACTGAGGCTCGAGCCTGAGAGACACAGGAGTGAGCCAGGCCACCTCTGCTGAAGGGGCCAGTTTGGACCAAGGGAGTTCGAGGTCAAAGGTGCGGGAGGCCTCCACCTAGCAGTCAGGCCAGAGTCTGTTACCCAACTGTAGATGTGACATCCTCAGTGAAGTATGGGTGGCAGTGGGTCCTCAGGGCAGAAGAGGAAACAGATCAACCTGCCTGACAGGTATCCTGTCCCCAGTGCCTGTCACCTGACATCTGTGACCCCTTGAATAACATATTAAAGATACATATCCATGGGAAATCAAAGAGTTCCTGAACCAATGACTCACATGTGCTTCCCCTTAAAGAAACGATGACATCCCCATCCCCTGCTCCTAGCCTCCCTAGACCCGCCCCCCACACTGAGTAAGGCCCAAACTCAACTGTCACAACCTGGTGTGGGCCTCCCCACCCCCATTCTCCAGCCCCTGGTCCACTCTGGGCCACTGACAACTTTCCAGGTAGTGTGGCTCCACCGAGACCCCACTTCTGCAGCCTGCTGTCCTCTGACTTCCAGGGTTGGGTCTCCTGCCACCCCTGGGGAGAATTCACTGCCAAGATCTTTCTCTGTCCTCAGTGGACCGGATTGTGGTTCACCAGTTACCGGTCCTGCTGGACTGCTGGCCTGGAGGATCACATCCCACTCACTCCAAACCAGCAAGCAGTAGTGAATGAAAGGGAAGCACCTGCTCTCGCTTGTCCTAGACTGGCCACTTTCAAAGAGTCAAGGGTACACCACTTCTTCCTCTATTGTAGGATTCAGTGCATGGATCTGTTCACCCTAAACGTCCCTTTCATAACTTGGGGTTTTTCTGTCTGTTTGTTTTACTTTTTTTTTTTTTTTGGAGGGTGTTCTGAAACAGAGTCTTGCTATGTAGCCCAGGCTCCAGGCTGTCTTCTCATCTGATTTTTTTGTTTGTTTGTTTGCAGTACTGGTGTTTGAACTCAGGGCCTCACGCTTGCTAAGCAGACACTCCTACCACTTGCTGAGCCTCTCCGCCAGCTCTGTTTCCTTGTGTTGGGTATTTTCAAGATAGGGTCTGGCGAAGTATTTGCCTAGGCTGGATTTGAACAGTGATCCTCCTGGATCTTTGCCTCTGGAGTAGCTAGGATTACAGATGTGAGCCACAGCACCTGGCTGTCCTCTCACTTGAGATCCTCCTACCTCAGCCACCTGAGTGCTGGGATCGTAGGAGTGCAGCACTACTCCTGGCTTCTCTTTCGGGTCTTAATCCTTCTCAGACTGGATATTGTTTAAAATCCTCCCCAGGAGTGTTTGGTGACCTTTTCTAGCCAACTGTGGGGTCTGGTGAGGCCTGAGCCACTGGCCTGAGAAATGCTTCAAAGCATTATTAAGAAATGTCTGGATCCCTACCAAGCCCTACAAAACCCAAGTTTACCAGGAGGAATGGGGTTGATGAGCTCCATCATTTATGAGATCGCGAGTGCTGATAAAAGAAGTAAAGTTTTGAGCACCTGCTCATCCTCCTCATTAACCAGATCCCTTGAGTACACACAGGATGAAACGTCTCTCTGCCTATAAATCAAAAGCAAGCTTTGCTAGATGGGAACAGGGAACAATGCTGTACACTTGTAGGAGTATCATTTTCTATGTGGCATGAATAAAGTGCGTCTGTGAGATACGCCCTTAAAATAATTAAATGAATAAATAAATTCCTCCCCCGTTTATACATTCATTTGTTCACCTGCACAAAAATTGCAAGGCTGGTGTGTGTCAGACGCTGTTGAGGATCCGAGGTCCGGGTGGAACACGAACAGTCGCCCCACTGTTAGCCCTCCGGCGCGGGCCAGCGAGGAGCCGGGGGGTGCTCTGCTCGCTGCGGGGCTCCCCGGGCCTCGTCCAGCTCCGGAAGCCGTGCAGGGGGCGGGGACGGTCCTCGGGACCGTCCAGGGGTCAGGGTTCCTCCCGCCACTCTCGAGTCAAGCAGAGCCTTCTCGTTTCCTGCGACGCCGCCCCGGGTGTAGCGGGGAATTTTGGAGGCTGACAGACCCGCCCCGGGGCTCACAGCCTCCGCCAGGCGGGCACGGGGAGGCCCCTGGCTCGGTGCGGCCCCCGGGGGCAGGCGGCATCTCCCGGGACGTGGGCTCCCACACCACAACGCGGCGTCCCGCGCAGGCGCGCCAGGGAGACAGCGGCAGGGCGGGGCCGGCTCCGGGGCGGGGCCTTGGAGGGGCGGGGCCTGGCACGGGGCGGGGCCTGCAGAAGCGGGAGTTTGGGGTCAAGTTATCTGGGCCGGGATCTGAGCTGCTCGCGTCCTTCTCCTCCTGCGACCTTTGCCTCAGGAGTGACTGCTGCGCACGGCCGGACCAGAGCGATGGGTGAAGACGCCCCACCTGGGCCCTTAGAACGGAGTGGGACGGGGGAGGCTACGGCGAGCACCCACGCCCCTGCGCACCTACTCGGGGCCCTGGAGGAGACTGGGTGGAGGGGAAGGGACACTGACCTCCCCCCCGGGTGTTGGTTGCGTCTATTCCTGCTGCCCTCGTGCAGAGCTACACCCGCTGGATGGCAGAGGCCCCAGGACACTGCCTCACGGAGTCGCTCAGGGTCCTGCGAAGCCCCCCGGTTTGAGGAGCGTGCGCGCGGCCGTGTGGGGCGCACAGGTCTCCAGCCAGGCAGGGAGAGCCAGCATTGTGAAAAAGTCGGCGTTGGGCTACATCTGCTCAGAGCGGCCTCAGCCAGCACAGTGCTAACCTGCCCTCTCTGGGGTCCTGTAGTCACGGGGCCTGCCCTGAATCCTCTCTCTTGAGTGTGTACTGCATCTCCCTGTGCCTCTGGGTCCTGCTTTGTGAAATAAGGGTAACAGTGGTCCAACTCACCGAGGATGTGGAGTTAGTATGTGTGAAGTGCTCAGCACCCCATCTGGCCCTTCCAGAAGGCTTAGAAAATACTGCCTATGATAGACACCTCCTATTCATAGTTCCCTTGGGTCCAATATATTAAATAGAAATTCCAGTTTTAAGTTGCCAGCTGTTCTGAGTAGTGTGATAGAATTCCCCAACTGTACCCCATCCCACCAGGATCTCTTGTATTTGAGAGGCAGAGACCACTTTACGTAACTTTTATTACAGCATATTGTTATTGGTGGTTTTTTGGGTTTTTTTTTTTTTGCGTGGGACTGGAGTTTGAACTCAGGGCTTCATGCTTGCAAAGCAGGTGCTCACAAACAGTTCCTCTACTGTCTGAGCCCCCACACCTCCAGTCCATTTTGGTCTGGTTATTTTGGAGGTGGGGTCTGACCAAAATATTTTCCCTGACTGACCTCCAACCTCGATCCTCCAGAGTAGCTAGGATCACAGGCATGAGCTACTAGTGCCTGGCTTAGTTCTATTTTATTATTAATTATTGTTGCTGATCTCTTACTGTGCCCAATTTATAAATTAAACTTTATCAAAGGTGTGCACAGGAAAAGACATAGCATACACTGTAGGGGTTTAGTACTATGCAAGGATTCGGGCTTGGGGGTCTTGGAATGAATCCCCCATAGTTAAGGGGGCCACTCTACTCTGTCTACTCCAATTTTAGAGGAAACAGGCTCCTGAAAGGAAAGGTTTCAGGAACTTGCCCAAGGTCACACAGCCCTCAGTGACAGGGTCTGCTAAGCCCCAACCCACTCTTTTAAGCACCACAGTGCAGGTAGGCCACACCTGTGATGCCCACCCAAGAGACCCAGTTGTCTTTCCCTCTCAGTGCCTGCAAACCCAGGTCTGTCCGTCTGTCTAGGAGCATTAGCACCTGGTTAATGTGATATGTGCCTGGGCACGGAGTGAGGGATTCAAGAAGTGCCAGCCTCATGAATGAGTGACTAGCTCTGTCTTTCAGGTCTGTCCTCAGAGCTGAAGCTGGCTGTGCCCTGGGGCCATATTGCAGCCAAAGCCTGGGGCTCCCTGCAGGGCCCCCCTGTTCTTTGCCTGCATGGCTGGCTGGACAATGCGAACTCCTTCGACAGGCTCATCCCTCTTCTCCAGAAAGGTGGGCTGGGGCTGAAGGGAAGCTAAGGGCTGCGGAGTGAGCAAAGAGGGCAGGAAATGGCTGATGTAGACCCCTTCTCTTTCTCCGCACCTCAGACTTCCATTATGTCGCCATGGATTTTGGGGGTCATGGACTCTCGTCCCATTACAGCCCAGGTCTCCCATATTACCACCAAAATTTTGTGAGTGAGATTCAAAGAGTAGTGGCAGGTGAGCAAGAGGCTGAAAGAGTGTGGGGGTGGGGACTGGGACCGCCTGTCTCATCCTTGGGGTGAGGTGTGGCAATCAGGAGGCAGTGCTGACCTGGGAATGGGTGTCTAGGATGACTTGAGCAGATGAGAGAGCTTGCTTTCTCCATTGGGGACCCTTCCATGGACCTGGAGCCCCCTAAGCCAGTCTCCAGGGTGAAGTACCCCGGGTGCCTGGAGGGATTTCCTGAGCCCAGGGACTGCAGGGAAGGGGTCGTGGTGAGGCTGCGGCCCTGCAGACCTGGCTCCATGTGCTTTCAGCCTTGAAATGGACTCGTTTTTCCCTCATGGGCCACAGTTTTGGTGAGTAGGCTTTGGCTGGGATCTGGCAGGAATCTGGGGCTGGGAGGGAGGGAGAAATGTGGTGCACTGGCATCTTTCCCTATGCTTCAGAGAATCACGAGAGATGAGGGGGTCCATAGACATTGGCCTTTGAGCACTGTGCCTTCTGGCCTCAGAGACATGTGTCCCAACTGGCCTGTTTTCTGGCCTGGAAAGGGAAGAGTGACCTTATGAGTGTCAAGTCTGAGAAGGTACCATGGAGGCCTGGAGAGGGGCCCTTTGTTGGAGATGCAGAGCCCTGGCCCAGGGAGCAGGTGGAGGTGGGGGTGGGGGTTGGGATCTGGGAGTGGAGAACAAAGGGATGTCAGCCCACTGCTCTTTTGTCTCCCAGGTGGCACTGTGGGTGGCATGGTGAGTATCTGCTGTGCCATGGCCACAGGGCGGTGGCGGGGGTCCTGTGGGGTGGGCCCGAGTTGGACAGGGAAGTCACCTGGTGCAGGAAAGGTCTCTGCACACAGTGTCAGTAGCAGTGCCTCCTAAGCCAGTGGCGATTTGCTTTGTAGACTACAAGGTGCTTTGCAGTCCAATGTCTCTGGCAGCCGGGTGGGGGAGGGGTGGTGCACTTAAGGGGTAGAAGATTCTTGCTCTGGCTGCTTGGTCAGCGCCCTGCCCACAGTCTAAAAGATGTTTCAGAAAACGCTAGGGTCCCTAGGCAATGCGGATCCTCGGCCTTCTCCCCCCCCCCCCCCCCCCGTTCATTCTCCCTTTGGTGTCACATCACAGTTTTCCTGCACCTTCCCCGAGATGGTGGACAAACTCATCTTGCTGGACTCCACGCCATTCTTCCTGGACTCTAATGTAGGAAGGCTTTTTGTCCAGGCCCCAGGGTTGCCCTCAAGGCCTGTCTCCTGTGATAGTGGACACTAGGGAGCAGGTAGCAGGGGTGGACACAGGAACCTGGGGGCCTCCACAAAGGACAGCGTTCTGCTTCTGCTACTTACAACCCTAGGAGTAGTCAGAGAGAGGGGGGTGGGGCCCCTTAGGAGCCCTGGGTGTGGCCTTGGATCTGCAGATTCTGGGATCATGAGGCAGGCAGGGAAGGGGGTAGGGGAGGATCTGGAGCCTGCTGCACTCCACTCAGCCCACTTCCTTTGTACTGTGCACACAGTGCACAGCTGCGGCCCTGAGTGTGGCTGACGGGAAAAGTACTGACGCCTCCGGCCACTACCACCAGTAACAACAACCAGTCCTGACCCTGCATGTGAGACCTGGCTCTGTCCCTTTACCCACTGTGTGACCCTGGGCAAGTCATATAGCCTCTCTGGGCCTGTTTCCTTACCTGAAAAGTAAGGCGATTGGACTCAATGCCCTAGGAGTTCCCCTGCCAGCTCTGACCTCTGTCATCCTATCCCCGAGGGCTCAGCCTCTCAGTGTGACCCAGTGTCTCATCGCCTTCAGTTTTCTTGTCCACAAAATGACCACAGATTCCATAAGAGCAAGGACCATGTGTGTCTTTGATCACCGTGTACCTGTTCCTGGTGCACAGTAAGCATTTGTGTCTGGCGCGTGAAGTGACAGCTTGTGGGTTAGAGTCAGTACCTGTGTTCCAGAACACTGGTCGCTTACACTCTCCTTATTGCATTTGCTGGCTGACTGGACAAGCATGGTGCCCCAGGGCCTCCTAGGTGGGCTGGGTGATCACTCAGCCTTCCCCTGTCCCCTTTTGGGGAGAGGTGTCACCTCCCACAGCTGAGACCAGGTCATCCTCCAGCCTGAGCTGCCTGCTGGGGCAGAGGACCCTAGTACTACATTCTTGCAATGCACTGGCAGTTTACAGTCATTCCTTTTCTGTCCCCCGCTCTCCTTTAATCCCACCGGTTGTCTCACCTGGTTGTGTCTGAGTGTCACAGGGCTAACTGGGAGGGGCTGATCCTTGCCACCCCTTACTTGATGTGCAGCTGAGGGGCACCTAAGGGCAGAGAGCAGGGCTGGGAGAGGGGCTGGGACTCCTAATCTGGAGCCCTGCCACCAGCCAATGGTGACTCCTTAGGAAATGGAGAGCATTCTGACCTACAAGCGGAGAGCCATAGAGAACACGCTGCAGGTGGAGGCCTCCCAGAAGCCCTCGAGCGTGGTCAGCCCGCAGGAGATGCTGCAGGGGTGGGTGCTGGGAGCAGGTGGGGACTGGGAGGTAACCCTCTGGCGGGGAGGAAAGGACATTCCTCCTCCCCCTTGCAAACCCAGGTTTGCTTCTCTCCGTGGTCTCCCTGGCAGTGCTCAGATGTCCCAGTGGGGGACTTTTTTCTTCTGCCCTTCACTTAGGCCACCTTCTCTGTCCCCATGCTGTCACAGCCTCTTCTTTCCCCTCATGTTCACTCTCTCCTCACCTCTTCCCTCTGGGCCCCCAACCCGGGGTTCCTTTTACCTACACTTCTCCCCCACCTTGCTGATGTTGCACCCCTGCTTACAGCCTCTGCTGGCAGGTTTCCTCTCCCCTCCTCACCACACATCATCCTAGAAGAGTCTACTTCCCTGTGTCGCCTTGTTGGCCTTTGAGCCTGGGGGCTGCCTTTGTGACATTTCCATCTGTGCTGGCAGTGAGCCAGCAGGGCTCCACACATATGTATTTATTGTCTAAAGGAGCGAAAACTCACACACACGTGCACATCTACACACAGTCACATGCACACACACCACTGCGATAAACATGCTGTCTACACATGGGACATGTGTGCATTCTTCCAAGACCTCCCTGTCACCACCCTCCTCTCCTTCCTATCTGCCCCTCCCCCCACCAGGCCAAGGCCTTCAGCAGCCTTCTGTCTCCCCAGGTTCCTGAAGAACAACAGCCATGTGGGTGAGGAGTGTGGGGAAATCCTCCTGCAGAGAGGAACCACACAGGTGGCCACAGGTAAGGGACTCTGTCAGCCATTGCAGATCATCACTGTTCTTATTGAGGAGTGATTCCGAGGGGAAGTACTGAGTGTTAGAAATGAAAGAGGCAGAGAGCCGGCTCAAAGGCCAGCACAGGGCTTATTGTTGGGGAAGGACCCCTGCGGGGAGGGGGACTCTAGCAAGAGAGCTGGAGCCCACCACCGCTTCCAGACTTGAAGTAGATACAGGTGAGCAGTCTGGAGGGGAGACCCCGCTGGGTGGGAAAATTCTTCTGGAGGGGAGTGGAGTCAATCGTGGCTAGGGGAAGCTAGAGGAGGTAAGTGGTAACTAGGTAGATGAGTTGCTCAGCTCTGGATCCCCTGGCAAAGTGGTGGCTTGTCATTTCCTTGAGGCTAGATGTGGTCCTGGGTGGTGGGGTGTCAGTAAGCCGCCTGCAAGGGTGGGGGGTCCAATCCTAAGGCTTCTTTTTCACCCTAGCACTGACTACTTTGCAAACAGTGCCTCACTGAATCTTCCAAGGCCTCATCTCATCCAGGAGAAACTTGAGGGTGCAGGATCACACAGCTACTGCAGGTGGCCCAGAAAGCCAACCTCTGTGCGGAGGCTGGCCAGGTGTCTTAGGATAAAGTTGGTAAATGTCATGGCCATGTCCTGCTGGGCCTGTGGGGAGGCTGCAAGGATGTCTTGGGGGACGAATTTGCTCTGAAGAGGGTTTCCAGATCACAGAGAGAGAGCCAGGTGTCGGTGGCACATGCCTGTAATCCTAGCTACTCAGGAGGCAGAGATCTGGAGGATCACCATTCAAAGCCAGCCCGAGCAAATAGTTCATGAGACCCTATCTTGGCTGAACTGACCCTATCTTTGGCAGAACTCAAGGCCACTTGCTAGGCCACTTACTTGGTGATCTATCACTTGAGCCACTCCACCACCCCTCAGAAAACCTTTACAAGAGTCTCCTAGGTGCAGGTCCCATTGAGGCAGCAGTGAGCCACACTGACTCTCTCTGTGGGGCCAGGACCCCTGGCTCTTCTGGGGTGGTAGGGAGGGGGAGGAAGCCATTTTCAAAGGCACTGTGTGGAAGCCATGTCCCCTAAGCTTGAGCAAGGAGGAGGCCGGGCAGAGAGTGTAGATTTTAGGAGAAACAGATAGTCAGCAGGTAAACAGACAACCCAGTGGGAACAGAGTGCCCTGAAAGGACTCTTGGACCCTGCTGCAGAGGGTGGGCCTGGAAGCTGTTCTCAGGTGAGGTGAAAGCTGGAGGGAGATGTGAGAAGCAAGCACACCAAATTGGACACAAAGACCTGGGTTCAGTTTCTGACACTGCTAGCTGAGTACCCTTGGGAAAGTCCCTCCCCTAGCCTCCCCTGGTTTTCTCAGGTTTGGAGAGTGTTGCACTTATGTGCTGATAGGATCCAGGGAAGTGATGCATGTGTCCAGGAGGGATCAAAACCCCAGTGTCTGTGGGGCACTGGGCAAGTTGTGCAATTCATCCCACTGGTCAGGAGTGAGGCAGTAGGGAGTGGTGGGGACAGGTCAACACACTGTAGCAGGACAGCCCAGTGTTAACATGTAGGAACTCTCTCTGGCCCAGTGTGACTAGGCTTTCCAGTTGCTGAGAGAAGCCACTGATCCACTGAGTTGTAAACTTGTAGGTGTTGATAACTAATCCAGAAACTGGTAACACTGTAAGAGTCAAATGAAGTATGTTTCTGAGAGTTTTGGCCTCAGACTGACATTTAGACCTACAAAACCTATCGCGGAGGGAGCTTGAGGGCCCAGGCTTCTGTGCACCCCACACCGATGGCCAACCCAGAGGGCCCCAGGCACAGAAGTGGGCTAATCCTGAATGAGACAGGCTCCCTGCCAGCCTAGGGAATCCGATTAGGTGAACCAGCCGCTAAAGGGACATGGGGGGTGGGGTGGACGCTGAGGAGAAGGTGAGTGGGCAGGTGCCTGGAGCCCTGTGTGGGGACAACCCCTCTGCTGTAGCCATGGCCCTTGGGACCCAGAATTAACCTAGAAGACTAACCCAGACCCATGCTCCCTGGATGGGTGGCTTTGAGAGGCTGGTGCCTTCTGCCTGGAGCACAGTCCACCTTCTGTTCCAGAGCCAGCAGAGGACAGGTCTACCTCCCTCCCTTTCCTCTGCAGTCCAGCTTGAACCCTCAAACTCTATTCATTTCCTGGGGCAGATGTCACAAAGTGTCACATAGCAGTGGCTTAAACAACAAAAACTTATTCCCTCACAGTTCTGAAGGTCAGACAGAAGTCCAAGATCAAAGTGTGGCAGGGCTGGCTCCTGACAGCAAGGAGGGAGAGCTGGCTGGCTGTGCTGTGTCCACAGGGCAGCAGAAGGTGAAGCCCATGGAGAAGCCAAGTGGCGAGGTCAGTCAGGATGATGCAGAGGCTCAGCTGGCTCACTTTGTTTTTTAAAATTTGTGGTGCTGGAGATTGAACATATGACCTGGCCTCATGTGTGCAAAGCATGTGTTCTACCACCACTACACCCCAGCCCCCCTCCCTTTTGTTTTGGCAGTACTAGGGGTCGAACTCACGGACTTGTGCTTTCTAGGCCCGAGCCATGCCCCCAGCCATTTTTTTACTTTTAGGTTACTTTTTAGATACAGTATCATTGATTTCTGTGGGGATTTTTTTCCCCCTCCCTGGGCCATCCCAGAACCAAAATCCTCCTACCTATGCTTCCCGAGTATTTGTATTTTGTTTCTCAGACATGTTCCTATCTGCCCAGGCTGGCTTGGAACTCTGGGTCCTCCTTCCTCCACCTCCTGAGTAGCTAGGATTATAGGCATGCAGCAACAGGCCTGGCCCATTTGCTCTTTTAAATGCAAAGGTCTGGATCACATAGGAGCAGGTGACTTTTAATCAGGGTACTGGTGAGGGAGCAGGTCATAGGCATCCACTTCTGGCCCAAGGGACCTCCAGACAATGTCAGAACCTTGAGGCCAGAGCTCAGTTTAACCAGGTGTGTGTGCCAGACTGGGGAGAGAGCCAGGAGTTACATTGTTATCAACCCAGACTATACCATTACTGGCTTGATGTGTTCTTCCAGTTGGGCTTGGGTCTCCTAAGGACAAAGGGACAGTCCTTTGTCAGCATCTGGCCCTTGGAAGCATCCCTCCCCAACCCCACCAGCCCCAGGGTGCTCAAATCCCTAGCCCAAGCCTGGTGGCAGGATTTGTTTGACTCGTGCGTTTAAACCAAAACATTCGGTGTGGGGAACATTTTGAGCTGGAGGCCCCAGCATAGCCCAGTAACCTTTTCTTCTGTGCAGTTATCTGGCTGCACCATGTGGGTCATCCCAGTTCAGGCCTTTCCCTGGTCCAAGTGAGGTGGCAGAGACCAGGAGCTTCCTTGTCACTATTGGCTGAAGGGTTTTTTTTAATGGTCCTAGTGATTGAACTCAAGGCCTCATGCTTGCTAGGCACGCACTCTACCACTTGAGCCACTCTCCAGTCCTTTTTGTGCTGTTGACATCCTCCTACCTCCACCTCCTACGTAGCTATGATTGCAGACACATACCATGACCTCCAACTTGCTTTGTTGAGATGGGGTGACTTTTGCAATCCTTCTGATCTCTACCTCTGAACTTTTTTTTTTTTTTTTGGCATACTGGAGTTTGGCACTGTGCTGGCTAGCCACACATCCAGCCTTCTGCCTCCAGAAGCAGAGGATTCACTGGGATTTAAGACAGACATTCTCCTGCTGGAGAGCCTGGTCCTTAGGGATACCCCAGGATATCTTGAGATGGAGTTTTCTGCTGGTAGTGAGGGGACCACCTGGTGGTGACCAGCTGTGTCCTTCCTTCGTCTCATACCCCAGTTTTATAACAGGAAGAATGTCATTTCAGAAAGATAAGTCAGAAGGTCATAGTCCATTTTGTAAACAGTTTTCTTCATCTCTCTCTCTCTCTCAGATTACCTGGATCAGCGCCCACCGAGGGTGCATGGGGTGAAAGGGCTGCCTTCCAGATTCGGAGTAGGAGATACCAGGCAGAGTCGCAGGAGAGGGAAAGGGGTGACAGGCAGGTGGGGGAAGCTGCAGCAACCTAAACGGGGGCTTTGAGGAGGACAGAGGGGAGGAGCTGTCGGCTCTGTCCTGAAAGTGCAAGGGAGCTGCTGAAAGGCCACCAGAGTGAGGCAGGGCAAAGATGCATTCTAGAACAATCTATTTGGCAAGTGTGGGGGAAGGGCAATGGAAGGCTAGGTGTGTCTGGACTCAGGAGCTGGGTTAGGAAGTGGGAAGGGAGGAGGCCAATGGGGACTGAATGACATGGTCTCTAATTCCTGGCTGTGGCCGGCAGGTAGGAATCCAGGGCTCTGACAGCATCCTCAGTAAAACTGCTCTCCTAGAAAGCACCTTTCCAGGGGTTTCAAACCCTTGGAGTTCCGCACCCCAAGCTGGCTGGCTAGGGCCACATGAGAAGTGACAGGGTGCTGGTGTGGGGGCCTCCCTCTAGCCCAGCCCTGTGTCTTCCCCCCCTCTTGCCAGGGCGGTCCCAGCTGTCCACCCTCCTGACTAACCCAGCTCCAGTGTTTGTTGAGGGGATTAAGCAAGGTTAGTGCAAACCCCCAGCACGGTGCGCATGGACTCTAACTCTGAGACTCCGAGAGAGAAGCAAGGCCCAGCCCCTGCCTCACCGAGCTCCTTGCTGAGTGGGGATCGCACATGCTGTGGGACCAGAGGAGCCTACCAGCCCTACCTGGGCCACTCAAGTGTGTGAGAAAATGGGCCCTTCGAAGGTCAAGGAGGGGAAGGACCAAGACTTCAGGGCAGAGAAAACCATGTGATTAGGGATTCCAGGTATCTTGGAGGACAAGCCAAAAGAACCTCCTTTTTGAAATATTTTAACATTTGTGTAGACAGAGCCCAGGCATGAGGAAAGAGGGAGGTATGAACCTGGGTGGCCCCAGGTCCTGCCAGCCCCGTCATCTGGGCAGGGAGGTCATGGTCGGAGCCCTGGGTGGCCCAGAGGTCTCTCTGCCTTGGATTCGTTAGGCCGAGGTGATCAGAGTGTAGCAACCAGAAAATCTCACAATTACATGGTTCTCTAAGCATGCTGAGTGCAAGTGCCTGGCTAGCCCCTCTACCAACAATTAAACAGCACATTTATCACCTAAATTTATCATCTAAGAGTTCTACGATCTCTAATTAGAGGGGAAAACCTAATAATTACAGAAAATAGCTTTCCTTAATGTTTCCATAATTGGCTTTTTTCTCAGAGCCACATCTATATTCAAACATTGCTTTTCCAGCGGGGAGGCCTGAGGCCCTCTTTCCCCCGTCTTCCTGCACATCCCCATGGGGCTGACTTCTTTCCAAAGGGGCTGGGCAGAAATGCCTGCCTAGTCATCATTTTGGTTTTGTTTTTTTAATTTAATACTGCTTTTTCTGAGCAGGTGCTAAATCATGTGGTTTGAAAACCACAGGAATAGAAAATCTCAGTCTCTTCCCACCCCTATCCATCTTCTTCCTCACCTCACTCTCAAATTAATATACTTTCAAACCTTTTCTCATCTGACTTAAGTCTGCTTTCTGTTGGGATAAGCTATGTGAGACCAGGAAATTTATAAAGAACAGAATTTTTTTTTTTGTGGGACTGGGGTTTGATATTGCAAAGCAAGTGCTTGCTCTATCTCGAGTCACACCTCCAGTCTATTTTGCTCTGCTTATTTTAGAGATGGGGTCTTGGGAACTGTTTGCCTGGGCTGGCCTTGAACTGTGATCCTCCTGATCTCTGCCTCCTGAGTATCCAGGATTACAGGTGTGAGCCACCGGTGAATGGCGAGAACAGAAATTTACGCATCTAGGGAAGTGCCGTACCACCGAGCTACACTCCTGGTCCTAATGCCATTTATCTTTGTCCCACTGACGTCAGAGGCTGCCCATGTCATCACCAATTGTCTGTACTCTGGCCCCTCTCTGGACTTCCTGTCTTTCAGTGGGCCTGGCTGTCACTTAGCAACACCTGAAGATTTCAGTTATTGAGGCCCTACAGTGTTGCCCTACAAAGTTTTGTTGTTGTTGGGTTTTGTTTGCTTGCTTGCTTGCTTACTTGGTTGATTGTTTTTTATGGTACTCATGTCTGAACTCAGGGGCTTATACCTGCCAGGCAGGGACTCTTGAGCCATGCTCCCAGACCTTTTTGCTTTGGTTATTTTTGAGATAGGGGCTCCCTTTATTCCCCAGCCTGCCTGGACCACAATCCTCCCATTTATGCTTCCCCTGTATCTGGGATGGCAGAAGCACACCGCCATTCCCAGCTACTGCCACATTAGGAGGTGGTTGAGAACCATCTCTGTCTAGAATTACAGAAGTGCATCACCAGAGTCTTCCTGATATATATATATATATATATATATTTTTTTTTTTTAAGTGGGACTGAGGTTTGAACTCAGGGCTTCACACTTGCAAAGCAGGTGCTCTATTGCTTGAGCCACACCTCCAGTCCATTGTGCTCTGGTTATTTTGGAAATGAGGTCTTGTGAACAATTTGCCCAGGCTGGCCTCAAACTTTGATCCTTCTAGTCTCAGGACAAGTACTTCCCGGTGACAGTGACACTAAGTTCACCCTGCTCTATGCTTTCTGCAGGTCTGGTGCTGAACAGGGACCGGAGGATCAGTTGGGTGAGTACTGCTGTCTTCCTGGTTCCTTTACAGCTTGCCTGTGGACTCCCTTCTTAAAAGTTGCTTTTAAGCTATATACATAAAATAGATGTGCAAAACACATACATAATATTTAGCATTTTAACTGTTAGTACACACGTGAGCCACTAAGCACATTAACAATGTTGTGTGACCATCACTAAATCTATACCCCAAATTTTTCATCATCCCCAATAAAACCCATTAGACGCTAACTCCTTCCAGCACTGGTAGCCTCTAATTCAATGCCGTGCTGGGGAGCAACCTACGGCCTTAAGCATGTAGCTCTACCACTGAGCTACACCCCAGCTGCACCTCATTTTAAGGAAGTCAACTTTATCTAGTTTTTGTTGTTGCCTGTGCTTTTGATGTCAGGTCCTTAACATCGTTTCCAAATATGAGGCCATGAATATTTGTCCCAGTGTTTTCTTCTAAGAGCTCTAAGTCTAGACCTTTAATGCATTCAGACGATTTTCCCAAGTGCTTTTTGGATATTTGTTCATGTTTCAGAAAGTCCTGAAGTATAATGTGTCCATGATTAAATCTGATACTTTCCTCAGTGGACTGCTCTTATTTTCTATCTCAGGATAGAAACCTGCCAGGTTCCCAAGCAAAAGATGGTTGCCCCATGGCAGACCTCCATCCCGTGTGTGTGTTCACACATGTGTGCTTGCTCATAAGCTCAGATCCTTGACTGGGGCTTTCTGTTTGGGTTTACACAAATGGCTGCTGATGGAAGAATCTTAGCGCTCACTGATGAACCAAGCTGCAGGTGATTCTGTATGTAGCTCAAAACGAAGCAAGATTAACCTGAGGGGCTGGAGGTCAGAACAGCTCCCCTCAAGGAAGACTCCTGAGGGCCAGTTCAGGCAAGGGCACCACTGGGCCCCTTGATCTGTGTCCATATGTGAAAGGCCCTCATGAACTGACTGTTCAGTCTGGACTTTGCTATAAGTTATGCTTTAATTACTTAAAAAATGGGGGTCTGAAAATTAAACTGAAAGATCAAGAGATATGGAGGAAGAGTGGGAGGGACAGAGCAGACAGAGGAGACAGGTGGCCAGCCAGTGAAAGCTCTAGTGTCCTCCTGTGGGGAACTGCTGCAGAAAACTTGACTCGGGTTGAATCATCACATCTGCAGACATGGTGGAGGAGCGTCCGTTAGTCCTTCCCTTGGGACAAATTTAAAATGAAGGTCATCCATGTCAAGAGTTCTAGAGGCCCCCATCTCAAAAAATAACCGAGCAAAATGGACTGAAGATGGTGACTCAAGTGGTAGAGTGCCTGCTTTGCAAGTGCGGAGCCCTAAGCTTAAACCCCAATACCACAAAAAAAAAAAAAAGGTGAAACTGAAGCCTGAGTTTTGGGTCCTGAGCCATCTCCTGTTGACCGTGACTGAATTCTAGCCTTTGGCATTCCTTCCCCTCCTCCAAAAGCACTTTTTGTGTGTATACTGCATACTTGGTATGAGGCAGCCCTCAGCACCTTGTCACAGCCTCTGCTCAGTGAGACGCGGGGACTCGTGAGAGTGGGTGATATGGAAACCTACTTTTAGCAAGTCACCTGAAGCCATTTTTAGCCTGAGGAGCAGGCCTGACTTCCTTCCTGGCTACTAATGGAAGAACCTCCCTCCCTTTCTCTCCCTCCCTTTCTCCCAAGAGTTTTCTTGAATTATCCACTCGACACCTACAAGCTCCTCCTCTCTCTCTCTGTGTGCTGAGAACTCTGAACACAGAAAATTCTGAGACTTCCCCAGATTAGCGCATCCAGTGCAGTGGAAGTAGAATGCCAGTCTCATAACTTATATTTTCTAGAAGCCATATTTAAAAAGTAAAAATAGGGGTGGGGGCTTGGCTCAAGCAGTAGAGTACCTGCCTTGCAAGCACAAAGCCCGGAGTTCAAACCCCAGTACTGTCAAGTAAATAAATGAGGCAATCAACATAAAAGGTGATTACATTTTTCCTACCAAGTCTTCCTCATACCTACTGTGACCTCACAGCTTGGTGCTTCCCAGTAGCGCATGAGGCTGGTGGTCACCATGTCTGACAGCACAGACCCCTGCATATCAGTAATGACAGGGGAGAGGGGTACGTGGTGGGGCAGGGAGGAGGCCAGCAGATGCTGGGAACAATCATGGTGGACTCATTCTGCACTGTGGTCTAAGCACACTGGGTAAGTCCTCTACCAGGGTATTCTTTCTTATGGGAATCATCCCTTGAAGGTAGGTGGGCTCTGCCTGGCCAAGTTGAGTCCAGGCTGGCTGAACAAGGCCACAGGGCAACATGCCCTGGGCAGGGGGCTTGGAGTGGTGACTAACTTCTGAAATCTCTGCCTTCGGTTAAACAACCACAATCAGCTGTAAAAGGTTCTGGGAATGGAGTCCAGGTGGGCAGCTATGAACCCAGAAGAGAGAACAGACTTAGGGAGGTTGAGGCAGGACTGTCTGGTCAACGGAAGTTAAAGAGGCCTTGACAAGGTGGCAGCAGCACTGGGTTGTCTTGGGATGGATGGCTAAGGTGGCCTCACCAGGGCCCAGTCAGCCCCACAGATGGGCTTTGCACCTACAGGAGAGCATGGTGCTCTATGGGGAGGATTCACCGTGTTCTGTCTCTGCACCCAGAGCACAGCTTCGACTTCATCAGCATGGAGCTGTTCGCACACTCCATCCGGAGGCTGCAGGCTCACATACTACTGATCAAGTAAGTCCACGCTGAGTGCTAAGAAGACCCCAGGAGAGAGCCAGGCATGACCCCCATTTCAGTTCTCCCCGTATGAGGCCATGCTTGTCCCTCCCCCCCTCCACACACACACACACACACCACTTCATCTTCAGGAAGCCCCTCCCCAGCAGGTCAATGGAAGGAGGAAGGCAAAGCAAGGGAGAGCTGGGCTGTCGGAGACAGAGACAAGGACTGTACCACACAGGCGTCTGGGGGGAAGCAGTAAGGGTTCAGCAGAAACTGTGCTGGAGATTTTCAATTTGAATCTTTTTCTGGGCTAGCAATGTGGGGTCTGATCCTCTCCCTTCATGCTGGGCAGGGCAGTGACTGCAGCTCTCAGCTCCAAGCCACGATGTGTTGCAGTAAGCTGTATCTAAGTTAGGGATATTATTTTTGCAGTACTGGGATTTGAACTCAGGACCTACACCTTGAGCCATTCCACCAGCCCTTTTCTGTGATGGGTTTTTTTCAAGATAGGGTCTCATGAACTATTTACCCAGACTGGCTTCAAACCATAATCCTCCTGATCTCTGCCTCTTGAGCAGCTAGGATTACAGGCGTGAGCCACCAGTGTCCAGCTCATTAAATGCAGTTTTGACTTACATTTTCAACAAAGTTATTATAATGTAACCCCATCACAAGTCAAGGCAAATCTATACTTAAAAACAATGGAAGGTGGCCAGGCAGCAGTGGCTCACACCTGTAGTCCTAGCTACTCAGGAGGCAGAGATCAGGAGGATCATGAATAGTTCGAGAGACGCTACCTTAAAAAACCCTTCACAAAAATAGGCTTGGTGGAGTGGCTCAAGGTAAAGGCCCTAAGTTTAAGCCCCAGCATCACAAGAAAACATGGAAGGGCTGGGAGTACAGCTCAAGTGGTAGTGTGCTGCCTAGCACACACGAGGTCCTGGGTTCAAACAAAACAAAACACCATATTGGGTTAGCTCTGGGTTGGATCCCATGCACTGCAAAAAAACAAAGCAAGCTGGTGCTGGTTGTTCACAATTGGGAGGATCGCGGTTCAAGGCCAGCTTGAATAAATAGCTTACGAGTCCCCATCTCCAAGATCCAAAATAACCAGAGCAAAATGGACTGGAGGTGTGGCAAGTGGTAGAGCAACTGCTTTTCAAACTAGAAGCCCTGAGTTCAAACCCCAGTCCCACCAAAAAAAAAAAAAAAATCCACAGAATTATATATCATCGATGGATTCTGTGCTATCTAAATTGCACCTCAATAAAGCTTAAAAGATGAAAAGTAAAGCTAAGCCTGACCTCAAGAGCGTGTTCAGATCCCAGCTGGGTGTTCACAGCTGTGACAGTGAGCAAGTCCTGCAACCCCTACTTCCCAGGCCACATCTTATGCGCTTTTGTTTGTGCCTGGCCTCTGGCCATTAAGTATGAGCTCATACTGAATGACTAAACCTCGAATTAAACCTGGAACCCAGGCAGAGTGGAGAGCACCGAGGGGAGATGGTCCTAGGAGGAACCCCAACGTCTCACTTCCCAGAGCCAGGCAAGGCTACTATGACGTGAGAAGAGAGAACGACGCTGACAAGGCTCCCCTGCTCTTCATGCTGGACACCATGAGAGCCACCCTGAAAGAGGTAAGGTACGCGGGGCCAGGCCATCACCTGCTCTGGGCTGCATCCCCCCAGTCCTTGTCTTGCCTAGGACTCCTGGGCTGACCCCAGCCTATGTCCCTGAGGAGCTCTGGGGCTTTGCTCGCCCTGCAGTGGGCCCCTGGAGACCTAGGGTCACGTTTGTCCAGTCCAATCAGGAAAGGGAGGCCTTCACTGGCAGAATCTTCAGCTTTATGTTCTCACATATTCCTAAGCAGGCCCAAGTCCACCTGTCAGACTGTCCCACCCTTGGTCCACCCTTCCCCAGCACCAGCCCTACTGTGGGTGTGCTGGCCACAGGATGGGGATGGGCTTACGCTGTGACTGTGACAGCCCGCTTGGGACCTGGGAGCACCCAGCACACATCTTGATGTCATCATGGAGGGTGGTCCTGTGTGGCATTCTCTCCCGGTGGGATCAGGTCTGGGACCTGCCTGTGCTCCCAACCTGGTCTTCCTTCAAGAGGACCTTACCTGCCTGTCAGAACTGGCAGCACCCTGACCGCGGCCCTCCACAGCTTGGACTACAACTCAGTGGCCCAGACTCCTGGTGTGGCCCCCAAGTCCCCAGGGTTGCTATGAATGGACTGGGGCCTGTGGGGGTCCCCTACCCACTTGGAGGCAGGAGGCCATGGGACAGCCCGACTCAGCTGGCTGAGTGGGCAGTGCTATTTTCTCTGGCCACCTCACCACACGTCCCCTGTCCAGCGGTTCCAGTTTGTGGAAGTCCCAGGCAATCACTACGCCCACATGAGTGAGCCCCACTGCGTGGCCAGTATCACCTCCTCCTTACGGAGCAAAGGCAGGGTCCCAGCCCGGCTGCAGCTCTGGGCCCAGGCTGTGGAAGCCTCATGCTCACACCTGTCAGCCGCCAACAAGAGGGGTGGTGGAGACGGGCCTCGTTGGTCTTGAAAACCAAGATGGGCACAGAATACTATGGCAGAGCTGGGGGAAGGAGACGAGATTCTGACCTTATCATCTGACTTCGAGAAGAGAACAGAGTGTAGATTTGGAGGAGAAGGGTCTGTTTCATAGGCCACACTGAGCTGGAGATGGCTGAAGTAGGCAGGGGCTGGGAATGGCTTCTGGAGCCTGCCCTGCTGCCAGCCTGGATGGAAATAAAATGCTTGCCTCCCACTGCTTTCCAGGTGGTGCTTCTCCTCGGAGGGAGGGGGACCATATGGCTAGTCTGGCTTCCTGAGGGAGCTGCTTCCTGAGGGCCAAGTCCTCCTGCCGGGCAGGATGCTGGGCACCTGAGGCGGCCAGTGGGGTTGATGGATACAATGGCCCCTTGGCCTGGTGCCTGCTCCCCAGAGCACAGCATTGCAGACAGTCACAGGCCCCGCTGGCCCTCTTGTTCGCACCATTGGCTTGGCTCAGTAGGGTCGGAATTTGCGTTGGGCCCGCATCAGCTCGATCCTCTGCTTGTCTTCCTCAAACTTCTTACGCAGTTGTGCTAGGTCTGGGGGTGACAGGTCACAGGGCAGGGTGAGACAGTATCCCTGTGCTGGAACTGCCCACTACTCCTATAGAGGGCACTGCCTGGCCCCCCCAGCACCCCCATCCTCCCAACTTTGGACAGGGTTGGGATCCTATGAAGAAAGGGAACCGGGTAACTACTGGCTGCAGGCAGGCGCTGATGCGTATGGATTTTCAGGTGAATATGTACCAGTGAATCCAGGAACTGGTGGCTCATGCCTGTAATGCTAGTCACTTGAGAAGCTGAGATCAGGAGATCTCAGTTTGAGGCCAGCCCAGGCAAACAGTTCATGAGACCCCATCTTCAAAATAATCAGAGCAAAATGGACTGGAGGTGTGGCTCAAGCAGTAGAGCACCTGCTTTGCAAGCGTGAAGTCCTGAGTTCAAACCCTAGTCTCACAAAAATGTACCAGTGAGAAGAGGAACCCACAAAAAGTGAAGAGGCATAAAGCACCCTCTCACTGCAAACTGGACAGTCAAGTGACCCAGGTTAAAAGGTGGGTGGGGTCTGGAGCCCAAGGGACAGTGGGCTGCTAGAGTGCTACTAGATGAGCTCAAAGTCTAGGGATAGGACAGGAGCAGGTACAGGGGGTAGAGCAGCTGGTCTACCCCTGCCCTGGCTAAGGGCAGGACACTCTCTGGGACCACAAGGAAGCAGCTCTGTGCACAGGAAGACCAGGCAATGGCATTCCACATAGACACCCTGCCCTGCCCCTACCTATCCCCACGCAGGCCGTCTGCAGTTGGATTTCTGGCTGGCTGGAGGTAACAGATTCCAGCACTAGGTGCTCAGGGAACCTTCAGGAGGTCCCTACCCCAGCAGCCTCTACAGGCACTAATAATCCTGGGACCCTCACTGGGCAGATGCCTCTGGGGAGCACAGGAGTGTGGGCAGGCTGACATGCTTAACCCAAGAGCTTGTGGGCACTGTGCCTAAGGACCCCCTCCCTCCATCAACGCTCCAGGGTGTCCCTTACGTTCCATCTTGGTCTCGCGGTGCTGCCAGGCATAGAAGTTAAGCAGCTCTTTGCGGGCACGTTTCTTTTTCTCCCTCTCCAGCACCCGAAGGCTGGCTGCCTCTGTCCGGGGCAGCACTGGCCGTCGGCCCCGACGGGTCACCTTCACCCAGCCCTCCTCGTCAGGCACTCCTTCCTCCTCTTTGGCTTTAGTCTCCTCCTGTATGGAAGAACACCATGTTGATGGTGGGGCTGTGTGCTCCTGGCCTGCCTGAGGCCTCCAGGGCAGCCTCTCCACATCCTCCTCCCATACTCAGAACCACCTTGGGCAAACAGTGCCTGCTGCCCCTCTCAGCCCCCACGGTAAGTACAGGGGCACAGATTGCTTCCTCCTCCACTCCAGTCAGGTGGCCAAGGACTCAGCAGGAAGAAAGGGAGCTTAGACTCCACTGGTGACCAAAGACAGGTTGCCACCACCTCCCCACCTTGGGAGTCACACTGCAGTACTTGTAGCCCCACTTTCCCACGGCAATGCAGGTGATACCTGTGGTCCCTACAGAATCCCCACCTCAGCTATCTTCTGGTCGTATGCCTCCATGAATGTGTTCACCTCGACCCTCAGCGCCTCAGGATCAAGCACTGAATCTTCACAGTCACTGATCCACTCTAAGGGAGGGACAAGGAGAAACACGAGCCTCAGGCTGGACGTTTGGGCCCATCCAGGAACAACCAGGCATATTGGGATCCTCTGACACAGGGCCCCAAGAACTGCAGTCTCAAAGGCACAGGGTTCAGATGCTAAGAAGATTTTAGTGGCAGCAGGCTGGGCCCTCACCTCTGCTTACCCACTGCCAAAGGCTCAGACTAATATTTCCTGATGTGTCTCACACACGGGCCTTCAGGCCCAGACCTCCCACAGACTGCCCTCAAGGAGAGGGGACAAGGCTTGTGGCATTTACAGATGCTGCCCCTAGAAAGGTTCCCTCGCCAACCCAGGGCCCAGAAAGGAGGTGCCAGACACTGCAGTAGTACTGACTGTGAATGCCAGTCTTCACAGGGTGATTCTCTGTAGACACCAGCAAAGGGCCCTTCAGGGTCAAAGCAGCTGACACTCCTCCTGGCTTCTGAAACACCACATAGGCTACCTGGAACCCCTGGAGGAAGAGAGGTGGCACATGTAGGGGGTCCTTCCCACACCTCGTACAAAGTCCCCACCCATCTTCACCTAATCTGCTGCTGGACCAGGGGAGATGGTACTGGGCTGCTCCTGAGCCACAAAGATGACCAGAGGTCATTCCAAGTCCAGGTGAGGGACAGCCATGCTCCCAGCTATCCAAGGGCTGCTGGGCCACCTGTTTCAGCTCTTCTCCAGGGATGGGCACACACGGGATTTCCCAGTTTTAGGAGGGACTCAGTGAAAAGCAGGCTCATGGAAGCCAGGCCTGGCATGGATGGACAACGGGGCATGTACACCAGGACAGACTCTCCAGTGCTAGAAGAAGGTGTGAGCTCAAAGGGCCCAGGGAAAGATGGGAAAAACAGAGTTCCTGGAAGCAGAAGCCCTAAACCTGAAGAGGACACTGCCTCAGTGGGGAGCAGGTAGGAAGCTTCGGGAGACCCTGAAGGCCAGTGAGTAGAGATGGTCTGAGCTCTAACACAGGGCAACAGTTGACGCCAGGCAGGAAGTCAAAGGATATAGCACATTTGGGAAGAACTACACCCTGACAGCCTCCTAAACCACGCACCACAGAGACTGGCCCAGGGCTACAGGGAATGCTCTGAAAGTCCCAGTGCTGACTTCTTCATCCCCTTCTACACTGGGGACACCACCCTAGCCCCACCCCATGTCCCCATTCCAGTGGACCTTGGTACTTGGAGGCCTACCGGAACAGACTTGGGCTGAAAAAACTTTGACTTTGGCTCTTTTGGGCTCTCGGCAAGATCCGGCTTTTCCTGCAACTCCACAGACCGGACGTGGCCACAGGGAGACAGGAGGCGTGACAGGCATTCCTGCCATGGCACAAGGGAAGCAGAGTGTGAGCATTGGCAGTGCCTTCCCCACAGCCCCCTTACACCCATCAGCTACCCCTACCCAGGCAGCACTGCCAGGGGCCAGGCTCAGGAGGGCTCAGAGTCCATGTCTGCCAGCCCAGATAACCCAGGACCACATCCTCTGACCAGCTCCCTTACGGACAAGGTGGCGGCAGATACCGCATCCTCCAAAAGATAAGTGGGTGTTTTTCTAATTTTCAACACAAGTTTTACCACTTGAGTCAAAAAACAGCCAAATGTATGGTGTTAGAATCAGGATGGTGTTAGGCTGGGTGTCGGTGGCTCACCTCTGGAAGCCCAGCTATTTGGGAGGCCGAGATTGGGAAGATTGAGATTCGAGGCCAGCCCAGGCAAACAGTTTGTAAGACCCCATCTCAAAAAAAGCCACAGCAAAGTGGACTGGAAGTGTGGCTCACGCAGTAGAGTGCAAAGCCTTGAATTAAAAAACCCCAGTCTCACCAAAACAAAAACAGTCAGGATGGTGGTGATCCATGGCAGGACGGTATGAGGGGATTCTGGGTTATGTGCTAATTATCATCCAGGCTCCTTCAATTTATGAAATGCAGCAAGCTTACACCCACAGCCCAGGCCCCGCCCCACGCTACATGTCAATGAAGGTTACCACTCTGCTTTTTTTTTAAACTTTTTCTTTCTTTCTTGGTGGCACTGGGGTTTGAACTCAGGTCTCATGTTTGCTAGGCAGGTGCTCTACCACTTAAGCCACTCAGCTACCCTTTTTTGTGTTGGGTATTTTTTGAGGTAGGGTCTCATGAACTTTGAACCACCATCCTCCTGATCTCTCCTGAGTAGCTAGGATTACAGGCGTGAGCCACCAGTATCCAGCTAAATTTAGTAGTTTCTGTGGGGGAGGGGGGGAGAAGGTCTGTCTCGATAGAATTTGAGGTAATTTTGTTGTTTTGAGACAGTGTCTCACTGTGTAGCCCAGTGACCTCAAACTCACGATCCTCCTGCTTCAGTCTGTTGAGTGCTGGGATTATAGACATGCCCACCATGCCCAGCTCATGCATCACTGGTTTTTTTTTTTTTTTTTTTTGACTTATATTCGTTTATTCACATGTGCATACATTGTTTGGGTCATTGCTCCCCCCTACCCCCCATCCTCTCCCTCTCCCCCCCACACTCATGTATCACTTTTATAATCAGGAAAGAACATGCAATTCAAACAATTCTGGCTAATATATTAAAAAACTTTGTGCTCTTTAGAATCATACTTTTAAAAACATTTTTAAAAAGCCAATTTGCCAGCAGGTTACCTCTGTGCAGTATGGGGGCACGTTGAGGACAAAAAGGGTACGCTTCTGAGGCCAGGTAGACTGGGTGCCTTCTCGAACTCTGTGTTCCCTCACATAGAGATAGTGAGAAGCCTGCTGCTTTTCCGAGAACTTGATGGGAATGGCTAGAGGGAAACAGTGATGCGGGACAGTAAAGTTCAGGTTACCCAGAGCCAGCATGTAATTCACACAATTTCCTTTTGCCATGTCACTTTCCAGTCCCATCTGTCTGTCCATTCATCAGTCCATCCTTCCTTCACTGAGCTCTCCCCCAAGCAAAGCCTGTGTGCTTTGAAAGTGAACAATCTGCCCAGAGGGGCTCCCAAGTGGGTGGAGGAGAAGAGGATGCAGTCAGGTAATTATGAGAGGCAGAAGAGCAGTTCTTCTGCTCTTGGGGTAAACACCAAAATCCTCACTGCCGCTGGAAGCTCTGTGTGACCCTGTGTCCTCTTCTTACACCGTACGTCCCCCCCCCCGCCCCGCCCCCGCCATCACCCAGCCTCTGTGGTGTCCATGAACCCGGCCTCGTACATGCCTGTTCTCTCTGCTCGGCGCATCAGCCCTCTTCCCTCCACCCATTCCTCCGCGGTTAGCTGAAACTGCGGTTCCTGAGTAGAGCCTGGTCTGCACCCCACCCCTACGGAGGGGTTGGAGCCCCCTGCTCGGACCTTCACACTGTCTATACCGGTGGGATTCTTCGGTTAATCTCTAGCATTCCACAAATGCCAATCTGCACAGAGCTAGAGACGTCTTTTCCACAGTGGAGATACAGGTGCAGCCCTGAACTCAGGAAGCTCTCGTTGTAACCAACAAGCCAACAGCAGGTTGCAGGTACCAGGCCTGTGTCGACTGAGAAGCACGCAGGGTGATGGCGTGGCAGACGTCTTCGTTCAACGAGCCACCTGGAGTGGCTCTTTGAGGAAACTCTCAGCCGGCCCCTTGAGGAGTGCATCACCGAGACAGGTTCGCCCCGGGAGAGTGCACCGACGAGACACGGGAGCCGCGTGGGTCCTTGGGCCCCGAAGCCTCCACCTGCCCAGGCCGGGACCGGGGCCGTAGGGCTCACGCCCGACCACGCGGCCGCTCTTGCGGCTCTCCGGCCACCCCCAGTCCCAACCCAACTTCTCACGAAGCCTGTTGGACCCCGGCCTCGCATCCCGGTGCCGCTCACCTGAGTAGCCTGGTGGACTCGGGATGCCCTCCTTAGAGTCCCTCGCCGCGCCTTTGCCTTTCCTCCTGCGCGCCACCATCTTTGCCGAGCGGAAACGCGGGGGCCGCTGGGAGTTGTAGTTCGGCTCCGGGAGCTCGCGCGTCTCCTTGACGACGGCGCTGTATGTGACTCCGCCTTCTCGTTTCCAGGCACGCCTCCCTGGCCCCGCCCCGCCCCGGGACCCACTGGTCATGTACTCAGAATAAAAGTTAGTGTTGCTCCAGAGTGCTCAGGATTGAGAGCTCAACTCTCTCTTCCTCCTGCCTTCTCTCCCTCCTAAACTTATTATTATTTTTTTTTTTTGGTGGTACTGGGGTTTGAACTGAGGGCTTCGCACTTGCAAGAGAATGTAACAGTAGCGACGTACTGGCGTTTTCAAGCCCAGGACTTAAGACACAGTTTCTGCTCTCTTGGATTCCAGCCACTATATAAGGCACATATAAAGAGGCCACCAGCTGAGGTGGTAGGCACATGAGTTAAGTGACAAAATGCGTTTGTATGAGTGACCCCAGCTTACACCACGTGGAGGAAGGACCTTGGAGGGCTTAGCAGCCATCTCTGCTGAGCCCTGTCCAAATTATAGGATAGTGAGAAAATAAATTGTTCTCTTTATTTGGCTTTAAAGTATACCAAGTTTAGTACATTAGTGTTTACAAAATAAAACTATTCTACTGAAATTTTTGTTGTGCTTCCTCCTTCTCACTAAGCTTGAAAAAGCAGAAAAGTATGGTACCTAAGGAAACTTACGGGTTTAAAGATGCGGTTTGTAGGTCATGAAAGATGGATAAAAATTGGAGGATTACTGCATCTTAAAAAACTGTAGCTAGCTGGGCACTGGTGGCTCACACCTGTAATCCAAGCTACTCAGGAGGCAGAGATCAGGAGGATCACAGTTCAAAGCCAGCCCGAGGAAATGGTTTGTGAAACCCTATCTGAAAAAAATCCATCACAAAAAAAGGGTTGGTGGAATGGCTCAAGGTGTAGGCCCTGAGTTTAAACCCTAGTACTGCAAAACAAACAAACAAACAAACTTGCTAGGAAGCAGGATTCAGACTACAATGTAGCTGTTAAAGGCTGTGTTGTCATTACCCCTATCAAAATAAGTTATTTCTAGGTGGGTGCCTGTAGAGCTCATGCCTGTAATCCTAGCTACTCAGGAGGCAGAAATCAGTAGGATCATGGTTCAAAGCCAGTCAAGGCAAATAATTCTTGAGACCGTATCTCGAAAAAAACCCATCATAAAAAACAGGCTGGGGAGTGTGCTCAAGGTGTAGTCCCTGTGTTCAAACCCCAGTAACACACACACACACACACACACAAAAGTTCTTTCTTTTTGGTGGGGAGGCAGTGCTGGGGTTTAAACTTCATTCTTGCTAGGCAGGTGCTCTACCATTTGAGCCACTCCAATAGCCCAGAATGAATTGTTTCTTAACTATGCCTGTCTGGGGCTGGTGGAGTGGCTCAAGCGGTAAGAGCACCTGCCTAGCAAGTGTGAAGTTCTGAGTTCAAACTCTGGTGCTGCCAAAAACTAACAAACAAAAACCTAGACCTAGTGTCTGCATACCCCATTAGCAGCCAGGGATGATTGGTCTCATACCAAAAAAAAAAAAAAAAAAGAAAAAGAAAAAAAACCCCAAACTGTTGCTAGGGCTAGAGGTGTGTGCCTGCCTACCAAGCAGGACCTGAGTTCCCACTGCAGTACTGCCCGACAAAACAACAAAGCATTTAGGAAAGGAAAGAGGCCTTTTAATAGCATATGTTACTGGTGTTTCCTGCTGCTGTGCTCTTCTATGAATCAAAATGAGAAAGCAATCATGTATGTGACAGAGATGACAGTGCAGCCCTTTCACCTGACATCTGGCTAACAAATGTTACTAGCAAAGATGATGTGATATTAATATTAAATATTAATATTTAGTACACAGTTACAAAATGACACCATTCTATGTCAGTACACTCTTCTCAACAACATCTGATAGGTTTAAATGAATCTACAGAAGATAGGAAAAGTTCTTCTCTTTTGTTTCTTAAGTTCTTTGTTTTGGCAGCAGTGGGGTTTGAACTCGGGGTCTTGTCTTTGCCCAGATGTTGGATTTTTTTAACCATTATGGATTCTAAATACACCAGCAGATCATTCACATTTATGTACACACACGCACAGGGAAAATGAAAAAATTGCATTCAGAAATCTGAAAGGTGTACAAAAATGAAAGTGTAGAATAAATAATGAACAGAACTGTCACTCAAACCTCCAATGTGTCCACACTTGTGATGGTGGGACGACATTGCCCAGTAAGAACCGTCTAATCTCTTACTCGTACATGGAGAGTTTTTGGATATAAAACATACTAAATCATGCCAAGTGTGTGGCTCATGCCTGTAATCTCAACTGCTGGGGAGGCAGAGATTGGGAGGATGGGGATTTGTAATGGGGGGGGAAGAAAGGGGAGTGAGTGAGACCCCATCTCAACCAATAAAAAAGCTGAGCGTGTTGGCGTGTGGCTATCATCCATCCACATGGAAAGCACAAATGGGAGCATAGCAGCGCAGGCCACGCAGGCATAAAGTGAGACCCTATCTCAAAAACAATCAGAACAAAATGGGCTGGGGGCGTGGTGACAGTGGCAGAATGCCTGCCTAGCAAGTACCAAGTCCTCAGTTCAAATCCAGGTATCACAAATAAATAAGACGTATCAATGATAGCTCTGTTGTCACTATCGTTATCACATTTCAGTTAATTTACTATGTCATAATGTCACACATTCTGAGTATCAACGTTTAAGTCAAGGCTTCTACTCACTGGTCCACTAGCAAGTGCTGGCTCAAATAACAGCTTCCTGTCTTTGTGACATCTTAAGTAGTTGTCATATAATACAATCCACGTGCTCTAGGTGAGAGATGTTTTCTGTTCCACTACTTTTTAACTTTCTCCCGATATAAATTGTGCCCTGCTTAAACAAACCAGTGACAGTGACATTATTCAATGACTGCTACACACGTGCTGCTAAACAAAGTCAGTCTCACCCAGCACGAGGGACACAGTATTTTCATTGACTTAATTGGAATATTTCCATTTTTTGTAGTCACTGCAACCTTGCCAATGACTACATCACTTAAGCCTTCTTTTTTAGGACTGCAAAGTTTCTGAACTCTGAGGTGTAATAATATTTATACTAAATGAACTTAAAGTAGACAACACATTTTCAAATAAAAGAGGCCACCTCTTAACAGGTCTCAACATCTACATTTTGCTTCTGTAAATCCCACAAAAGTGTGAACACTTGTAAATAACGAATGCTTACGGTAATTCCCTTACGCCTTGCCACACAAAACGACTTCCAGGGGAATACGAGGGGACCAACATCTGTTAGTGCCACGCTCCCTTGATTTTTCTCTTTTGTGGCTGTTCTCCTGGTTTCCACAGACGCTGTACAAGTCCTTATGTTCTCCTGTGACATCGGTTTGGGCTGAATAAGCAACAGTAGCTAGTCAGGTTTATTTCTGTGATGGAGTTTATTGTTAAATCTCATTTCCAGAGAAGAGTGGGAGAATCACAGCTATCTCGAGTCTTCAGCCCTGTTGGCTGACTTCCAAGATAAAGGTGGGGTGAGGTGCCCTTGCAATCCCAAGCTCTGATGCGTGGGACTTTGCCTCACTGGAGTATTCTACTGAGCTGTCCGTTCTATAAACTGCTTTTTTTTTTTTTTTGTGGTTCTGGGGTTTGAACTCAGGGCTTCATGCTTGTTAGGCAGGTGCTGTACCACTTGAGCCACTCCTCCAAGTATTTTGTTTTGTTTTGTTTTTTGGTGGTACTGGGGTTTGAACTCAGGGCCTTAGGCAGGCACTGTACTACTTTGAGCCACTCCAGCTGCCCTTTTTTGTGTTGGGCCTTTTTGAGATAGGGTTTCTGGAACTATTTGCGCCATTGGCGCCCGGCTCCATTTTGTGTCTTGTTTCCTACATGGGAAGCAGGCTATGTTTCTCTCTCCCTTTTTCTATTTCTGCCTAATTTTTCCTGCTTTACTAAAAAACAAACAAACAAACATAAAAAATGGGCACTGGTGGCTCACGCCTGCAATCCTAGCTACTCAGGAGGCAGAGATCAGGAGGATTGTGTTTCGAAACCAACTCGGGCAAATAATTCTTGAGACCCTATTTTGAAAAACCTTATCACAAAAATAGGGTTGGTGGAGTGGCTCAAGGTGAAGGCCCGGAGTTCAAACCCCAGTGCTGCCAAAAACAAAAACAAACAGAAAGCAGATTGCCTCTGCAATATCCTATACAGATTCAACAACCAGGATCCTGGAAGGGGGCCATGAGGGTGGATGGGCTGCAGTCTGAACAAATCCCCAGGAGCTGCTCAGCTCCAATTCCTAAGTGACTCCCTGACGTTCCCTCTTTAGGCTGCTGCGGCCTGGTTGCCCTGTTCCCAGCTCCCATTGATGGGGAGAGCAGAAGTTGGTTGGTGCCCTCTCCCACACCCTCCTTGGGACCTGCTGCTGTATGCTGCCCACCTGCGTGGAGAAAATAAATTACCCTGATTTAATCCACTGTTTTCTCCTGGGAGAGCAGGGTCTCATATGTTGTCCAGTCTGGCCTCCAACTCCAGATCCTCCTGCCTCACTATAGGTGCACACCGCTGCACCCAGCCTGCTGAAAAATATTTTTTAAGTTATCTTTTTAAAGATTCTTATTTTTTTTTTGGTGGTCCTGGGGTATGAACTCAGTGCGTTATGCTTGCTAGGCAAGTGCTCTGTCATCTGAACCACTTCACCAGTCCTATACCGGCTTTATTAACATATAATGCATATACTGTAAAATGTATCCATTTAGGCTGGGCATGGTGGCACACACCTGTAATCTCAGCACTAGAAAGGCTGAGGCAGGAAGATTGACAATTTGAGGCCAGCCTGGGCCACACTTTTTTCTTTTTTGTCTAAAAAAACTCAAAACTTCACCCCCGCCGTGCTGAGGATTGAACTGAGGGCCTCGACCATGCTAGGCAAATGCTCCACCACTGAGCCACATTCCAGCTCAAATTTACCCCTTTAGAGTATTTAATTTATGGGGTTTAGTGTGTTGGCAGGCTGTGATATTTACTTCTTGTGGCTATCGAGTTATACCAGGGCTGGGAGTGTGGCTCAGTGGTAGAGCGCTTGCCTGGCACGTGTGGCCTTGGGTTCCATCCCCAGCACCGCTGTGAAGCAGACAGACACTTCTTCCCCCCCGGAATGGTTTTGCCACCTGACATGAGGCTTTTTTCTGGCCTCCACTGCACTCCACTGACCTATGTGCTATCCTTATGCTAGCACCACATGGTTGTGGTTATTATGGCTAGGTAGAACAAGTTGAAATCAGGAAGCACGAGTCATTTCAATGCTTGTATTCTTTTTCCTTTTGCGTTACGGGGGTTTGAACGCAGGGCCTCATGCTTGCTAGGCAGTTCCTCTACCAGCTGAGCTACTTTGCCAAACCTCCTTACTGGGGATTCGAACTCAAGAGCCTCACCCTTGCTAGGCAGGTGCAATACTACTTGAGCCACTCTGGCAGCTTGTGGTTGTTAGAAACCTTCCCTCTCTTTACATCATCTCCCCTGTACCGGGAGTGAATTTAGGGACTTACGCTTGCTAGGCAAGTGCCCTACCATGTAAGCTATGCCCCTCATCCTTGTTTTCACTTTCATTTCGAGGGAGAATCTCGAACTTGAGATCCCCTTATCTCCACCTCCAAAGTAGCTGAGATTACAGGCATGCACCACACCAGCTCCACTGCATCCTTTATTCTCTCCATTTATAAAGTAATTTAACAGAATGTGGTGGTTCATGCCTGCAACTCCAGCACTCAAGTCCAGCCTGGGCTACATAGTGAGACCCTCTTGCTCAATCAATCAACCAATAAATCAAATTATATAATCAGATAGTGTTAGCACCTGGTTCAAGTCTCAGCACTGCAAAAAGCAACACAAAAACTCAAGACTTTTATTTACCCATAGTTTTATTCTGTTGTTCTTCCTTCCTATTGTTCCAAGTTTCCTTCTCTGTTTTTCCTTTACGTTTAGAAACTTTCTTTTAGGGTAGATCTCCATTTCCCTCAATCTGAGGCTTAAACACTCCCCCTAATTTTTGGGGGGAGGGGCCCTGGGCTTGAACCATACCCATAGTTCTAACCCTAATTCCTAAACTGCATTTTCTGTGGATACAGAACTTTTTTCTGGGGATTGAACACAGGGCCTCACACTTGCTAGGCAAGCGCTCTAGCACTTAAACTACACCAACTGCAAGAAAAAGATCAAAACCCTAGCTAAAAAAGAACTAAAGCAGAAAGGACTGGGGGTGTGGCTCAGGTGGTAGAGAGCTTGCCTAGCAAGCTGGAGGCTCTGAATTTGAACCCCAGTACAACCAAAAAAAAAAAAAAAAAAAATCCTTGTTAGAAAGCCCTGAGTGGTGGTGCACATCTATAATCCCAGTATTCAGGAGGCTGAGGACGGAAAATTCAAGACCACTCTGGCCTACATAGGGAGACCTACACAGTGAGATCTCAAAACAAACAAGTAGTCCCTGTCAGATAATTCTAACGTCTCCGTTAGAATTGGTGGCGATGTCTTGTTTTTTCTCAAAGTGAAGTTTTCCTGGTTTTCGTATGCATGATTTTCAATCTTGACATGAACGTTTTAGGTGTTATTGTGAAACTGGATCTCACTTAGCCCTTGCAAGTCCTCTGACACTGCCCTGGCAGGGACAGAAGGGCATCATGGGTGTATTGCCACACGTGGGTGGAAGGGCATCCGCTGATACCCAAGATGGGTCTCCTTGCTGCTGCTAGGTGGGAGTGAGCTCACCATTCCCTTAGTCCTGCTGCCAGCACCCAAAGGTGGGGTTGCCTAATTTCTCCAACCCACGTGGCCTCCACTGACACCAAGTGAAATTCCCAGCTCCTACTGTTTTCTCTGACACCACCCTAGCAGGGGTCTCGGTGTGTCCCAGTACAGCCTGGGGAGAGTAACAGTCTAGGCACCCGACTTGACCTTTGTGGTGATGGCTGGGGTTGCAATCCCTTCTACAAGTCTGGCTGGGGTTTCCACCCTTGGCTAGAGGGCTTTTATGGGTCTGTATCTGTTGGTGTTGTAGGTTGTTAGCTTGTCCAGCACCTAGTTGAGGGTCTGGGAAGCAAAATGAAAACCCAGGGAACTTAGTTCTTGTCACTCCTTGGGGTCCTGACGTCCCCAGTCGGTCCACCTGAGACAGGTTCATGATATAGCGCCCAGATTTGCCTTGAATTTGCAACCTTTCTGCCTCCACTGCGTGCTGGGATTACTTGTGTGTGCCACCATGCCTGGCTCTTAGGATTGTTTTATACAAAACGTCCAGGACTGTATTTAGTGGGGCGGACAGGGATGTGCATTTCCTATGCACTTGTTTTTTGAACTAGGGTCTTGCCATGTAGTCCATGCTGACCTTGAGCTCATGATCCTCCTGATTCCCCCTCCCAAGTGCACGTACCTACTTTTTAATACAACGAAATCAGTCATCAGTAACCAAGAGGCAAATTCCACCCATGAGTAGAATTTCTTTAGAGCAAGGCAAAGGACCTCAGCCTGGCTCCCTAGTTCCCTGTAAACAGTGCTCTAACACTATGGTGGAATGGACTGTGCTCACTTCAGGCCTAGAAGATGGAGTTCCCATGTCAAGTGCTTCTCAGATGTTATCGCTTACACCCACTCAGCTATAGAGACTGAGGTTCAATGATTTCTGGGAGGAAAGGCCCAAAGGACATGGCCAGTGAACAGTAACACAAAGAGGCAAATGCCTGCTTTCTGGTGACAGCTCTCACTTAGACCACGTAGCACAATCTAAGAAACTACAGCTCAAAGGTAGGAATAACAAACATTTATTCAGAAATGGAAAGTAATACAGAGTCACCTCCATCCCTTAATGCCTTTTCCTCTCCTGAACAAAAGACACAGATGAGTAATGTAGAATGGGAAAAGGACACAGGGTTGGCCAACCACCTTTTCTTCAGTTTCCCAGGAAGACATCCTGTAGAGCAGGGAAGGCAAATAAGTCTCCTTCCCCTCAATGCACCACATGGCCAGGAGGCTGCAGCTGAACTCAGGGCAATTCTGTGACAACTGGAGCACACCTGCTTGGGAACAAGAGGGGAGGGTACAGCTGCAGGCAGGGCATCTACCATCCCTGTTCTATGTAAGTCCAAACAGTGGTTCAACTGTTCCCAGTACTTGAGAAGTCAGGCCCTAGTGCCTTTTGGGTGCTCTCTTGAGTCAGGAAGGGTAAAGTATAGGAGGAATGTCTTCCAGCTGCTAAAGAGAAATACATTTGAACCATTCCAAGAGGGTGAGAGAAGAGAAGCAGCAATCTTTAAAGAAGGGGAAAGTGGAGCACCCCAGGCACCCTTTCTGGATTCCCCGGCCTGGAAATCTGAGGACTGAAGCTGGGCTCAAACTCTGGATCCTTCCTGCTTGGTAGATTTAACTCTGGGGCACTTGAGTGTCTAGGTTCTCTTTGTTGGGCTAGCCTCAAGCAAGTCTTGAGAAGTGCATGGTCTCAGCTACCTTTGCTTCCTGGGCTTGTGCCTTTCTCAGCACGTGCTACTGATTTTGTAGTGCTCCTGGAATCCTGTTCCCCACCCTGCTCCAGTTCATACAGCCTGGATTCTCTACAGTTCCAACAATTCAGCAGGGGTGTGCTGAGTGACCCCAGGAGCAATGCTGCCCTGGCATCCACAGCACACACCTGTGTCCTACAGCTTTGCCCCAAACTGCCTGGGATGGGGACTGGAGAAGCGGCCACAGTGTGCCTGGTAGGACTGCCCTGCTCCCCTGAAGGGTCACTCAAGAGTGTGATAATGTCCCTTGGTGGCAGCTGGATACATGCTGCTGGCATCTTTGACTGTTGTCTTATACAACTAAGGGCAGAAAGGCAGAGCCAGAAGCAAGCCAACACCTCCCATCATACAGAGCTGCAGAACGGGGGCAGGGCCTTTTAACGGCCCAAGCAGCAGGAAACTGGCACCTGCACCAAAACCAGGTATGATAACCACCAGGTGAGGGGAGAACCAAGAGGGCTGTAACTTGGGCCTCACCCAGCAATGACACCCAAAAGGATGAGTGAACTAGACTTGGGAATTCAGCACTGTTCCAAGAACAAGGGAAACATACAGACTCTGGAAATTCACTCTGGGTTGCCTAAGACAGCAGAGGCCCCACCAAGGCCAAGAGCTGGTGTTACATTGCTCCTAGCAGAGCAGGAGCCTCATCCTGCCCTTGCCACAGACCTGATCAGTACTCAGGTCTAGAGAGGACAATAGACCTGTGACCTGTGACCTGCCCAGGACACCCCCACTGACTGGGTGGGTGAGTGGCACTGCTATCAAGCTGATCTGGCTCCTATTAGCACAGCAGGGGTTCTCACTCCCTGCTTTGTTTGAAAAACTTAAAAAAGAGAAGGGAAGGCAATTTCTCTGCCCATGGAAAAAGCAATGTCTTCCAAAAGCCCTGCCCTGCTTCCCACAGGGCCATAAGAACACTATCCAGGAGCTTAGTGCACCATTTTCAGGTAAGCTATCAGCTTGGGACTGAGGGCAGGGAGGCACATTCTGAGAAACACAGGCCTACCTTGGTGATGAGGTGGAGGGAGAAGAAACAAACTACAGGAAAAAATGTTAACATACAGAAGAGTACAGGGTAGAACACAAACACAGAAAGGCGGGTCCTGTCCAGTGAGGAAGCTCTACCCCTGGCGACCCTTCCCACGCTCAGGGGGCTTCAGTCCGACGGCCCATTGGTCACAAGCTTTGCCTTGGGAAACAGAGCCACCTTCCTCTGCCCCACTTCTGGCTGCCTCACTGCCCTCTCAAAGTTTGATTTTGAATTCTGTGGGCTGTGTGGTCACAGAGGCCCCCGAAGACTTGAAGAGTGCCTTCAGGATGGTGTCAGGGTCCACTTCAGCAGGAGGGTTGGAAGAGGAGGCAGAATTCACCCTCCGAGGCAGCTCACTCTCCTTTTTCACTGAGGGGCTGTCACTCAGCCGCCTGTAGAGAGCAGATAAGAACAAGTCCTGGTCAGTTTCCCTTCAGAGAGGACCCTATACTCACTAAACATCTGTTTTGGGACAGGCACTGGGTGTGGTGCTCTCCAAACCCCTTTCTCTCACTTCATCTTGTAGCAAACCTGTATTTTTCTTATTTACAACTGAGAAAACCGAGATGCAGCCTGCAGTGCACTAAAGCTGAAGTTTAGAAAACACTGCATGGTAACACACACTGGTATACCATAAAGACCAAAGTCCTAATAACAGCTCATCCACAGCCATACCACCTGAACATGCCCGATCTAGTATAAGTAACAACTGATTTAACTCTGTTTAGCTCAACAATCCCCAAACTCACCAGGTTACAAAACCCTAAAACATTTTTAGAACGTAACTTATTCCTGGAACACAGTTTTAGAAATTTATTCAAATCACAACGTTCATTATCCAGATTCAAATCCCAGTGTTTCTAAATCTCAAAGTCTATTATTCCAGGCCTGCCCTGCAAGAGTCCACCACCTTGGCAAGTCAATTTCCTCCTGGTTGTCTGCCTGCTTATCTAGAAAATGGTGTCTTGCCAGTTGGAACATTTTATGAATCTTAGGTTCCAAAAAGTCCTCCTGGTGGGCCAGGCGCATTATATCGGAGTGTAACGAAATGAGGGGTGGCACTGGCCTAACACAGTCACTTACAAGGAGGTGCAGCTTTCTTTCACTTGGAGACACAAAGAGTTGTGCAAGGGGGGTTAGAAGTGGCCTGCTCTCTGCTGCTTCTAAATTATAAGGTTGAGGAGCAGCCCCTGTAGGGTCAATCCCTGGGGAAATGATGAGACAAAGCACTTAATTCTGATTGAAGCACCTTGATCATAACAGAGGAGATGGACTAGAGGATAGAGAACGGCTGTGATGCAGGCAACTTTTCCCTCAGAATAAAAGAGAAAACATGCAGAAAAGCCAGTCCCTCCCCGCCCCCCCTTTGGAACTCACAGCAGGATGGGCTGGTCTGAGGTGATAACATTCCCATTCATATGAAGGTTACATTTCATTGGCTGCCCTGAAAAAACAAAGAAAGAAAAGGTTCTGTCATGAGATCTCAGTTCCTCATCGAAAGGACAAAGGTCAAAGCCCACCACTGGTTACTGTGGTGCTAGCCTGTAAACCCAGCACTCAGGAGGCTGAGGCAGGAGGAGGATCATGAGTTTGAGATCAACCTGACTACATACTGAGACCCTGTCTAACAAAGTCTACAACTAGCAGTTTGCCCCCACAGCCAGAGACAGAGCTACTAGGTATCAGCCAGACCCAGTCTATGGATTTGGATGTGCTTTGTCTTCCAAAGACTCATGTGTTAGAAGCTCAGTCCCCAGTGTAGTAAGGCTGAGAGGGGGAAGCACCTTTAAGAGGTGGGGCCTGATGGGACTGATTAGGTAATCAGAAGCAATTCAGTTGCTTCTCCATGTGCTGCTGGCATGATGAAGCCAAGGGAAAATCTGAATGCTGCCCAGGCTGACTGTTCAAACTCTAGGCTCAAGCAATCCTCCTGCATTAGCCTACTTAGTAGCTGGACTACAGGTTTATGCTACTATGCCCAGCTTGTCTCACTTGCTATCAGTTTTGTCATCAATTTTAGAGTCATGTAGCTGAGTAATATGCTCCAATAATGGTAACAGTTGCCTCAGTTCTTTTCCAGGTACTTGGAGTGAGCTTAAACTAGTTAAAACCACCAACCCTTCACTTGAGCCTGCTAAGTGTTTGATGGGTGAATCTTCGAAGTCATGGGGCCAAAACTGAACCTTTCGAATGTTTGAGCACAGCCATTCCCCCAAGATGTGTCCTATGCAGGGCACGGAAGTCTAACAATGCGTGTGCAGACCACCAACTACTTCACTCTCCTTATCTCCAGTCACCTTTCCCCATGTCTTAGATCACTCTGAGTTCTTTTTTTTGGTGCTGGGAATCAAATTCAGGGTGTTGTCCATGGCAAGAGCACCCCAGCCCTCATCCTGATTCTTTAATCCATAAATAGCCCTAAACCCTATCTTCAGATTTCAGACATGCTCTCCAAACTCCATGCTTGGCTGCACTGTGAATAAACCTGTTCTCTTTTGCAAAACTTGTCATCTCAGTGAGTGGCATATTGTGAGATGTTCAAAACAGACTTTGGGTTCAGTAACAATGAAGTCCTCACCTGAGCCAAAGTGATGTCAGTGCCACACCCCTGGGTGTCCAGAACTGAGAGCTAAATAAACCTCTTTTGTTTTTAAAGCACCAAGTCTCAAGAAAATTAGTACATGCAGTCACTAAGAAAATCCCAGAGCGTGAGGAAACCTCACACAAACAGGCAACAAGCCTTGCTTCATACAGGAGGGGAGTGTGGAAATGAGACAGAAAGTACTCAGTGAGAAGCCACCCAAATCTGCTTGTGAAGTGTGTGGAAAGAGAAAATGCTAGGCTATGAAGTGAACGAAGGATGCAGGTGCATATGTATAGACTTCCCCTTGTCCAGGAAAAATTTGTGCTATACAGGATGCATGCCCACTGCATATAAGACATGATGTGTAACAGTAAAAGCTCCAAAAAAGAGAAAAAGAATAGAGCTGCACAGGAGTAAGTTTCTACATCTGACTAGAATCAAGCCTGGATTAATCTGAAACAGGTTTGAAAAAATTATAAACATACCCTGTGAACCCTCAGCAACCACAAAGAAAATGATTCAAAACTCATAGCAAAACTTTCATTACTAAAAATATTCACGCAACAAAAGAAACCCACAGAAGAAGAACACTGGTAATTCTTGCAATATTTGAAACATTTCATTATTATTATGTCTGTTAAGGTGTCTGTGACCAGTAATCTTTGACATACTTTTAAAATCGTTGAGGTATTGTAAGCTAGAAACAAATCAATAAATGTGTGTTCTGACTGCTCCATCAACTGGCCACTACCCCAATCTCTCTCCCTCTCCTCTGGCCTGCTTATAACCTGAGATACAACTATATTCAAATCAGGCCAAATAATAACCCTACAATGATCTCCTAAGTATTCAACTCGAGAGTCACATGTCTCTCACTTTAAATTAAAAGCCAGAAATGACTAAGCTCAGTGTAGAAGGTATGCTGAAAGCTGGGATAAGCCAAAGCTAGGCTTTTTGTATCAAACAGCTAAGTTATGAGTGCAAACTTTTTTTCCTCCTCTTCTCTGTTTTTTAATAAATTTTTAATCACTTTCTTTCTATTATTGTTGTACTGGGGGTATACTGTGACATTTACAAAAGTACTTACAAAAGCTGAATTCACTCTCCTCCATCATTCTCCTTTATCTTTCCTCTCCCTCAATGAAAAATCCTTAAAGGAAATTAAAAGTGGTATTCCAATGAATGCCTTATCACTAATGTGAAGAAGTTTCAGAGGTCTGGATGGAAGAATAAACCAGCCACAGCAGTCACCTAATCCTGAATCTAATCCAGAGCAAGGTCCTAATTCTCTTTAATTTTATGAAGACTGGGAGAGGTGGGAAGATGTATGAAGCTAGCAAAAGTTAGTTCACAAGGTTTATGCAAAGGAGCCAGCTTGGCAACATACAAGTACAAGGTAAAGTAGCAAATGCTGATGTAGAAGCTGCAACAAGTTATCCAGAAGACCTAGTAAAGACAACTAAACAATAGATTTTTAGTGTAGCTGAAATGGACCTGTCAATTGAAGATGCCATCTATGACTTTCATACCTAGAGAAAAGACAATGCTTGGCTTCAAAGAATAGGCTGTCTCTTGTTATGGGTTAATGATGGTTGTGACTTTTAAGTGAAGCCAATGCTCATTTACCATTGTGAAAATCTTATGACCTTTAAGAGTTTTCCTAGTGGTGCACATCTGTAATCCCAGCACTCATGATGCTAAGACAGAAGGACTACAAGTCTGAGGCCAGCCTGGGCTATAGAACTGTCCTAAGTCTACCCTGTGTTCTGTAAGTGGAACTGTAGCAGGGAGGAAGGCCAGAAAAGAAACAGACAGGCTGGTGTTCTGACGAGACAGGGGGAGGGGATGGCAAAGCAGAGAGATAAAACTTAGAATTGAAACATGGTCACCTAGCACTGGGGAAATAAAATAACCAATGAAGACACATGCAGCCACAAGTGGGTTCAGCTTTGCTTTTTGCTTCTGTAACCTGCTTGCAGGGTATATAAGGTGAGGCCTCTTCTTCTCGGGGCTCAGCCTTTGGACATGAGTCCGCTGAGTCTGTGCCAGCACAATAAAAGTTGCTTCCTGCTAATCTGCCTCAGTGTCCCGTATCTCAGATAGTAATTTCCCGCAACATTTCTTGGGGGCTCTGCAACAGAACCATAAAGGCTCGATAATGACACGTTTACAACATGGTTTATTGAGTATTTCAGGAGCACTTAAAATAAAGAAATAGGGTGGGGAAGGGAGGCAGGGAGGAGAAATGACCCAAACAATGTATGCACATGTGAATAAATGAATAATAATAAAAAAAAAAAGATGAAACTTCAGAAAAAAAAAAGAAAGACTACAAAAAGTTATTGTTGCCTCAGACAGTGCTTCTGGGCAAAGTAAATTGGAAACATTGTGAAAAGATAGTCTTCATGCCATCAGGCACCGCACTTGGTTGGTGGTGTATAGCTCAGTGGTGGAACAGTACTTGCCTAGCAAGACCCTGGGTTCCACCTCCATTACCACCAAAAAAAGAAAAAAAAAAATTCAAATCACAGCAGGAGGTCATAATAATAATCAACATTATCAGAAGTTTGGAAGGTTGATTCCAGCCTTCATGTATGACTGTCAGGGGTCTAAAACTTCAGTAGAACTGCAGATGTGATAGGAACAGCAAGAAAACTAGAATTAGAAGGCGAGCCTAAAAATATGATTAAACTGCTGTGATTCCATAATAAAACTTTAATGGCTGAAGAGGTGCTTTTTATGGATGAGCAAAGAAAGTGGCTCCTTGAGATGGATGGAATCTACTCCTGGTGAAGATGCCATGAGCACTGTTGAAACAACAAAGGGATTTAGAATGTTACATGAACTTACTTGATAATGCAGCAGCAGGGTTTGAGAGGGCTGATTCCAGATTTGCTGTCGTTTATTTGTATTGTGCTTGCTGCTGCTGGTTTTGGTGCTGAGGATTGAACTCAAGGAATTGCTCATGATAAGCATGTTTTCTACTCCCTAGCTCTCCCCAGCCTGACTCCAGTTTTTTATTTGCTTTTTGAGAAACAGTCTTGCTATGTAGCTCAGGCTGACCTGGAACCAGTGATCCTCCTGCCTCAGCCTCCCGAAGTCTAGAGTTAGACTCCAATTCTGAAAGAAGTTCTACTGTGGGTAAAATGCTATCAAGCAGCATAGCACATTACAGAGAAGCACTGTGTGAAAGGAAGAGGCAATCAGTACAGCAAAGTTCACTGTTGTCTTCTTATTTTAAGAAACCAGCCACAGCTACCTCAACCAGTAACAACCACCACCCTCATCAGTCAGAAGCCAATCTCGAGGCAAAACCCCTCGCCAGGAAAAAAGTAACAACCTGCTGAAGCTTCAGATTATTGTCATTTTATAGCCATAGTTCAAGTGCACAGTGAATAAAGCACAGTACAGTGTAACTGTAGTTTTATATGCACTGAAAAGCCAAAGCATTCCTGTGAATCACTTTACTGCAATGGTCTGAAATGGAAGCCACAATCTCTGAGATATGCCTGTATATACGTTTATATTCACAGATACAAAAGGTTGAAAGTGAAAGAATGGAAAAAGATGCATCAAACAGCAACCCTAATACTTATAAAGATGAAGGATTTTAAAACAACAAAAAAATGTTGAGAGAGATAAAGAAGGAAACTTTAAATTGATTTAAAGGATCAATTCATTAGGATGAAAACAATGACAACAGAAGTGCAAAAGGAGCATGGCAGACAGAGCTTCTCTCTCTCTCTACAAGCTACCCTGAGATGAATAAAGCTACTTACTGGGCACAGAGCTCACCCAGGTGCCAACATTTAGGTAAGGCTCCAGGTCTCTGAGGAACCTGTGTTCTGGCAGAAAGCAGGCCAACATGTGGAGGGGGTGGCATATGGCTCTTGGCTTCCCTGGCAAGGCCCTTTAAAGATATCCATCCACAGCGAAATGGTATCTCCCACAGCTTTGTACTAGACTATACCATCCCTGCCTGTCCCTGGTGCTGACAAGACTCCAGAAGGGTGGCTGTCCTAGAATATCTTTCCACCCACCTCAGAGGAAAGCTTGCCCTGGATGACCTGCTGCCAACAGCAAGCAGACAGAGGAACAGAAGCGTAAGGTGGTAGCTTTCTCTCCAACTTACCATCCAGACACCGGTTGTTGTATTTCTTATATGCAGTGATAGCATCATCCTTCTTCACAAAGACCACCTCTGCTACCCCAGGATGGACCAGCCGAGCCCGCTTGAGGGCTCCACACACACAGAAAAGCTCCTGCAAAGAACAAGACAGGCTGAAGTTGGGAAAGAATCCCCAACTGCCTGCCATTCATACACTCTGAGGGCTCTGCAGTGGTAGTACTGCAGCTAAATGTGTGCCACGCCCAAGATCTTGGGGAGGCTCTGTTTCAGGTGCCATCACTTTTTCTGTGATGGGATTGGGGTGGATTTAAACTTAGGGCTTCACGATGGCTAGCTAGGAAGGTACTGTACTGCTTGAGCCTTACCTCCCGTCCATTTTGCTCTGGACAGTTTTGGAAACAAGGGTCTCAGGAACTATTTGCCTGGGCTGATTGATCCTCTTGATTTCAGCCTCCCAAGTTGCTACAATTACAGGTGTGAGCCACCAGCACCTGGCTTTCAGGTGGTATTCTTGAGACACTCACAGGTCTCAACTTGGGACCAGATAAGGAACAAGGTGTACTGGTAGTGAGAAAGGGGTATGGGACCACTAATACCTTTAACCTCCCACAGGGCTACTGTCAAAGTTCTCAATGCCCCCTTCCTCAACAGGGATAACAGTTATAGAATTACTCTCAGAGAACTCTCTGTCACAAAATGGGTGTGCAGGGTCACCAAAGAATGACAGCTGCTAATATATCACCTGGGAATCTGTTAGGGTGACAAATTTTGAAGTTCTACTTAGGATCACCAATAGTCCTCGGTCCTCAGTGGGTTGATTGAGGAGTTTTCCAGAACAGGGGACTTTGTTGTTTTTTTTTTTTTTTTTTTGGTGGTACTGGGGTTTGAACTAGGGGTCTCATGGTTTAGCAGCAGGCGCTATACCACTGTAGCCACTCTGCCAGCCCTTTCCTGTGTTGGGTATTTTCAAGATAGGGACTTATGAACTATTTGCCCAGGCTTATGTTGAACCTCCAGCCTCGTGATCTTTGCCTCTTGAGCAACTGGGATTATAGTGATGAGCCACTGGTGCCTGGCCATCAGGAGACTCTTGAGTGCAAAAACCAGGGCAGTCTCTAACAAAACAGGGGCAGCTGTTCACTCTAAGTCAGAAGCACGGTTGGATGACTGGGGCTCTGCCTTTATCAGCTGGGTGATCAATTGTACATTTCTTCCTTTTTTTTCTTTTCTTTTTTAAAAGTGTAGCCCAAGCTGGCCTTGAAATCATGATCTTCCTGCCAATTCTTTCTCACCTAGTTGACTACTGGGATATGCCACTAAAACTGGCAAATTGTACATTTCTTAACTTCTGGGAGGATTGTTTGCTTTTCTGCAAGTAAGAAAAGGACTGGTATAGCCTCCCTCCTGGGGTTGCTGGAAAGTCCAACTGATCTATTTTTTTCGTTGTTGTTGTTGGTACTGGGGTTTGAATTCAGGGCCTTATGCTTACTAGGCAAGTGTGCTAACACTTGAGCCATGTCCACAGTCCCCAGAAAGTTTTTTTTTTTTGGTAGTACAGGGGTTTGAACCCCAACTGATCATTTTTAAGGCAGTGCTTCATACATGTTCAACTCATCCCCTCATTTTATTTGACCAGAAAGGGAATACCAGGTGGAGACTAGAACACAGGCCATCAGCATGTATGTCATTTCTTCATCTGTAACTGTCTTCCACAGGTTGTTGTGAAGACAAAGAGAAGGCTTATGGAAAGGTCCCTGGAATAATTTCATTTTTTTATTTAAAAAACTTTTAATTTATTCTTTATACAGTGTTAGGGATTGAACCAGGCCTTGTGCTTGCTAGGTAAATGCTCAATCACTGGAGCCATGCCCCCAGCCCTAGAATTTGTTTTGATGGTTACTTTTTTTTTTTTAAACACAGTACTGAGGGGTTGAACTCAGGGTCTATGCTTGCTATGTAAGTACTCTACCACTTGAGCCAGCAGCGAGCCCTTATTATTATTATTATTATTATTATTTTTGAGATAGGGTCTCTCCTTATGTCCAGAACAGACTGAACCACAATCCTATTGGTGCTTCCCTGAGTAGCTGGGATGAGAAGTATGCACCAACATGTATAGCCACTGGTCAAGATGAAGTCTCAGGAACTTTTTGCATGGGTTGGCCTCAAACTACTATCTTCTGCCTCCTGAGTAGCTAGGATTATGGGCTTGAGCCACCACACCAGGCTTTAAAGTTAATCTTGAGAGATGCCTAGATTAGTAAAGTGCATCTCTGGGTGTGTCTGTGAGGGCTAATATTCTGCTATCATGTACCAGCATGATGGTGTGGTGATGGCACTCACCAGAGGCCAACAACAATGGGTCTGAGCACCACAGAGTGAAACAATGAACCAAATCTTTCCTCCCTTAAGTTATCTGTCACAGTGATGAAAGGCTGACCAACTTAATGATAAAAGAGAAAATATTAAATATCAAAACCAAGTGGTTCCCAACTTTGTTACTATTGTTTTTTTAATGTTAGCTATTTAAGTAGAAAAGTGGAAGGTAATTATTATTATTGGCAATTTTCTGAGTGATGATCATTACAGTAGGTAACTCGTTTTCCCTTTTTTTGGGGGGGGAGGGCAGTATTGGGGATTGAATTCAGGGCCTCATGCTTGCTAGAAAAGCACTCTACCACTTGTGCCACACCCAAGTCCACATCGAAATCCTTCACGAAGTACTTTCAGAGATCTTTCATACAAAGTACCTGGCACCTGGTCCATAGTGCTCAATTAATGGTAGTTATTTTTTCCCCTTTTTGAAACTGAGGTTTTGCTATGTCACCCAAGCTGACCTTAGTCTCCTGGAATTACAGTAGTGTACAACCACACCCAGCTATTATTACTTTTATAATCAGGAAAAGTTTTAATTCTTTGTAACTTGTCAAGTATTACCCAAAGCAGGCTACACTTCTCTTCTTATGTGCACTGTTGCCTGCACTGTGCTTACAAAAGGAGAAGTGGAACCTTTTAGTTCTAAAGTCACTCACACAGTGCTCATGAATTCAGAATTAAGACCTTTATCGAATGTGTCAACCAGCGTGGGCTGTTTCAGAATCTGAGACTTGGCTGAAGGGAATAGTTGGGAGTCTCCAGTTGTATTCATTTTATATTCTGACAGATCATCGGATTTCTAAATGAATGGCTTGAGTACCTAAATGAAAATGAGGTCGAAAAGGAAGACCTGGCTGGTTCTAGGCTCTCACTTACCAGGAAGTTCCCCTTAGATTTTGCCCATGGGGGCTGGGGGTGTGCCTCAAGTGGTAGAGCAACTGCCTAGCAAGTACAAGGCCCTGAATCAAACTCTAGTACTGCCCCACCACACCGAAAAAAAAAAGGATGGTGGTGGTAGGAGGCTAGGAGTGGGGCTCAAGCCTCAACCAGTAGTGTACCTGCCTTGCAAGTAAGAAGCCAAGTTCACACCCCAGTACTGTAAAACAAAACAAAAACCCAAAGAAAAATAACCACTGGATGCTACACAGAAGTACTAGGATCCAATATGACAGACACTCCCATGACTCAGAGAGGCAGGACAAGCAAGTGGCTCTGGTTTAGAAGCTGTGAAGAGAGAGAACAGAGATGGCCTGACTGTTGTTTTACTTAAGGCCTACTTCCAAGGCTTACATGCAGGGATAGCATCCCTCTTCATGAAGACCATCCCCGCTACTCCAGGATAGGTCAGCCTGAGGCTGTTGGTTGGTGTCTGAAAACTTTTGATTTCAGGAGGGATCCCACCACCCTAGCTGGTAAGAGTGGCTCACAGTGTCTAAACTGTGCAAACAAAATGGTCTGTACTAAATACTTACTTTCCTTCTGTAGAGTGTAGAAATTTGCAACATGCTAAGCAGACAACGTCCCTAACAAAACCTCTGGGCACCGAGTCTTTAGTGAGGTCCATGGTTTTGTGTGTCGTCACAACTTGCAGGAGGAATAAAGTACGTCCTTTGTGACACCACTGGAAGGACTCTAGAAGTTTGAGCCTGGTTTCCCCAAGACTACACCCCATGCACCTTTTCCCTATGGTGACTTTGCTCTGTATCCCTGTGCTGTAATAAACCTTAGCCCCAACATGATGATCTATCAAACCCTATGATTTCTAGCAAATCACTAAAGTAGGTGTGGTCTTAGGGACTTGTACCACAGAAACAGTTGAGACTGAAAATTCTGGCAGACCATAGTACTTACAACAATGTCCTCTTCAGTGACTCGAGGGTGCAGATTATTCACTGTCATCTTGGTGCCTTCCAAGGGGCTGAGGACAGGCTGCCACACAGACAAGAGTATTACCATGAGTCAAAGGGCAGGTGTGCACTCACACAAGAACACTCACTTCAGACACGCAACCAGGAAGGCCCAGAGGAAGCCTCATGCAGAGTACACCACAATGGGAACCCTAGGACCCTTGTGCCCATCACACTCTCACACCATGTACTAAAGGAATGGACTCTCCTCATTTCCCAAATCTGCCTGGCATGTTACTCATGCTTCCAAATCCAGCCAGATCAAAGATCAAATGACACATTGTCCTAAAGTCTTCCCAGATTCCCAAGAGGCCCAAGATACTCTTTCTCTTGGCTCCTAGACGCTCTCTCCTAGGAAACCCTCTACTAAGCCACTATAGATGGTGATTTCTTTACAAGTGCCGTGTCCCCACTGGCCTGAAAGTTCTTTGAGGACAGGGGTCTGTGGGTCTTGGTCTGCTCCTCTGTAAAAAGAAGATGGCAACGGCTACCTCACATAGGTGTTGTAAGGACCCTCTGGGGTACATATAGCACACTGTCCACCCAACACAGGCTAATTCTTGACTGGAGAGTGATCACCTTCACCTTACCTCAGCAGGCGGCAGCTCTTTGGGGGGCTCCTCCTTGTTCACCAGTGTCCGGGACATGTTGGTCAAGGCTTTCGTTCGAATTGAGGAGGGGAGAGCAGGAGCAGTGTATGCATCATTCTGAACCACTTTGGTGAGAGGGGGAGCCTTGGACATGGAGAGCTTGGAACTGCTCATCCCAGCCTGCAGGGAGGCAGAAAGAAATCTAAGAAGCCAGAGATCCAGACTCTTCTGGAAAAGCCAGAGGGGGTGACAGTAGCTGCTAGGTAAAAGGACGGACCCGTGCTGCTTCCCAGATCATGTTCACTAGCAGATAGAAGCAAAACATGCTGCTGGCTGTCCTGACATCCCCTGGGGAAGGGCAGGAGGAGAAAAAAAGCACGCAGCCCAAGCACATAGAAGCCACTTTCCACAGGGTTGGAAGTTTTGGCAAGAAGCTTTATCTAGAAACCTAACCAGGAGCCACAGGCCACATCATTCAAATATTCCAAAAACCCTACAATTTATAGCTAGCTGGTCAGAAAGCCAAAAGCCTGAGGTCAAGTTCATTCTTAGGTAAGCTTCTATCATAGTGGAATGATCATCAGTTGCAGGCTAGCTGGGGACAGGCACTCATTTTTTTTTTTCATTTATTTTACTTTTGAATTATCATACATTGATAATAATGGGGATTTCACTGTGGTAATTCCACATATCCATATGGTGTATCTTGAAGGACTCATCCCCTCCATTTATTTCCACAGGACCTCACCCTTAAGGTCCAGAACTCAGTTTTTTGGTCCCTGATCTGGCTGTGCAGAGGCACCATGCACAACCCTGGCCTCCTTAGCTCCCCGACTGTCAAGGACATGCTAGCAGATTTAACTAAAAATGCTTGACACTAAAGCAGCAGGTGCTCTTGCTGAGGTTAGGCCAGAGTTTATAGGTACTAACCCAGGAAGAAAGGAGGGATGTAGCAGCCAGAGAGGCAGATCAAAGTATGGGGCAGGGACAGTTCACCAGGCTTCTCCAAGTCAGGGTGAAGCATCCCCCTCAGGTTGGATTCTTAAGCCACTTTCTGTGTCTCAAGAGCCAGCACAGTGGAGTGGTTACCCACATGGCCCTGGGAGCCATAGTACTTTGGCCCAACAACTAGATCTACTACCTATATCTACTATCTAGATCTAGGCTGGCTCTAGCACTAAGCCATTCCGCCAGCCTAGATCTACTCCTTATGGTTGATGGTAAGCAGATTTATTTAAATTCTCTGTGCCTGCTTCCTTATTCCTAAAACAAATGTAATAATTTCCAAACCACAGAGTGGGAGAAAGGTGAAATCATAAATGAATTAATATAAACACTTTTTTTCAATTAGTTTTAGACACTAGCTTGAGCCAATTGATGGTTCCCTTGATGACAGACTCAAATGACCTAGTTAATGGACAGACTTGGTCCTTTAATAAAGAAACAATGTGGCAACCACTTTTAAACTTAAGTTAGAACTGGGAGCTGGTGGTTCACGTCTGCAATCCTAGCTACTTGGGAGACTGAGATCAGAAGGATTGTAGTTTTGAGGCCAGCCCAGGCAAATGTTTTAAGAGACCCTATCTCCAAAATAACCAAAGCAAAATGGACCAGAGGCATGGACCAAATGGGAGAGTGCCTAGTTTGTAAGCATGAAGTCCTGAGTTCAAAACTCCAGTCTCATCAAAACAATAACAAAAAAGCTCTTAAATCAGTAACAAGGAAACTGGTCTACTCAGGACAATAACCAAAGCTGAGTATTTGGATCTCTGAAAGTCAAAAAAGACAAAAAAAAAAAGGTGGCCACCATAGGGCAGGGGCGAGGGGTGGGGTGCTGGCTGGCTGGCTGGGCAGCCCACCAGCCTCTGTGCTGTGGCTTGGTTGTACCCACTGAGTCGAAAGCGGTGGGACCACTGGGACTTTCTGATGCTTGCAGAAAGTTCCACTTTATTTCTCTGTGGGACATCTGACCAGTAAGCTTTCTCTGACACAGGCTCCACCTACTGGAGCCCATGGGCCAGGTGAGATTAATTCTTGTTAATAACCTAGGAAATCAGAATCTAAGAGTGGGATCACAGCAGAATGTACTGTCACAAGGGGAAAAAAACTAGAGTTCCCTCCTGTGGGATTACTCACTGCTATGTTTGAATATCCACTCAAACACTAATGCTACAATTTAATTTCCAAAATAACAGTAAATAAATCAATAAATAAAAGAATGTTTTGCTCTCCATGAATGAGCCGTTATCACAGGGCTGGGCTGGTTAGAAGGATGGGCTTGGCTGGTTTTTCTGCCTTCTGCATGCTTATGCTCACCTGACTCAGTAAGAAGGCCCTCACCAGATGCAGCCCCTCCATCTTGGACTTCCCAGACTCCAGAACCATAAGCCAAGTAAATTTCTACTGTTTATAATTTATCCAGTCTGTGGTACTGTTACAGCACCATAAAATGGACCAAGACAATCACATTTTCCCCCAAGTGTCTCAAGCACAGTGCCTGGGAACTGCAGCTCTGCATTCCATTTGCTAGGGCACCTTGAGCAAATCCCTGGACTCCCCAGTCTCAGCATTTGTAACATCAAGGGGTTGGTTAGGTCCAGCTCTGAAAATTTTAAAGTCCAAATCAGTGAAAGGCCCTAATTTCTACAACCCCTCCATTCATTTGATCAAACACATGTAATGAGTGTAAGCAAAAGGAAAATGCCATACCACATGGTGGAGAAAGCCACCAGAGGCTGCAAACTTCATCTGTTTAGTAGGAACGGGTGTTACAACATCATCTTCTTCATCTAGGTCGTATAAATTCTGAAAATAAAGAAATACATGCTGAGCTGCGGGGTGCATCTCATTGGTCCTGTGCTTATCAAACACTTCTTGAGGTTCTGGGTTTGATCCCCAGCATGAGAGAAAACTAAAAAGGAAGAGAAAGCTAGCATGTATGGTCTCAAAAGACATCTAGAACAAGCCCAGCAGGGAAATGACTGCTGGAGTTCACCAAGGATCAGGAGAGAAGGTGGGAAAAGAGGTGGAGGAACCTGGGGAGACTAGCCTTTGAGTCTGAGGCCCAAGTCCTGACAGGGTGACTGCCACTCACAGGGCCCAATAAAAAGTGCTGCGCAACTTCTAGGCATACCAGAAGTATTTTTTTTTTTTTTGAAACAGGGTCTCCCTATGTAGTTCAGACTGACTTTACAACTCACTATGTAGCCTAGGCTGGCCTCAATTCTAAGCCTCCTGCCTCCAGCCTTCCAAGTGATTGATGCCTGGCTAGAAATACCATTCCTTTTTTTTTTTTTTTTTTTTGGAGGTACTGGGAATTGAACTCAGAGCCTCCTGTTTGCAAGTTGCTCTACCACTAAGCCACTCTGCCAGTCCTTTTTGTGTTGGTTATTCTTTTATTTTTATTTTTTTGGTGAGACTGGAGTTGGAACTCAGATCTCTACAGTTTGAGCCACACCTCCAGTCCATTTTGCTCTGATTATTTTAGAAATGGGGTCTCTTGAACTATTTTCCCAGGCTGGCGCTGATCCAGGATTCTCTTGATCACAGCTTCCCATGAAGCTAGGATTACAGGTGCGAGCCACCAGCACCTAGATCAGAAGTACCTTTTCATAAGTAGACAGTAGTATCTATGAAGAGTTCCTAAAATATCTGTTTACTTCATGTGCTGCTTAATGATCAGGAAATGTTTTGAGAAATGAGTCATTAGGCAAATTTTTTTGTGTGAACATCACAGAGTGTACTTACACAAACCTAGATGGTATCACTACACATCTAGGCTGTGTGCTACATACTATTGCATATACAATCTGTCATCAACCAAAACGATACTATATAGTACATAACTATATATCTTTTTGCTTGAAAAGCCCATCCCAGGTATCTAGCCTACAGAAGTCCAAACCCTAGAAAGTTTTATCCCCAAAGATGTTCACAGCAGGATTTCTAACAATGACAATAAGAAAAATGTTTTAAATAAACTAGATCAATTCAGAGGATTATTCAGTTGTTAATGTTTACAGCAAATGTGAAACATAGGAAAATACTTGAGTTACAAAATCAAAACAAGAATGGTACAAAACTGGATAAGAATATAACCACAAATGTAACTATGTATTAAAAAGGAATGACACACTAAAACCCCAGGAAGGAGGGCTGGGGTGTAGCTCAATGGTAGAGTGTTTGCTTAGTATAGGCTAGACTCTGGGTTCAATCCCCAGCACAGCAAAAACAGAACAGGACAAAACAAAACCACAGGGCTAGTGGAGTGGCTCAAGGGGTAGAGAGCACCTGCCTAGCAAGCATGGGGCCCTGAGTTCAAACTCCAGTATGACCAGAAAAAAAGAAAAAAAAAGTATATTATTAGCCAGTCACCAGTGGCTCACGCCTGTAATCCTAGCCACTCAAGAGGCAGAAATCAGGAGGACAGGGTTTGAAGTCAGCCCAGACAAATAGTTCATGAGACCCTACCTTGAAAAAAACCTTCACAAAAATAAGGTTGGTGGAGTGACTCAAGGTGTAGACTCAGTTCAAATCCCAGCACTGCACAACCCTCCCCTCCAAACAAAACCACACACACACACACACACACACACACACACAAAAACCACACTGCCGGGTGCTTGTGGCTCATGCCTGTAACCCTAGTTACTCAGGAGGCAGAGATCAGGAGGATCCCAATTAGAAGCCAGCCTGGGCAAATAGTTTGGGAGACCCCATCTCGAAAAAGCTCATAAAAAAACGCTGATGGAGTAGCTCAAGGTGTAAGAGGCCATGAGTTCAAACCCCAGTACTGTCAAAAAAAAAAAAAAAACAAAAAAACCCACCCAAGAAGAAGGTATGGCAAATTTTCAACTCTGACTGGCTTTGGCTGTGCATGAATTACCCTCCCCCCAAATTTTCTACATTAAATACATGTAACTTTTATAATTAAAAATCAATAAACTGGGCTGGTGAAGTATCTCAGCGGTAAAGCACCTACCTAGCAAGCGTGAGGCTAAGTTCAAACCCCAGTACTGCAAAAAATAAACAAACAACTAAACACATAGTAGACAAACAGGTCAGTCTTGTTCTAGAGGACTACTTTGAATCTACTGAAAGTGTATTCCCTTCCTAATAAACTTTACTACTATTTTTCTACATTTCTGTGTCTTGCCTGAAATCTTCTCTCATGCAAGGACTGACGTAGATACAGTAATGACTTTCAAGTGACATGTTTGGTGCTGTGACTAAGATCTTAAATTGAATACGCCTTGACTCCGCCTTGACTCAGATTGCTTATATCTATTTCCACACAAGATAAGCCTAATCCTTCCCAACTCTGTCAGAGCTGAGGACTTGCCTGTTTGCTTGGCTCTGCAGGTGCTTTTCCCCCAGTCTTTCTTTCCCCTCCTTCTAAGCACTGTCCATGTGGTGCGGTTTCTCCTCTCCACTTATAGGACTAGCTCATCTACCACTAATCAGAAAGTGGCTCAAGATCTGTTTCCACATTTAATGTTTCTCAAAGGTCTAATAGATCATCTCCTGAGTCTCTGATATGTTTCCTAAGTGATTAAACCTTTTCCTTGTCTTCTTGACTTTGTTCTTCACCCTCTGCTTTGAAGAAAAGCTTTCTGCTCTCCTCATTTTTTTTCCCCCTTTTTTGTGCTGCTAGTTAAAGTCTCCCAGTTGTCTTACCTCACTCCCCCGGGTATTCTCTAGTTTGGGAGAGCCTCTTAAATTGGTTTCACTCCCTTTGGTCTCTCGGGCCCAACAAAAGAAAAACAAAATTTCCATTTGTTTGTTCTGTGTTTGGTGCTCACTTTGTGTTTGTATGTTGCATAACATGGCTTTATGCTCCATCTAAAAGCTCTCTGGATACTCTGGTTTCTCTTCAGATCATATAAATCTTTCACCTTTTAAAAGCTCTCTGGAAAAACCTTGTGGTTAATGGGAAATGAAGCTGCCGTGGACAGGCCCACCACACCTTCTCCAGTGTCCCAACTCCACAGCAACCATCTCTGCCAGACATCTTGTTGCCCCATAAGGAGGACTGTAATTAACCCACAGCTAAAAGGTCTAAGTACTCTAAATTGACATAAGTTATTATAGGTGTCATTTTTGTGCATCAATTTATCGAGCATTGGCAAAAACTCCTTTTGCCCCCGCAATTCCAGACAAATGGCTTTTTACTGCAGCTGATTTTTCTGGTGTTTTCATTTTTATGCATGTGTCAGGTTCAGCATGCCCAATTTAAGATTTTGTGCGAATGTGCATGTATGTATAAACACCTATGGCATGGCTGTTAAAGCTGTCATTATAAAGCTAATATATAAAACTTACTGTTGTCACTCTAAAATTGGTTATTTTATTTTAGGTAGGCCTAACTAAAATGCAAACAAACAGGAATTAACTTTCAGATGTGAACTAAAGGAAAAAGGTAGCAATCTTAAAATGCAAAGTGGCAAAAGGGATCTAAAAAAATCGTTCAGATACATGATCTTAATCTGTTTCTTACATACGTGGGTCTATTAACATGTTTTTGTAAATTATAAAACATTTTAAGATTGCTTTCTTCCTGTTTCTTCATTGCAATACATGCTACTAAAGGTTTACTGGGAAAAGAAACAATTTGGTCTAATTTCAAAGTGAAAAGATAGAGACAGAAAAGAATCAGCAAGTAGGAAGGCTATTTTGAGAAAGTAAGTTAAAGAGAAGGAAAAATGTTTTTGGATAAGAAATGATTCTGTAAAATGAACTTCATCCTACAGGACTGTACCAAAACAGAAAAGCAGAATGGGACAAAAACCAGAGGCTCGGAAAAAGTTGCAAAGGGTATGAGTGGACCTTAAGGGGTCTGGTAATGATGGTAACCTCTTGGCAGGTTTAGGACCAAGTGTTCCTAATTACAACAAGGCAAACTCAATGGACTCCAGCCTATGAGCCATTCCTTCTAAACCTCTTTGTTGCTTAAATTTGGTCAAAAGGGTCTTATTAGCACAGACTCCCACCTGACCTGCCTATCACTCCCCTCCAATATGGGATCAAATCAGACCAACCAGGACATCTCACCCCAACAATGAGGAAAAACCTACAGGGACATCTTATTCCTGCAATGAAGGACCATTCAGAGTCAGTTTAAAACAAAAACAAAACAAAAAACTGTTGAGACAAGAGGGGAACTTCTCATATTCTTAATGAAGTCACTTATGCCAGCCTTTCCAAAAACAACTAAAGCCGAGAGGCTGAGAAGAGGTTCATAAGCATGATTACCTAATGTCCATGCCTGTCTACCATCCAATTAGACAGAAACGTGCACTCTTGCCTTTTTAATTACCTACTATTTCTATAGCTCCAGGATATCCAGATGCTCCACATTAAACCTTGTATTAATGTTCTAACCAAGTTTGTTTCCTCTCATCTCCAGGCTATAAAACTACTAGCATAAGGGCTAACTCTACTAAACTCTAAACAGGACTCCTTCTCCTTAAACATAGCTACCACAGGTTCCAAGGGATCCCTGCTGTCCCCAACCACAGAAAGCAAGGACAAGAGACTCCTGACCTAGGCCTACACCCCATTCCAGCCAGACACAGCCAGACTGACTTCCCATTTCCTAAAAAATTTTAGGATTTCTAGTTCTTGAGTGGAGCAGTAGTCAGTCATGAGTACTGGGGAATATGCAAAGAAAACCCAAAATGGAGGATTCTTCAAGATCTGAGAGAAAAAACATTTAACAGCCTCTGTTAAGATCAAAATATCCCACAAGCTCATGGGATGTCACAAGGTATTTTTGAGTCACACACCCTAAGATGGGTTAGCATCAGTTCCTAAAACAAAAGATCTTAACAAAACAAAAACCCAGGCCTGTAAACCAGACCCTAGGGATCAGGTACACCAATAATAGTTGGTACATTGTCAATCTGTAGACCTACCTAGATTTCTGACCTTAACTGTGACCCAGCCTCCTGGGCTGGTTTTAGGGAGGGACTTAACACTCTAAGCACTATCCACTTCAATAAAAACTGGAGCCATGGTAAAAATAATTGTTCCCATTCTCACTCTAAAGATGACCCACTCTTGGTCTACTGAAAATATATTCCTTTCCTAATAAACTTCATTATTGCTTTCACTACAAAAAAAAAAACAATAAGCAATTTAATTTGCCTTTCTGTCTCTCAAGCTTCCCCTCTTGAAATTCACAAGTTACAAAGTCAAATGTGATCTCTCCTCCAACGCTTTGAACTGGGAGCCTTGGGTTACGCCTTAGTCAATCTACTCAAGCAGGCCTCATCAAAAACACATGCCTGGCCACACATGGTGGCATGGTGGCACAAGCTTGTAATCCTAGCCCCCTGGAGATTGAGGCGGGAGGATAACTGAGTTTGAGGCCAGCCTGAGCAACATAGTGAGATCCTGTGTCAACATAATCCTTTCCATAAAAAAAAAAAAAAAATTTATATATCTATACACACACACACACACACCACACACACACACACACACACACACACACACACACACACACACACACACACACACACACACACACATTCATTCTACCTGTTTGGCCTGGTGGTTATTGACAACGTTGATCCTCATTCCAGCAGGATGGGCATGAAGTGGCACCATGGGCTTTTGCTGTGGAACCTAGAAATACTCAAAGGTCACTGTCCATCCCATAGGCTTCACATGCATTCTCTCCGAGTAGGGGGTCACTCAACTCGAAATGCAATGGACACGCAGCCTGAGTTTTTGGTAAAAGAAACTAGTGTGACTGGCCCCCAAGCAGGAAACGTGCTTCATCCCAGAGTCCATGCAGTAATGCACATGCACAGCTTAATGAACTTGGCCTCATCAATGTTTGCTGCTGCTGCCTGTTCTTGAAGGTACCTTAGAGATTAAAGTGGCTTCCTTTCCCACTGAGGCGGTGAAAGTAGTCAGGGCACTGGGCTACTAGTCAGATGTGACTGGCTCCTACCCTGGTCTTCTCACTGACTGGCTGTGTAATGCTAAACACAGTATTTTGCATATCTGAGACTCATTCTTCTATAAAACTGGGGTAATAATCCTAAAATTGGTACAAATAATAAATAAGATCAAATTTGTTAAGTGCCTGACAGATAGCATATGCTCAACATGTTTCATTCTTTCCTTGCCTTTCCCTTTACTTTCTCAAGTGGAAAGTCGCTACATTTCTTTGAACCTTCCCTTTTATATAAAAAAGGTATTTTACCTTGTTTTCTTCATATGGTTTACTTTGACTACAATGTACATAAAAAGCATTCATGCTGGGCACCAGTGGCTCACACCTGTAATCCTAGATACTCAAGAGGAAGAGATCGGAGAACTGCAATTCAAAGCCAGCCCAGGCAAATAGTTCATGAGACCCTATCTCAAAAATACTAACTGCAAAAAAGGGCTGGCAGAGTGACCAAAGTGGTAGAGTGCCTGCCTAGCAAGCGTGAGACCCTGAGTTCAAACCCCAGTGGCACCCCCCAAAAAAGTGTTCAGAAGCAGCAAAGTACTGTACCAACACTTGGGAGGAGTGCATTTTTGCCCTAAACACTCCTGCCCACTCACCAAATCTTCCTGCCTAAATCTACCTTTTTCCTGGCTCTATGGGAATCTATGTCAGAAGCTGCACTGTACCTGGATGGTTTTGGTGAGCTTCAGAGCAGGGGTCACTGTCCCAATGGGAGGGCTTGTGAAGGCAGCAGGGGACCTCCTCTTCAAGCTGATCTTCTCCCGGGCATCCGCCACCTGCCGGGGCTTCTGTGGCACTGTGCTCTGTTGCTTTCGGGAGTTCAGCATCTCTCTGGCATCCTGCACTTTTCCTTTGATACGAAACCGAGCATCTTTCTGCAAAAGCTTCTCCCGGGCATCTTTGACTCCCAGCTTGAGCCGGGCATCCGAGAGGCCAATCTTTTGCCGTGCATCAAATCTCTGCTGGAAGGTGGCTGTACGTGTTGGCTGGCTAAGAAGGCTCTGCTGGATCCCAACTCGAGATCGGACACTTCCAACTCCTGGTCTAGCACTGATCCTGCAAATACAAACAGCAATAGTAAAAGGATCTAGATATCAACAGCAACTCATGGAGAAAAGTCATGGGAACACAGGGAATACAGGAGGTCCTGGAGAAACTCTGCCTGTGCCAGAGTAAACAATTAAGCCTACCTAAAGTAAAGACTTCTTGCTTCAGGAATTTTAGCTTTGCATTATAAACAAAATTAAAAAGGAGAGCCTGGAGATTTCCATCACTAGTTAAGACTGCTTTGCTCCGAGATCACATGCTGTGAGACATCACTGCGGACAATAACCTCCAAACAATGCTGATCAATTAAAACAAGCATATCCCCAAAATGTCATTAACCCAGCCATCTGAAGAGTGACTTGTTTTCAAAGCTCTTCCACATCTCTGCTTTCAACCAAGCCTCTCAGCCCCTTGAGGGCACCTATTGCATATGTTTTACAGTGTGGGAAGCAGGCCTGATGAAAGCACATGATTAACAAAGGGCGCCTCTAATGCAGAAAGACACCTACTCGGCTGGAACTCAGGGAGCCAACATATGGGTCTCACTTAGAGCTACAGGGCCTACAGAAGGAAGATATAAAGACCGCAGAAAAGAAAGTAAAGCTGCTCTGCAATTTAAAAAAAAATGCAAAATTTCAGAAATGAATTAAACTCCACTAAGTAGGCCTTAATCTCTTTCTGGTCATTAATGGCTTGAGAGTAAACAGAGGCCCTTCTCAGTATTAGAGATCCTTTCTGAGATGTGCCAGTTTTTCCTGTCTCACCCATCTACCCAGAAGATCTCTCCACTGTGGCCACTATGAACAGCCACTCCTGTACCAGGCCCCTTGCCTGGGGGCTCTTATGTCAGTGTCTCCTTTTTGAGAAACCATTCCTGATTCCTCCAGGACAACCCTCCTTTGTGTCTGTTATTACACCTGCTAATTTCCAACCCCTGGCTGGAACTGGAGGGGAAAAAGGGTTTATTCTTTTTCAAGGCGCAGTTCCTTGTAAGTGGTGTTGGGCCCTAGCGAGCCTCAGAAACTCCTTGGTACTTCTTAGATATACAGCTGCCTAGATCAGAGCTACTGAAGACAAAAGCTGGGAGAAGGCCGAACATCCGGGTTTCTTTTCTGTTTGTTTGAGATAGGATCTCACTATATAGCCCAGGCTGATCTGAAACTTGTGATCCTCTTGCCTCTGCCTCCCAAGTGTTGAGATTACACACATGCACGCACTACCATGCTTGGATGGCATCTGCAATTCTTTCTTTCTTTTTTTTTTTTTTGAAAACTTCACAAGTGGTTATCCTGAAGATCCTGCAGAATCTCAGGCCTGGTATTAGAAAGTAAAACTAGCCAGGCACCAGTGGCTCACACTGTACTCCTAGCTACTCAGGAGGCTGATATCAGAAGGATCATGGTTGGAGGCCAGCCTCAGCAAATAATTCGCAAGACCCATCTCCAAAACAACCAGAGCAAAAATGGACTGGAGATGTGGCTCAAGCAGTAGAGCATCTGCTTTGCAAGTGCCAAGCTCTAAGTTCACACTCAGGCCCATTTAAAAAAAAAAAAGGTAAAACTCTATTGAATAAACAAGTTCACTTCACTGCCTGGGCCTCCCAGGAGGTATACTGGACAAGTCATCAGGATCCTCCTACCACCTCATTTTTCTTCAAACAGCTGGAAAGAAACTGTCCACCTACTCCTCCGTTAATAAACAGCATCTTTGGGTACTAGATGCACCTACCTGGTACCAATAAAAGCAAGTTTCGGGGCATGGCTCAATTGGTAGAGGACCTGTTTAATAAGTACAAGGTCCTGAGTTCAAACCCTAGTACCCTTCCCATCCCCCAAAGTGGAAATCTGTTGGAGTGGTGGTACACACCTGTAATTCCAGCACTCAGGAGGCTGAAGCAGGACTGCAAGTTTGAGGCTACATAGTAAGATCCTCTCTCAAAAAAACCAAACAGGCTCCGTCTCCATCCAGACTCTAACATACTGAGTCTTAATGAGTCATGCAGTTGCTGTGTTGGCCTCCAGTGCCTTTCAGGGCCTCAGCCTGTTGGTGTTACTACCCCCAAGTCTATCTTTTACTGCAAGTCACTCCAGCAGAGACCCAGCCTGTTCTCTCCAGTATATTTTTGTCTGTTAGCTAGAACAAATACAGTGCCTTTGTAACCACCAGGTACATCAAAGTGGTCATGGGCATAGTGGTGGATGTTCACTTTACTGAGGGATTACCACTCATCCTAAATGCCCTGGAAATACAAGACAGGAAGACTGGGCTGGTTTTGAAGGTGGCTCAACATTTGGGTGAGAGTATAGTAAGAACCATCGCTATGGATGGTACAGATGCTTGGGCAGAATCATGAGTATCGCTGGAGAATCTATTGATGAGGAGGGCCTATCAAAACCAAACAAATGCTGGGGGTTTAAAGCGTGGCTCAAGCAGTACAGCATCTACCTAGCAAGGGCCAAGCCCTGAGTTCAAACCCCAGTGCCCCTCCCCCTAAAGAAGAGTAAATATTTGGGGCTGGAGGTATGACTCAAGTGGTAAAACCAAACAAGTGCCAGGTGCCAGTGGCTCATACCTACAGTCCTAGCTACGTGGGAGGCTGAGACTGAGAGAATCATGGTTTGAGGTCAGCCTGGGCAAGTAGTTTGTGAGACCCCATCTCCAAAATAACCAGAGCAAAATGGACTGGAGGTGTAGTTCAAATGGTAGAGCACCTGCTTTGCAAGTGTGAAGTCCTGAGTTCAAAACCTAGTCTCCTCCCATTCTAAAAAAGAAACTAAAACACCCAGACAACTTGCTCCTATTCATACTGAGGCTCCTGAGTTCACAGAGATGAGTGTTGAGCAGGGAATTCTAATGACTGGTATTCAGGTTGTGGATCTGTTAGCTTCCTATGCCACGGGTGGCAAAATTGGGTTCTTTGGTGATGCTAGAACTGGCAAGACTGTGCTGATCATGTAGTTAATCAACAACGTCTCCGAAGGCCATGTTACTATGTGTCTGCTGGTGTTACTGAGAGGATGCATGAGGTCAATTACATTATGATAAAATGACTGAATCTGGCATCAACTTAAAAGGTGCTACTTCCAAGACAGCACTGGGGTATGGTCAAATGAATGAACCACCTGATGCTTGCCTGGATTGCTCTGACTGGACTGGCAGTGGCTGATTATTTCAGAGACAAAGAAAGTCAATATGTACTGCTATTTATCAACATTTTTCACTTCGCCCAGGCTGGCTCAAGAGGTGTCTACCTTATTGGGCAGAATCCCTTCTGTTGTATGCTACTAGCCTACTCTAGCCAGTGACATGGGTACTCTGCAGGAAAGAATCACCACCACCAAGAAGGGTTCTATCACTTCTGTACAGGCTATTTATATGTGCCTGCTGATGACCAAACCCACCCCGCCGCTACCTTTGCCCACTGGATGCTATCACCGTGCTGTTCCATGCTATTGGTGAGCTGGACATCTATCCAACTGTAGATCCTCTCAACCCTACCTCTTGTATCATGGGTCCCTACATTGTTGGCAGTGAGCATTATGATGTTGCCTGTGGGGTGCAAAAGATCCTGCAGGACTACAAATCTCTCCAGAACATCAGGGCCATCTTGGGTACAGATGAACTTTCTGAGAAAGGTAAGTTGTGCTCCAAAATACAGTGTTTCTTGTCTCACCTATTCCAGGTTGCTGAGGTCTCCACAGGTCATATGGGAAAGCTGGTACCCCTAAAGAAGACCATCAAAGGATTCCGGCAGATTATGGCAGATGAATATGACAATCTCCCAGAACAGACTTTCTGGGACCCACTGAAGAAGCTGTGTCAAAAGATAAGCTAGCTGAAGAGCATTCATTGTTAGAGGTCTTCTTGCCAAACTGAGCAATCATTTTCTGTACCATCTCTCTCCTTACCTCCATATAGGCCAGACAAGAGCCTTGATTGAAGACATTATGTTCTGTCTAACAAGCTTTTAAGGTTTCTGATAAAATGGTACACCCTTTGGCTGGGCACCAGTGGCTCACGCCTGCAATTCCAGTCATCTGGGAGGCTAAGACTGGAGGATCAAGGTTCAAGGCCTGTGAGGCCCAGAGTTCAATCCCCAGTCCAGGGGGTGCAGGTGGGGGGAATCAGATGTGAGGAGGGTGGTGGTACTGGTGGCTCAGGCTAACCACTTGGGAGGCTAAGATTGAGAAGTTCCCAGTTTGAAGCCAGCCCAGGCAAATAGTTCAAGACCCCATCTCCAAAACAACTGGAGCAAAATGGACTAGAGGTGTGGCTCAAATGGTATAGTACCTGCTTTTCAAGCATGAAGCCCTGAGTTCAAACCTTAGTCCCATCAAAAACAAAACAAAAAGCATGCCCTTAAACAACAAAAAACAAAAGCAAAAATGGACCTTCACTGTAATTATCCTTTGAATAATGGAAAAAACCTGCTACCTCTGGACCATCTTGAGACCCTATGAATAATGGAAAAAGAAAAAAAAAAAAAAAAAAACCACAACACCTGCTACCTCCAATATGACAAAAGACCTAATGCAGTAATGAATGCTTGTGTTTCCCACAATTCCTCCATTGAAAACTAATCCCCAATGAGATGGTATTAGGTGGTGCAGTCTTTGAGGTCCTGAACCTTTGTGAACGGAACTGGTGTCTGCTATGGTTTGGATATAAAGTGTCCCCTAAAAGACTCATGTGTCAAAGGCTTGGTCCCTAGCTGGTGGCACACTGAGAGGTGACTGGATTATGAAGGCACAAACTTCACTGGTACCTTTGAATGTATACCTTGGCTTTGGTCCCTTGCTCCGTGTCTCTCTCACTCTCTCTCTGCTTCCTAGCTACCATGAAATGAGCAGCTCTGCTCTTGCCACCGTAACACTCTGCCTCACCAAGGGCCCGTAGCAATGGAGTCAGCCTACCACGAACCAAAACCTCTGACACCTGGAAATCCTTCCTCCTTTAAGTTGTTTTGAGGGTATTTTGTCACAGTGATGAAAAGTGGCTAACAGTATCCATATAAAAGAGGTCTCAGAAAGTTCCATGGCCCCCTCCTACTATATGAAGACACAGTGAAAAGATAGTCTAGAACCAGGAAGCAGGTCCTCACTAGACATGGGATCTGCCAGCACCCTGATTCTAGACTTTTCAGCCTCCGGCACCATGAGAAATAAATTTCTGTTGTTTACAAGCCTGTTTTATGCTATTTTGTTATAGCAGCCCAAACAGACTGATAGGCAGTGATGCACAGTACCACTTTTGTCTCTGGAAAATGACAACTTACTTTAAATAGGTTCAGCAAAGAGCTAGGTGGAAGAGAGTAGAAGGGTCATCTATAGAATCAATCAGATTAGGTTTATGGTGGAGAGGGATGGTTGTTTGGCCTGGCTTTATTTCTTCATGTAAAGACTAAGAGAATAGATTGGGGGTATAGTTCAGTGGTATGGTGCCAGCCAAGCATGTGCAAGGACCTGGGTTCACTCTTAAGTACTGCAAAAAAAAAAAAAAAAAAAAAAAAAGACTCTGGGAGATGGAAGCATTAGTGAAGCAGAGCCACAAGACAAGGAACAGAGTATGGCAGAAACCAACATACACAGCTAAGGAGAAGAAAACAGCAGCGTGGTAGACAACATTCACCTCACCTGGACTGGACTACCCTACACTTTGTGGTCCATGGCCTGCAAAGCCATGACAATAGTGGGCTTACCTGAAACCTACAGCTACATGAAGGACCCCAGGTGGGAACTGAGGCGGTACCCTCATGTAGGGTGCCCCCACTGGTTTTAAAAGCTTCAAGTTCTCGCAAATCCATCAGTGGTATCTTCAAGGAAAAGAAACAGGATATGGGTTCAAACCGTCTGCTTAAATCCTACTCATAAAATGGGGAAAAGGATTTCTGGTCAACAATCACCATCCAGATCCAAAGGAAACCAGAGCTAGTGGAAAGCACCCCGGACGAAACTGTCCATTACTGAGTACTCCTCAAAAGCCCACTACTGCACACAGCTTGCAACTTCTTTGCTAGTGCAGCTCGGGTAGGCAGCTTAGGAGGCATCTAGTTTTCCCCATTTCCTAAACTCAAAAGCATTCCTTCACTCCTCCAGTATCACTCCAGCAAAGCCTCTCTGCTACCTGGGTCCCCAGACGAGGCTCTCTCTTTAGAGCATTCACAGCGCTGCATAAAGCTTCACTAATGCACTTACCATGCTGCACCACAACATGCATCTCCCACAGGACCTGAGCTTCTCAGGGACACACCCACGGCCTTACTTGCGTCAACCCTGCATTGGGGAGACAGGGTTCAAAGAGCTTTCTGACGATAAGTGCCTGCCGAGTGTCAGGAACCTTGCAGGACTCCCAGCATACATTCTCCTTTTAGGATCACAATCTCTGAGGTCAGCTGTCATCATCTCCATCTTACTCAGGAGCTAGTGGCATGGCTAGGACTCAACCCCAGGGCCACCTGATTCTAGAAGGCCACACTTTTGTCATTGTTAAAAGGCCCCAAACGTCCCTATTTTCTGCTCCAAGCCCCAGGGGAGGTAAACTGCAGCGAACCTGAAGGTCTTCTAGAGAAGCCAGTCCTCATAGAGTCCTCAGTGCCCTGCTGGGTAGGAACCTGGCCTCCAATCATCTTCCCAGTGGCACCCAGTCACCCAATGCAGCCAGGGAACAGTGCCACTTTGGCCCTAACTCTGAGGGTGGAACCCACATGATTTCACCAGCTCAGAAGAGGTTCAGATCCTGACCCTCTCGCAGGAATTTCAAGAAAGGCTCCCTTCAAAAAAGAGCTGGTCTCCAAATGTGACAGAATGTCAGAAATGGAACCAGGTTATATGACAATAAAAGTGGAGGGCTTCACTGATAACAGTATCTACCACACAACAGGATTCAGACATTCCAATCCAAACCTTTTCCAAAGGTTTCCTAACTGTGTCTTCTCCAAATTCTCCCTGCTCCTATCACCAGGGCACCCCTCCCCTCCTCTACCTCCTGAGTGGCTAGGATTACAGATGTGAGCCACCACATCCAGCTAAGGAAACAGTGAGATACTTGCAAACAAATTTCACATCCCTGAAGACAGATGGAAAAAGGGGCAGATTCAAGTTGTCTGGTTCCCTACAATTCTGTCTGAAGTTTTTGTTTTGTTTTCTTGGCAGGGTCTCTACAACTTGAGCCATGCTTCCACCCTAGTTAACTACAATTCTCTATGAATAAACTTCATGTAAGGAGGGGTGGGGGGCGTATCAGTTAGGTTTCTGCAGCCTCAACTTACTCGTATTCCTTAGTTTTCCTTCTCTGAGAATCAGCAATGGCTGTTTGAAGTGCTGAATTGAGAATTCTGAGGAAATTTCAGACACCCCAGGAGTCTATGGTTGATAAACAATGCCTGCTATAGTGACATAGGACACAATTGGCAACTAGGGTTATTAAAGACTTTATAAAGAATATGAGGGGCTGGGGCCTAGCTCAGTGGTAAAGCATATGAGTGTTTGCCTAGCATGTCTGAGGCACTGGGTTCTCTGGGTTTGATCCCTAGTTCCACCTCCTACCCCAAAAAAAGTGATCAGTGAAAATTTTTGAGCATTCACTACAGGCTGACAAATTTTAACACACATTTGGCAATACTGGGAATTGAACCCAGGGCCTCACGTGTGTGAGGCAAGCCCTATACACATTAACCATATCACCAGCTCTTACTCCCTTTAAACCTCACAACCCTGTGAATAAGGTTATTGTCCACATTTTATAAGTGAGGAAACGGAGATTTAGGAAGGTTATCTTGAAAATGCTAGTGGTGAAGAATGAATTTGAATTTCTTTGTATCTACTTAAAACACCAATAAACTAAGCATGGGTCAAAAATAAAAGACTAGCTGGGTGCCAGTGGCTCATGCCTATAATCTTAGCTACTTAGGAGGCAGAGATCAGGAGGATCACAGTTCAAAGCCAGGCCTAGGAAAATAGTTTACGAGACCTGATCTTGAAAAAAATCCTTCACAAAAATGGGCTGGTGGAGTGGCTCAAGGTGTAGGCCCTGAGTTCAAACCCCAGTACCGCAAAAAAAAAAAAAAAAGAAAAAAAAAAAAAAGACCAGAACTTAAGCTAAGTGCTGGTGACTCATGCCTGCAGTTCTAGTTACTTGGGAGGCTGAGATCAGGAGGATCACAGTTCAAGGCCTGCCAGGTCAAATAGTTCATGAGATCCCATCTCCAAAATAACCAGAGCAAAATGGACAGGAGGTATGGCTCAAGCGAAGAGCTCCTTCTTTGCAAGCATGATGCCTGGAGTTCAAATCCCAGTTCTACAAAAAAAAAAAAAAAAAAAAAAAGACTAGAACTCAACTGAAAAATCACAACTAAGTAATCCTTACTGTTACTGTCCAGGACTTTAGTTCTATATTACTATGTCCTTCCACATGCACAAAAAATGTGAAGGAAAGGTAAGTATTGTCCCCAGGTAAAGAAAACTCTTAGGACTCCTGGTATGCCCAGGGACACAGCACATTCGAGTGACCAAGGCTCTGGTAAGAATGCACACCAAGGACAAGACATCCAGCAGTGTACTCACTCTGAGGACAGACCATAATGCCTGACTGGCAGAAAAGACCAAGAAAACTTAGGCTGGCTTTTTTTTTTTTGGCCTGCCTGGGGTTTTGAACTCACAGGATCTCATGCTTGCAAAGCAGGCACTCTAGCACTTGATCCGCACCTCCAGACCTAAGCTGGCATTTTAATCTAGAGTCATGCCTCGCTTAGTGACAAGGACACATTCTGAGAAACGTGTGTGCTCACACAAAGCTAAGATAGCTCAGCATCACCAAGTGATATAATCCTAGTAGAACAGACTCCCTGTACACCACCTGTCAGTCATTTCACAGCACATGACTTTTGAACAGCAGGAAAGGTGCAACTGCAGGAGGGGGTGCTGACAGTTATAGATGCAAGAGCTGTTCCTGTGGGAGTGAAGAACCACTTCTCAATCTGATGCATTCATCCCCGGACACACTAGTTCTTTCAATTCCTTTCATGAACAGCTTTAGGGGGCTTCAGTGTTCAGGCTTTTTATAATCACAGCTCCTCTTTCTGCATGAAAAGACAGCTATTCATCCCAGCAGGCAGCAGCACTGGTTATAAGGCAGGCATTAGTCATCAGGAATTTTTCAAATAAACACTCCTGCTAGGGGTGGGTCTCTAAAACAGAGTCAATTATGTTACCCTTCTGCCCAGGAACTGCTGACTGCTCCCTAACAAAGCCCAACCCCTCTGGGGGAGCCTCCAGTCCTGCCCCAACTTCTGCCTGGAGTCTTACCTCTCACTGTAGGGACTACTGATGTTCCCAAACACATCCTGCACTTTTGGCCTCAGTAAATGTTTGGGAAAGGTGAGGGAGCGTGGTTTTGAGCAAGTCTCTTAACTGTCCCATCTCAGCCAAAGAGGCCAATGGTGCAATTCTGTGAGGGCTTCCAAGTTCTCCCTAGGTGTTCTACGGTGGCTGGGAAGAGTGCTGCAGGACAGGGAGAGGGAAAACACCCCACTGGACCCTCAGCTCTCTCTCCTATAGGACTGGAAGCTGACATACATGTGAGAATGCCTATGGATGCTAGGAATGCCTCACTTCCTGATTCTGTGGAGGGCAGGGCTGTAGCTGGCTCTGGAGAGATGGCTGGCCCAAAAGATTCAGGCCCATGAAGGGGACCCTGAACTATATAAAGTAGATTTAATCCATGGGGGTTCTGGGTTAGAATATGTGTGCTGAGATCATTTTTATAAGGAAAAAACACAGCTTAGCTCAAATTATTACTAAAGGTTAATTCTGAATTAGGTGCTTTAGACACTAAGAAAAACAAGATACGGGGACACTGTCTCTTTACTGAAGACTCTTGGGCAGATGTTTCACTCTCCCCTCCAAGTTATGCAAAAGCTAATTTCTTCTTTCATTTTTTTTGGTGGAACTGAGGTTTGAACTCAGGGTTCTGCACTTGAAAAGCAGGCATTCTACTGCTTGAATCATGCCTCCAGTCCATTTTGCTCCGGCTATTTTGGAGATGGGGTCTCAAGAACTATTTGCAAGGGCTGGCCTTGAACAGCAATCCTCTGTATCTCAGCCTCCCAAGTGATTGGGATTACAGGCGTAAGCCACCAGCACCACCCCTGCCCCACACACACCCTGAACTATACTGAGGAATGAACTTAGGGCCTGACATTTGCTAGGCAAGCCCTTTGCTACTTGAGCCACGCTCCCAGCCCTTTTTGTTTTATATTTCAGATAGGACGTTATGCTTCCCTACCTCTGCCCACCTCCTAGCAGCTGGGATTATAGGTGAGCTATTAAGCACAGACTGTTTTTGGGAGACAGCAGTTTCACTTTTTTTTTTTTGGACAAGGCTGGCCTGAAACCATTCTACCTTTTCTCTGCCATCTTCTAGACCTGCACCACCACAGTAGGCCCTCATTTCCTTTTTGTGTTTAGACCTACATTTTCTTTTTCTTAGCTCAACAAGGAAATAAGCAATGAATATTAGGTCTAGAGGCTTGATTTACCTCCCACCCAAAGGCTCTAAGGACTCCTCAGGTGGGACATGGGGCCCTGAGCTGCTGAACTCCAGCACTCAAGGCTTCACTCTTTAAAGAGGTGGAGGCAGCAGACAGCTATCCGAAGAGCTATCAAACCAAAGAATGGGGCTGCCTCAACTTAATCAGTGATACTGTCATATCTAAAGGCAGAAGTCAACATGGGGAGGGCAGACCTGCACTGTGCTGGTACTCAGTGCTGTCCCAGGAAGACTCATCTGAGGTTCCTTCACACCTGAAGTCACTAGAGAAGTGCTGTGTATGGGCAAGAGCAGTGTCTCACGAAGGCTGGGACAAAGTGTCACTCAAACCACCCCCTCCCATTCTAGAATTTCTCATTAATCAAGGAATTTTTTGATGATTAATTGGAGGCCCAAGTAATAATAATAATAATAATGACACCTTTACAAGGCATAAAAAAGACAACAGAAAGGCTTTTGTAGAGAACAAGCACATTGGATCCCAGGAAGCAAGTGACTAGATGTGTGAGAAAAAGACTGTTTACAATTCCACAGGCTTCATTTTCTGCTACTTCCACTAAGAGGAAAGCAGCTTTTTGAGCTACACGCAGGTTCTTCCTAAATTACTAAACACAAAGTCCTTCCTGGGATAGCCACATCACATTAAAACCAAACTTTAAAGAATGATGGAGGGGGTGAATTCAACTATGAGATATTGTAAAAACTTTTGTAAATGTCACATGTGCCCCCAGTACAATAGTAATATGATAATTTAAAGAAAATAAATCAAACTTTCCAGAATGGTGATTTCTGCAAGAAAGCATGTAAGAGAGAATATACTCACTGTAGGAAATGACATCTGCACACCTGTCTTGACATGGAACCCAGATCCAGTTTTTCTCTTCTACAGTTATGCAAGTGAAATAGTTTCCAGAAATTTTTTGTTCTGTTTTTGTGAGTTTCTTTCTTTTTTTTTTTTTTTAACTGGGGTTTGGATTCAGAGCCTCATGCTTGCTAGGCAGGAGCTCTGCCACTTGAGGCACTCCCCCAGCCCTTTTCTGTTTTAGTCATTTTTCAGATAGAGTCTCATGGTCAGACTTAGATTGAGATCTACCATGCCTAGCTTATTTGTTGAGATGGGGAGGGAGGTCTCCCTAGCTTTCTGCAAGGCTGGCCTTTAACTATGATTTTCCTAATCTCTGCCAAGTAGCTGGGATCACAGGTATGAGCCACCATGCCCAGGTGAGTTTCTAGAAGAGTTAACCTAAACGTGGCATGTTCTCCAGTTTCTTTTACAATAGTCTTCCAACCTGCATTTTTGCCCCAAACCAATTTTCACATAATCACAAAGAAATTTTTACAATGAAAATTAGGTCACGTTATTTCTTTACTTAAAAACCCACCAACACTGCCAGGTAATGGTTGCTCATGCCTGTAATCCCAGCTATTCGGGAGGCAGAGATCAGGAGGATGGCAGTTCAAAACCAGCCCTAGCAAGTAGTTTGCGTAGAACTCTATCTTGGAAATACCCAACACAAAACAGGGCTGGCTCAAGTGGTAGAGCACCTGTCTAGCAAACAAAGGCTGAGTTCAAACCCCAGTACTAGAAAAATAAATAAATAACAGTAACAAAAACTAACATCTATTAAGCACTTAGTATCATCAGCCTCTTTCTGAAGCACTTTAGGCACATTAATTCACTGAATTCTACTGAAGTAGCTATTACTACGGTTCACACATAAGGAAAGAGATAAAGGTCAGTTTAGCAACCTGTGTAAGACCATATGAAAAGTGGAAGAAGCAGGGAATTAACTCAAACTTGGCAGTCTGACTGGACAGTCTCCATTCTTATTTTTTCTGTCCCCACAAGGTTTCATGCTTCTACTCCTTTAGGAAAAGATCCATGATAACTGACATTATTTGCTGAACACTTACTACGTGGTATAAACTTTTGTTTTGTTTTGTTTGAGACAGGGTTTAGCTCTGTAGCCCAGGCTGGCCTTGAACTTACCATCCTCCTGCCTCAACCTGCTACCATGCCCAGGTCGGGCATGGCACAATCTTTAAAACATCAGAGTTTTAGGGCTGGCGGAGTGTCTCAAGTTGTAGGGCGCCTGCCTAGCAAGCATGCCACCCTGAATTCAAACCCCAGTACCACAATAAACAAATAAATAAACAAAAATAAACATGTTATGTTTTGGATGTGGACTCTCCCCCAGACTTGAGTCCCCATCTTGGTCCCCAGCTGGTGGTGCTAATGAGAAGTGACTGGATCATGAGGGGTACTAACCTTATCAGTGGACCGTTCCATTGACAAGTTCATAGCTTGGTGGGCTTGAGGAGGTAGGGTCTAGTTCAGGAAGTTTGTTGCTGGAGCAGTATCTTTGAAGGATGCATCTTGTTTCCTTAGGTGCTTCCCCACCCCATGATTTTCTGCCTAGTCTCAGACTCAAAGCAATATAGCCAGCCAACCACAGTCTGAAGCCAGGGGCCAAAATACATGTTTCCTCCTTTAAGCTGATTTTCTCAGGCGTTTTGTCACAGCAATGAAAGGCTAACACACCTACACTCTCACAATCTTCCCAATGATCTGTCAGGAACACTGTTACAAGTGAGGGCACTGCCCAGCAGGCAAAGAACCTAACAGTGGCACTCGTCGGGGACCAGGAGGGGCTGGGTCACAGTCCCTGCTCTTCCCTATCCACACATCCTCCACCCCCTGCAGCCCCACAGTCCAGCACAAAGCTCTGCACTCACCAAGGGGAAGGGCAGATGAGCAGGACCTGGGAGGCGGGTCTAAAAGTGCAGAGAACCCAGCAGTAGCTCCACACGGTTAATGAGAACTCTTCACGGGGAACAGCAGAGGAACAAACACCGTGTGGGTGTTCTGACCAGCAGGCCAGGAGAAAGTGCCAGCAGGCCAATTACGTGGTGCTGGCAGAGGTGCTGGGGAGTGGGGGGACTCACTTCAGCCAGCAAGACCAAGAATTTATCTTCTAGACACAGGCACGGGGGGAGGCACTAGTGAACATCTGCTGGGGAAAAAATCACCCACATCTCTACAGCCTGGCTGTTTCCAAAGACACCTGGACTTACTTCACTCGCGCGGGAAAACTACTTGGTCAAGTCCCCCTTCTTCATCAGGCAGACTGAGCTCACAGACCTGAAAACGACTAGCGATCTGTGAGAGCGGAGACAAAGCGTGCGGGTCACAGCGGCAGATCAGCCCGCTCAGGAGACGCCTCGGCGCCCCGCCGCACCTGTTTTTCTGTCCCTGCCTGAGGCCGGCAACTGAAGCTCACCCAGCTCCGGTGGCCCCGGGGCACTTCGCTCCACCCCTGGCCGGACGACCGAGCGCGACGGGGCAGCCCTGCAGTCCCAGCCACTCGGGAGGCGATCACCTGAGCCACGAGTTCGAGACCAGCCTGGGCAACCCCGCGCCCGTCCCAAAGTTAAAAGTCAGCAGGGGGGACGTGAAAAGAGGGAGTGAAGCGCTGCGGGCGCGAAAGCGCTCAGGGGACTTCAAACGCCGGAGGAGCGGGCGAGGGGACGGGCGCGGAAAGGGCCGAAAGCTGCGGGCGGCCGTCCCCGACCCGCTAACCTTCGGCTGTCCTAGCTCCGAGGCGGCCCCGCAGCGCCGGGGTCTCGGAGCACAGGGCCCGGCAGGGGAGGCGGCTGCGCTCCGGCCTCACCCCGGCCCGCCCGAGCGGCGGCGCCCCCAGCCAGTGAGAGGGCGGCCGGCCGGGCCCGCGGCGGCGGCGGCGGCCCGGCCAATGAGCAGCGCGGCTGAGGCAGGGGGCGGGCGCCGACGGTACTCACGTCGCGCCGGAGCTGCTCCCTCCTCCTCCCCGAACCCCAACAGACACTGGACCCCGAAAAGAGAAAAAGCCACTCACCGTCCCTTCGCTGCCGCTCCGCGCTTCCGAATGAGCTCATCCAGGGAGATGTCCGCCATCTTGCGCCACCGAGCGAGTGGAGAGCAGCTTAAACGCCCTCAGCCCGCGAGCCCGCCCCTTCGGCCGCTGTGGAGCGACGAGCTGCTTCCGGCGTCTGACTAACCAACTCTCGCGACAGTTCAAACGAGTCAAGGGCCGGAAGGGGCGGGGGCGCTCCCCGTGAGCCTTTGCGCTGCCCGCTCCTTATCTGCATATGGAGCGTCAGCGCTCTGTAATACTTTCCTTCAAACAAATAAAATTAAAAGCGACATAAAAAGGTGGCAAATGAGACAAGCTTTAAGAGAAGGGGCTGCCACTTTAACGGCCAAATTGGTAGTCACCATAGTTTTAATGAGAATAAGATTCATTACCTGCAAGAAAAGTAGCAGTAGTTTTTATGCCTTAAACTTATGAGTAAGGAAAATAACGATTCGGGGTGACGCCCGAATCCTCACTGCTAATGTGAGACGAATTTTTGAGCGGGTAAAGGTTGTCCCTAAGGTGACCCGCCTACTTTGCGGGATGCCTGGGTGTAGCGATCTGCCCGTCCCCGTTAAACTGAAATGGCAGACTGGTCGGAGGACCTCGTCCTAGTGGGAGTGTTGGTACCGTTCTGTGCATTTCGTTACTGAGAGGAGCGGGAAGGTTGCGTGACTGGTCCTCTGCAGCCGGTCTTTGAATGACTATTTGTTTGTATGCGGGCTCACACGGAGGTTCCGGAGGCAGGGAGAGCTGGAGGGTCTCCCCTGGCAGCGTGACCTTCACAAACAAATCGCTCACCCCCCTGCTGCCCGTCTCAGCTGTGCGGTGGAGCGGGTGTTTGCTGGGAGGGTTAAACAGACTGCTCGCTAGTGTTCCACGTACGGGATGCCTATTTCCATCTATGCAACCCCAGCCTTCCGCATTGCGCCTGGCAGGAGGTAGGTGTTCAACACATATTCGTAGAATCAATTAAAAAAAAAAGGACATGTGGGCTGGGGGTACCTGAGCGGCAGACCGTATGCCTAGAGGCTCTGGAGTCAGTTCCCAGCCCCACAAACCAAAAAGCCTTTAAGTCAAGTGGACAGACTATTAACACCATCAAAAAAATAAAGTATCACGGGCTTCGCAGAGAAACGGAACAAGAGCTGGGAGAGCAAGAAGGGCCTGAGATTGTGCACCAGTCAACGGAGGGACATCCAGGTCCCAGGTGCACAGCTAAGAGTGGTTCCTGTCCCTTCCCTCCTTGGGGCTCTTCCTCACCTGTAAAACCACCAACGCCCCCCCCGCCCCCCCCCCCCCGCCTGCCAGGTGTGCAGGAAAGCAGGAAGGAGTAGCATGGAGGAAGGGGGGGTACAGGAACTGCCAGAGGAGCAGGAGTTAAGGCCAGGGAGCCAGTGACATCAGAGACAGTTGGACGCACTGTGCCTCCACAATGCCAGAATTTACTGAATAGTAAGTGCTACTGATGTCGTTTGAAAAGTGTGAGCCATCAGCAAATGGTTTTTCGTTTGTTTTGTACTGGGGCTTGAACTCAGGGCCTTCTCCTTGAGCCACTCCACAAAACCTTTTGTGATGAGTTTTTCAAGATTTGCTCAGGGCTGGCTCCAAACTGCAATCCTGATCTCTGCCTCCTGAGTAGGTAGGATTACAGGTGTGAGCCACTGGCACTCGGCCGGCAAACAGGTTCTTTTATTCAGTCTTAATTACTAATATTAACCCCCAGATCACACATTACACTTCACACAATTGATATGAATTGGTATAGAATGGCTGAGAAAGTTAAAGGCTGTGGTGTTCTCTTGCTGAAGGCAAGCGTAGAGCTGACACAGGTGCAAAGATTCCTGCAGGTGGCTAGATATTAACACAACATCCCAGAGCTGTTTGAGGCAGAGGTGGTGTTAAAACCCAGTGATACCAAAACGCAGAGCTGCTTCAGAATGCAATGCTGGGTTTTTTGTTTTGTTTTTGGTGGGATGCTTAAGCCACGCCTCCAATCCATTTTACTCTGGTTATTTTGAAGATGGGGTCTCATGAACTATTTCCCCAGGCTGGCCTCAAACGAACCACAGTCCTCCCGATCTCAGCCCTCCCAAATGCTTAGGATTACAGGCGTGAGCCCCCAGCACTGCAATGCTGGTTGAAGGCGTACTGGGTCTGGACTGAGGATTCAAGTGCATGATGTCAAGCTGAATTGAAACCCAGGGACAGTCGGGAGTTCATCTGCCTGTTGATCTGTGATGCAAGCAGTGAATGTGCTGATGACAGGTTGGTGGGTGCTGCTGTGTCCCGGTGTCAGGCACCCCTCCTTTTGCATGATCCTTTTGTATAATTCCTTGGTCTGGCGTGTTCGGTGGGCTCAGGGACCTGGCATTTCCAATGTGTTTGATCCACCTATGAGTCCACGTGCTCCTGATTTCACTTTATGAGTTCCTGGTGCTAATAGTTTTATCAAATGTGCCTCGTGGTTTGTGCTGGACATATGCTGGTTGCTTGCTTGCCCAAGTAAGATGCAGAATCATTCTGCCTCAGCATTTGCACTCAAAATGGAGCACACTGCTGTTTTATAAAATGGAGTCGCTCAGGGCAAGGCACAGCCTGAAAACCACTGCTCTCTACAACACGAAACTTAGAGCCCGGCACGGCCTGATCTCCACAAAACGTCTCAGATCATCTAAGTCCAGGACAGCCCCTCCCTGCCAGAGGCCTTTCATGCCTTGTGGGGGCGTCTGGCTGCTGGGAAAGCAGGGATTGCACACTGGGGAGGGAACTGGGGTGGGACTGCCCCAGGGGTGAGGCAGCCCCTTCACCCCCAGGATGTTCCAGGAGGGGAGACGCCCTTAGGGAGCAGGCTTTATGCCTGGTGAGTAAACGGAATTTACAGGCGGCTGCATGGGAGCCACAGAATCCCATCCCGAGGTGTTTGGGATTGGCTAAGGGTTGTGCGTGCCTTGGAAAAACCCTCACCCTGGAGCTCGGCCGCTCCCCAGGATCCTGCATCCAAACCAACCTACCCCCTAGGGAGCTTGGGCTCAGCCCGTGCTGAGATGTGTCATTTTATTGAGCACATTTTTCCTTGACTTTTTCTAACATAGTTGGAGCTCTGTGTTCACTAAATTCCATGTAGCTAGTTCACTCTGCCTTTGAGTTCCTCAGAAGGGTGAAGGGGCTGCTACAGACCTCGTCCTAAACGTGTGTCAGGCTTGGAAGGGTGGAGAACCATGGGCACACTGCACTGTTCAGTTTATGGATGGGGAAACAGAGACCAGGAGAGAGGGTCGGGCTGGGTCCAACTGATTCCCTCCTTCTAGCTTCCGCTTAGGGGCTCAGGCAGGACCTTGTTTAAATCCCAACTCTCTGACCCTATTTGGTCACCATGACAGGACAGGGATGAGGATGAGATCTAACGTGTGTGACGTGCTTAGCGCCCCCCACCCCATGTGTTTCTAGGGCTCAGGACAGGAGGGGAGGTAAAGGGAGTCTCCCAGCTGCCCTCTGTGCTCATTGGTCCTCAGTTTCCCAGCAAGTCTGTCTGGCCTTTCCACTTGAGGTCGCTCCCTCTGCAGTGTCATCTCCACAGTCCCCTCCACCACTTGCTTGCTTTATCGTTTCTGAAACTGTTTCACAAGCTTGTGTCACCACTGGGCCCTTGCACTCGCTACACCCAGTATCCCAAACACCTGTCCCAGCTACTTCCCTTCCCAAGTTCAGATGCCACCTCCTCAGCGCGGCTCTCCTGCAGCCCTCATCTCCCACCTCATCTCTTCAGTGTCTTTAGTGACCATCTTGCAAACAGCATTACCTTGTCTTTCCCAGAACCAGAGAGCCAGGAGGGAGGGATGGGAAGGGCAGTGGCAGGGCACCACAGCCTGGCCAGTGTGAATGGAGGAGAAACCCTAAGCCCCCACCCTGGCTTTTCATAGGGAACACACACACCTCAGGCCCCATCTCCAACCTGAAAGGCACTCATGCCCAGTGGAAAAGGGACGAACCCTCCCAGCCTCAGGGTTGTCCCAAAGAAAGAGCAACAGTCACACTGGAGGCCCAGGGTGGTGCAGACAGGTCTGGGGACACCTTTGATTAGCAAGGTGATCTGACATGGCTGGGCTCCCATGTATACTTTCAAAGCTAAAACAAATGGACATATGAAATAGACTCCTGACCCTCCTTGTCCCCTCCCCAGGTGATAGCAGTCAGAATTCCAGGGGTTCCACAATGGCTACTATCAGCAAAGTTTTACTTCAATTCTTTTTCTGCTCGTAAATGACTTGAAAAAAGCTGATATGCAGGAGGCTGGCACGCTGCTAAGGCAAAGTGGAGGCCACGGGTGTGTCTGACAGGCACTGCTTGGCCCCTCCAAGGGGGGACAGGGCAGGGGAAGGGAAGTTGTGGTTCTGCCATCAGGGCAGTGGCCCTGGAAGGAACCTGGGACCCCCAAGTCCACAGCACTCTGCTGACTGACAACCTGCAGGGCCCACGGATGCCTGAGTGTTGGGATGCTGGAGTTCATGAGAGTCCACAGCCAGCCCCAGGCCCCTGACCAGCACCTTCTTTCAAGCCTGGCTGCCCCCCAGACGGGAGCAGTCTCTCACCCCCGCTGCCCCTCCAAAGGAATCTTTAGGTGCCAGTATCCATGTAGTGTTGGAGGCTCAGGCGGGCCATGGCCTGAGGCAGGTGGGGAAGGGCGGCAGACAAGGGTCCTGGGCAGTGCTGGGCACTCCCCACCCCTTCCCATCGTATCACCTGTGGTCTGTGACTGGGAGAGGTGCGTGTGTAGGAGATGGACAGGTGACAGGACAAGGGGTGCTGGTAATGGCCAGTTGGTGTCAGACAGGACCTATCCTGAGGGTGGCCGCCGGTGCCACCTGAAACAGAGCCCTGCTCCCCAGGGGCGACTGGGCCAGTGTGAGGAGTGGGTGGATGTGGGAAGGTCGTAGGAGGACAGGGTAGGACATCCACACTGACATGGCTGTCAGAAGGCGAAGCAGCTCTCCTTGGCATGGCCCACGCTCTCCAGGTTGGGCAAGCAGGCGAACTGGATCATGGGCGGGGGTCCACACATCAGCACGAGTGTCTCCTCCCCAGGGGGCGGAAGGTGGTCTCGAATCATCTCCTCGTTCACGAAGCCCTGGCTGTAGTCCCAGGCTGTGGAGAGACCAGGGGTCCAGGCGTGAGCCACAGCCCATCTGTTCCTTCCCCTTTAGGCTAAGCTCTGCTGCCAAGAACGTCTTCCTCAGGAGAAGGCAGAGGCCAGCCCAGCCCCATGGACACCTATGCCAGAACACCAGCTCTCCCCACCACCACACTTCACAGTTTGCAAAGCCTTTGGCTTCCAACCTTTCATGTGGCCCTCAGAACTTCCCTTGGGGTGACAGGGTGGATTATTTTCATTTTCATTTTTTGCTTGCTGGGGATGGATCCCAGGGCAGAAGTTATGGGTCCCATTTTATAGATGTGGAAACTGAGGTCCAGAGGATCCAGAATTCATTGTTCAAGATCACACAAGAAGGCAGGGACACAGCTGAGACATGAACTAGAGGTTCCACCTCATGCTGGTTAGGGTGATATTTGTACCCCAGATCCCAGCCACAGGCCTACTGCCTGCCTCCTACCCCCAGCAGGAAATTGACCCACAAGAAACGGGGTCTTGTCCACAGCTGTGTTCTGCTGCCAAGATGGTGCCTGGTGCAAAGCAGCTGCTTAATGAATAATAAATTAAAGGAGCAGGTCCCAAAGGAGCCTGGACACTGAGGCTAGCTCCAGCCCAGGCTCCTGGCGGTGGCAGCTGTTCCCTCCTGCCCCACTGGCCTCCCTCTCCTGCACAAGCGGCACACGTCTCCAGCTTCACCTGGAAGCCAACCCTTTTTTCTTCTTCTCAGTGGCTGACTATAGGTGAGGAGCCAGCATCCCAGACTGGGAAGGGCTTTGGTCTCTGGGACTGACCCACCAACTGGAGGTGTTCAGAGGAGCCACCAGGCTACCTCCTGGTCCACCGTGGGTGCCCAAGCCCAGGTCAGCCCTGAGCTCTGCCCAGTGGGTGGGAAGACCATCAGGACCTCAGGCCTGGCTTTAGAAGACTGCACAGGTGGGTGTACAGGATGCAGACAAAAGTGACAGAAGAGACAGGGCTGCTGAGCTGCTGTCGCCTGCCTGGGAGGCTCCTACCAGAGAGGCCCAGAGCTCCACCAGGCCTGGCTGAGGCTGGGCAATGACTTCCTGCTCCTCGAATCCCTCTGGTCCTGATTAGCCCTGGATTATCTCTGGCTAGTCTGTCCTTTGCAACCTGGAAGAGCCTCCTCAAAGCCTTCAACACCAACAGAACAATGGTGCAGAAGTCCAAGGTAAAAGGGTGTTAGCTGACACAGGCATCTTGTCTAGATGAACCAAACACTTCCACTCCTGCATCCCACTATGTCTACTTTATGGGGCTCGAAGGGTAAAAGGGGCCAAGATGGTCCCAGCTAGCCTTAGGACTGGGAAAAGCCTCCAGTGCTGAACAATTAGGTCCTCTTTACTTTGTGGATACCATGAGCTAAGTACCTGGCCACATTCCTTTTTTACCTTGGCTGTTGGGAACCTCAGTGTGCAGCACAGTCAATATTTTTGTACAGACCTCATCTCTGGCTCCATTCTAAGCCCTGCCCTTGTTTTCCTTCCACCCCACTTTCCCTTTGTACCACTCTGACTCAGACTCTCCGCGTGAGTCTCTAAGCTTCTTAAAGTCTCTTTGGAACAAGGCAGGGTACAGGCAAGCACATAACATTTTTATAGCTGGGCAACAGACTAGCAAGTACTTTATAAAAAGCTGCATTTGCCAGTGACTGTGTGTAGGCATGGAAGACACAGCTCAGTTCACAGGCGAGTTTTAGACAGCCACCTTGGGTTCCACCACCTTGGCCGGTTTCCATTTTCAACACCTGATTCTTCCACTGGTGCTGAGCTGCAGGTGAGGGTGGTAACAGATGGCCTCTGTTCCCACCATCCTGCCAGGGTCAGGAAGTCTGGAAGTGGTCTGCATTTCCACAGGCTGCCACC